>NW_006408611.1:7441688-7466750 GCF_000296735.1 Chrysochloris asiatica
ACACACACACACACATATATGTATACACACACATACATACATTTGCCCACAGAGATACATATATGTGCAACACCCAAGCCACCACAGTACAACAATTGGTAGACAAGAGGTAGATTTAATTTTTAATTTCCTTTAATTTTTAATCATGTTAATTTGCTCCAACCTTTATCTAATATCATAGCTCTTGCCTAATGCTTCCTTATATCCATATATAATTACAGGGGGGAAAAAAAGCACCAACACGGATATGCCATCAATTCAAGTTGTTTAATCAAAAACAAAAAGACAAATGAGAAGAAAAAGTTAATTGTTTTTTTACTTGGAAACATAATCTTTCAATAGAAATTAAGTATGAAATCTGATTAATAATAACTAAATTCAGTATGAAATTTCCTGTCTGAAAGATAGGCCTTTGCCAAGGAAAATTATGGTTTCATATGCCAACAAATCAAACATGTATATGTGTGTGCTTTAATCATGATAGCTGTTGACAAACTAGTTCTATTTAGCCAGTGGTCAGAGTAATATTTATTAAATATCTAAATCATGTTTCATGTTCTATTACACACTTTAAAAGAGTATGTAGTGTTTTCTGCAAACTTCCTAACAGATAAAATGTAAGTAAATAGAAACATTAATCCTATGAATGTCTTTAGAATTTGAATATGATGAATGACTTAATAGTTTTCAAGTTTAGGTGGGAAATGCTGTGGCTCATAAGATAAGCACTGGTCTCAAACCAGCTGCTCCACAGGAGAAAGATAAGGCTTTCTGCTCCCTGAACAATTAAAAAACAAAACAAAACAAAATGCCTCGGAAACCTTATACAGGTTTGCTATGAGTCAGAACAAACTCCACAGCACTTAAAAACACAAGGCTAGGTCAGTTAATCAGAAGCCATTCTTTTTATAACACACGAAAGGTTGATACTTGGTTGAAGAGGCTTTGAACAATATTGGGAGAAATGCAGACATGAAAGTCAAGGGATGTGATATAAGGATCTCAACCTATAGTATGAGAGCAGGGAATTTTTAAGAGTTTGCCTAGAAACTGATGTCATTCTCCAGAACTCAGAAGATCCAAATAATGACTATTCATCCCTTGCTAAAGTAAGTGGTTCCCCAGAGCTCATCCCTAAAAGCACTGTGAGTTCCAAGAAGGTAGACAAGTTCTACAACCTCTCTTAAGTTGAGGCATGCCTGTGTCTGGAATCTACTTTGAACCACCCATCTGTCAATTAATCTTCCAACTAGTGCCTCGGAAGTACTGCACATTCTCGTAATTCTCTGTCTTCTCATCTGATTGAATGCCTCTTATTGACAGACTTGAATCTGGAACTCCATTGTTGTTGTTGTTGTGTTGTTTAGTGCTTTTGAGTCTATTCTGAATCATAGCAACCCTGTATAGGGTTTCAGAAGACTGACTTGTAAGCTTGAACTGCCAACTTTGTGGTTCAAACTGACCTTCCAGTCCAGCCCATTAATCCGCAGCACAACACCAGGACTCTGTAGGAATTGACCATTTGGAAATCTGTATTTCTCAATCTCCTTTTCTCAGGTCTCTCTGCCATAACCATGGAGAAAGACTTCTTGGTTGATTTTTAACACAAAACTGGTAAGAAATTTTCAATTTTGTCTGTATATTTTCAAATTGCTCACCATAACAATATAATACCAACTGTAAATGTATTTTAGGTAAAATTTCCATACTTAAAACATTCCATTATCATTTTGTTTTATGGAGTAATAAAATTTTAAGTAACAAAACCATTGTCATATTTTATGTTTATTTCTGTTCATTTATTTTTCCCCCTCAAATAGGGATGTGTTGAGCTCAAATGTGCTTTGATTAACAGATCTGAGAAGACCAATATCCAAGATGATGGTTTTTTTTCACAGAAAGTTGTAGTGCTCATACAATGCTATATTGGAATCTGGGCAAGAAAATACAGTAGAGCTGCTTTAGTTCATAGTCACTGGTGGCGAAAACAAGAAAAATGGACCAGAGACCATGAGCACTATTCACCGCTGTTTCCATGGACTGTCTATGAGTACTTCAAAAGCTATGAAAAAGTTAGTTGAAATAGAAATACAAGCAACCCAAGTGAGAAATTGTCCAGCTCTTAAATCTTTCAGAGATGTTCCCTCAAATAAAAGTCACATAAAGTGCTCACAGTCAGATATTACTTCAGGTTTGAATTCTTTTGAGACTGATAAAAAATGCCCACCTCTTCACAAAATTATAACTGCCAAGCCATAGCATCGCTTAGCTGGCAGTGAAGGCAATAAATGGGGGACAGAATTACACAGGGGGGTTGCTAATGGCCAGGATATTGAACTTCTTAGCTGAATTCAGTCCAAGTTTGTAGAGACTAAATGTTATTAGCATCAGAATTCCTGTGTGAGGGTTATGTGCTGCGTGAGTTATTGGTTTCTGACTCATTCCTGAGGGAGAAATAATAAAGGTACTATTGCACTGATGACCTCTCTGGCCTTCCTAAAGTGAAGCTCAAACATCCTAGGACAATATTCTTTCCTTCCTGTGCTGATTTCATAGGAATCAGTTTCCAATAACAATCATCATATATAAAATAAGGCCTTAATATACCAGAAAATCAGAGACAAAAAAAAAACTCTTTCAACATATTTCCACAATAAAAGAGTTTGTGAGGGAAAAGGGACTCTTCTAGGCTTTGATAGAACACAGTTCTTTATTGCAAGCACTGCTAATTAAAAAACAAACAAACAAATAAACTGGGTCCTGATAGTCTTTCTCCAAAGGATATTTTCCCTGATATGATTGATGCACTCTTTACCTTTGGAAAATTCCAATTAACAATGAAAAAGAAACAGGAAAAAATATGCATTGTACTTTTTGGCAGCATATTAAAGTTCCTGGATGGTACTAATTGTGAATGCATTTAGCTGGTAACCAAATGACTGGAAGTTTAAATCAGCCACTGAAAACACTGTGAAGCACAATTGTACTCTGAGACACATGACTGGAATATAACCTGGAATTGACTTGATAGCAACTCCCCAAACATCTAAATCTTGAACTAATAGATTAGTAGCAAATAGCTTTTTGCCATTAATAATCTGTAACAAAGGCAAGTATTTATATTTTTATAAGGTTGAAATTCATATCTATAATTACAGTGAAACAAATCTAGAGAAATATTTGTGAGAAGATTAATTTTCAAAAACTTCTGTACAATAAGCAAATTTTATCTATGAACTTTAATTTTTAAGTGGTACAACTTTCTGTGCTCTGGTACTGATGATTCTTTTCTTAATATTTCATATGCAGAAGTAAATATAGGGAAGATTAATGACTTACTAACTTGGCAAACAAGGGACAGACTGGAAAACAAAACCAAACAATCACAGCAAAAACAAATAGGAATTCATATTTTGGATCCCTTTTAGACCAAACCATTAGGTCACAGAAACACAATAACTACATGCCTAAATTTATCAAAAATCAAAAATACCTAAGACAAATTCTATCTTTTGTTTATGAGAAAGTGACCCTGCATTTGAGGCAAACTTTAAAAGGAAATTCTAGTATCTAGGGAAATCTTTTGCTCTCCATCAGAACACACTTATAAGAAAGCTCAAGTTGTGAGAAACACTGTCGATACCTGAGACTGCCTCAGTTCCTCTTGGTTATGAGGTCACCTATGATTTATCATACGTGCTTATTGATAAGCTGTCAAGAAATCCAATCGGTACTCATCTTAGGGAGAGTGAGGTTTTCTTTATCCAATTTTGTAAAATCAAGCGCCCAATCCAGGAGTCATAGGAAGACTAATGTGCTAGCTCACAATGAGTTTTATTTTCCTGTTTTGAGAGTCCCTTCCCCAGTTAGTATGGGATTCCCAATTTATCCCAGATGTTGTCCATGGCCATAATGAGTGTATTCTTATTTAAAGTTCCTAGTCTTGGAGTCCTGGAACAGGTTTATCTCCTCCCACCCCCAATTCATCCTGCTCAAACACCCTTGAGTGTAAATCAACAACTTATGTCTGCTCTAGCAATCTCCTGAAAATGGGCCATCTTGAGAATTTCTCACAAGGTGATCCTCTTTTGGAGATAATGTGAAATCTAAGCCACAAACTGTCTATGTGCAGGAACCCACACCCCAGTCCCTGGTCTTAGTAAAAACTCAGGCCAGTTTCTTTTCTTGCTCTATCAAGTAATTTTGGACTTACTTGAGAGTCTCCCTGCTTTTTCCAGAGACCTCAATTGTATCCATCTTCCTTTGGCGGGGTAATCATAAAAACAATAAAACCATATCCTGGAACTTATCTTTATGAGCCCTTTTCTTCTCATAAAATTTGTGGTATTTTAGGAATGAGAAAGAATACCTTAGCAAGTCACGAAGGTGTTGTTGTTAATTGTTGTGGATTCATTTCGGTCTCATAGTGTCCCTTTATAGAATTTCTGAGGCTGTAAATCTTTGCAGGAGCAGAAAGTTTCATCTTCCTTCCGTGGAGCAGCTGGTAGGTTCAAAATGCTGATATTGTGGTTAGAAGTCCAATGCTTACTCTAAAGAGCCACCATGCTCTCGTAAAGGTAGTGAGGGAAATCTAAAAAGAAAGAAAAATACAAGGGACTTATGCTATTTCATAAATTCTAAGATAATTTTTTTCTATATTCAACAATCATGAAATCTGTGTCTTTTAATCAATTAAGATATATATCAATTATATATCAACTAAAATGATTTTAAGTATATTTCTTTTTTCCTAGCAGTACATACACAATGGTACATTTAAAAAAGTAGTAGCATGTTAGTTTTGATGAACTAAAAAAGTAATGTGCCACTTGTTGTTGTTGTTGTTATGTGCCGTGGAGTCGGTTCCGACTCATAGCGACCCTGTACAGGGTTTCCAAGGCTGTAAATCTTTACGGGAGCAGAAAGCCTCATCTTTCTCCTGCAGAACAACTGGTAGTTTCGAACTGCTGACCCTGAGGTTCGCAGGCCGATTCGTAACCACTATGCTACCACTAGAACTGTCTTTTCTAACTAGTCTCTGTCTAAATCATGATGGTACTGTGTTTTACTTAAGGAATAGACTTTTTAGGACACTTCTTCTATAGGCACAGGCATAACTTGCTTCAGAATGGCTACAGTTCTAGTATTACACCTTAAGGACAACACAAAGGAGAGAAGATGAAAAGGACAAAGATGAAAACTCTCTCAGGTACTAATGAGGAAAACTGATCTGCATGTAGCTCTTTTTTCAACATGATAGCTAGAAGGTCAAGATTGAAATGGTAAAACAAGTTGAGGCAGTGAATTTATTCCAACAATTGAGTCATGTCAGTCTCAGGAAATTAGGTGAAATTGCCTGTTCAGAAGAACATCTCTTCTCTCATTTTATTTGACCTATGCTTAGGTATGTATTCTAAATTTCAAGTCTACTAATTTCAGAAACATCTAATAGCTATAGAAGTATAGGAAGTCCTGGTGTGACACTACAGGTCAATGCATTAGACTGCAAGGTCGGTGTGAACCACAAGGTTGGCGGTACAAGCTCAAAAGTCTCTCCTTGGAAACCCTATACTGAGTCAATATGAGTCAGAACCAACTCAACAACACTTAACAAAAATAACAACAACAATAAGTATAATAATAACTAATACATTGAGTTGTGAGGGTGGTCCCTGGTTAGCATGAAAAGTCAATATCAATATTATTTTTTAGAATCCCAAGAAAGCACAAAGGGTTATAGCCATGTTGTTCCCAGTAATACATTCTAGATTTATTTGAAACTAAGTGATTTGAAGAAGAATGGTGAGAAATAAGGAGCATGGTATTTGAAAGGATGGCATTTAATCCAGGACAAGGCAATGACTTAATTTTAAGATCTATTATGCGGTCGTTTCAGCACAGTTGGTGTTCTTACTGCTTAGATCATTACTGTTTTATAACTTGAAACAGAATGAAGTGCACAGCAGCCAAGAATGAATGCCATGTTACACACACTGAACCAGCAAGTCTTCTCTTGCTGCATATATGAATAAATCAATCAAATAGAAAAATATTTTGGAAGTTATACTTTCTAATCCAACTTAACCAGCTATAAAACTAATAGTTTGGAACTAAGTGAGTGTTGTGCATATTTCTAAGTGAGTTCAGAATTGAGAATGCAATGGGATAGATTTCACCTGCCATAGTTATGCCTTAACATATCAAAAATGTATAAAGTTTAACCCCTCTTTTCTTTTGAAATTGCTTCTCCCCTTGGTTGTTTGTCACCATTTAAGGTATATATTATACTCACTTTTGCTCCAGTCCTGGTATGGCTGTGTAGGATAAGCAATGGATTGCTAATCACAAGATTGGTGGTTTAAACATATCAGCCACTCCTTGGAAATGTTATTCAGGACCGAAAATGAAAACAGGTCCATGAGAGACAAAATATGACTTTGAATATATCTCACCTGAATTTAGAGATCATCTGTAAAACAGATTTGATACATTAGACACTAAAGACCAAAGACCAGAAGAGTTATATGATGATATCAAGAAAATCATACAGGAAAAAAATCAAAAGATCACTAAGAAAACAAGAAAGAAGAAAAAGATCAAAATGGATGTCAGAAGAGACTGAAATTTGCTTTCTAGCGTAGAGATGTTTAAGCAAATGGAAAAAGTGAGAGGTACAAGTGTTGAACAGGACATTTCAAAAGGCAGCTTAAGAAGACAATGCCAGATATTAAACCAAAATGTGTAAAAAGTTGAAATTAGAAAATCAAAGGGGAAGAACATGCTCAGCATTTCTCAAGCTGAAGGAACTGAAGAAAAAATTCAAACTTTGACTTGCGGTATTGAAAGATTCTATGGACAAATTATTGAATGATGCAGAAAGTGTCAAAAGGCATTAGAAGGAATAAACAGAGTCAATGTACCAAGAAGAAATAGTCAATGTTCAACCATTTCAAGAGGTAGCATCTGATCAAGAGCAATGATCCTGAAGGATGAAGTCTAAGGTGCATTGAAAGCATTGGCAAAAAACAAGGTACCAGGAATTTATGGAATGCAAATGGAAATATTTCAACAAATTGATGCAGCACTGGAGTCACTCACCCACCTGTGCCAAGAGATTTGGAGAACAGATACCTGGCCAACTGACTGGAAGAGATTTGTGGCCCTTCCAAAGAGAGGTAACTCAACGGAATGCAGAAATCATTAGATAATATCATTAATATCCCATGTGAATGAAGTTTTACTAAAAGTAATACAAAAACAGCTACAACCATATGTTGACAGAGAACTTTCAGAGATCCAAGCTGGATTCAGAAGAAGATATGGAATGAGGGATATCACTACTGATGCCAGATGGATCTTGGCTGAAAGTAAAGAATAACAGAAAATGTTTACTTGTGCTTTTATTGACTACACAATGGCTTTTGATTGTGTGGATCATGACAGCCATGGACAACATTGCAAAGTATGAATATTCCAGAACACTTAACTGTGCTCATGAGAAACCTGCACATAGCCCAAGAGGCAATTGTTCGAACAGAACAAGGGAAAATTGAATGTTTTTAAATTAGGCAAGGTGTGAGCCAGAGTTGTATTCTTTCACCATTTTTGTTCAATCTGTATACTAAGCAAATAATCTGAGAAGCTAGATTATGTGAAGAAAAACGTGGCATCAGGATTGGAGGAAGACTCGTTAACAAGCTGCGATACACAGATCATACAACCTTGCTTCCTGAAAATGAAGAAGATTTATTTAAATACTTACAGATAAAGGTCAAAGACCACTGCTTTTGGTATGGATTGTATCTCAATGTAAAGAAAACAAAAATCCTCACCACCACCGGACCAATAAACAACATCCATATAAATGAAGAAAAGATTGAAGTTGTCAAAGATTTCATTTTGCTTGGATCAGCCATCAACATTCATGGAATCAGCAATGAAGAAATCACGTGTTGCATTAGTCAAATTTGTTATACAAGACCTCTTTAAAGTGTTCAAGAGTACAGACGTCACTTTGAGGACTAAGGTGTGACTGACCCAAGGCATGATATTGTCAATAATTTTATATGCATGCAAAAGCTGGACAGTGAATAAGGAAGACCATAAAGAATTGATGTATTTGAGTTATAGTGTTGGAAGACAATATTAAAAGTACCATGGGCTGCTAAAAGAACAAATAAATTTGTGTTAGAAGAAGTACAGCCAGAGTGCTCCTTGGAAGCCAGGATGACCAAACTTCGTCTCTCGTAATTCGGAAATATTATCAGTAGGGACCAGTCCCTGGAGGAAGGGTATCCTGTTTGGTAAAGTGGAGGGCTGGATAAAAACTGTTAGACCCCCAGTGAGATGAACTGGCACAGTGGCGGCAACAATGGGCTCAGGCCTAGCAATGATTGCAAGGTTGGCCCAAGACCAGGCAGTGTTCCGTTCTGTTGCACCTAGGGTCGCTATGAGTCAGTATCGACTTGACGGCACCTAACTACTATTAACTACCATCAGCTTCAGTCTTATCTATGTTCTGTGCACTCCATCCAGAGTAGTTAATGGAAACCCTTGATGGAGCTGATTTCAGTATCTGCTAGGACCAGAAGGCAACTGGGGCAGGGTGACTGGTTAAATACTGGACTGGTCTGGCAGCTCTGAAGGTTCTGTAGGTCTGGAGCCAAGTCTGCTTGAATCCAGGGATCAAAGCAGCAGAGCCAGACTTTCCTGTTGCCTGTTTCAGTCAACTGTGCCAGGCTATCTTCTGTTGTCAAAACTGTTTACAAGATGGTTACATCATGTCTGGCCAGCTGTTCACCAGCCAGTATCCCTCTCTCATCATCCCTGTGTATCTTCTCCTCCAAAGTTTTTCTCTGTGTGTGTTTTGTTTGGTCCCCTGGGGTGGCACTGTAGGATAATCACTGGACTGTTAACCACAAGGTTGGCTGTTAAAACCCACCATCTGCTCCTTAGAAACCCTACACAGAACCGTCTTGATGACACTTAACAACAACAAAAACTTTGTTGTAGAGGGTCTGTGTAATCCATCTGCCTAATCTACCATCTTGCTAGAAGTTCCATAGCATTTTCTTTTTGACATAATAAATCACACTTTAATATCAGCCTTATCACCGAGTATCTACGTAATTCTGATCTTGAACAAAACACATTTTTCTTCCTCAAAATTTATATATTTTGTAGAAATAGTTTTCTCTTGAATCTGTCTGTAAGCACTATCTTTTTCTATCATGAACAGTCCTCAGGAAATTATTTTTCTTAAAATCAGTAGCAAGAAGCTTAAAAGGCATTACCACAAATTCATATACAAATAAGCCTTTTAAAATAGTTTCCTGCATTTGTTAAATACAAAGAGTATTTATGCTATTTGCATATATTTTAAATAAATGTGACGTGAGACCTTCAGATTTAATTTGAGTTTGCAGGAATCCAATCAGTTTTATCTATTTTTTTTTTTAATCTAACAAATATAGCAAAACTTATCAATTAAATTTCAGACTTTTGATAATCTAAAATTGTCTTAAAACCTTCTCACCTGGACCCTGTAACAAAGTATAGCTGGAGGTTCAACACACTACAGCCCAAGAACAAAATTAAGATGATTTTCTGTTTGGCAAATGAGTATTTCTGTTTTGAAATGAGTTCGTTTATACATTACCTATGACTATCTGTATACCACTACCAGAAACTACCAGCTGCTCCGCAGGAGAAAGATGAGGCTTTCTACTCCCGTAAAGATTTACACCCTCGGAAACCCTATATAGGGTCGCTATGGGTCGGAACCGACTCGACGGCACTTAACAACAACAACAACATCTGTATACCAGAACACTAAAGTTAAATAAATAGTTGCAACAAACATGTGGTCCTGCAAAGGGCAACAATATTTACTATCTGGTCACTTACTGACAAAGTTTGCTGGCTCTTAGTTTAATAATAATTATGATTCTCTTATTCCTCCCATTTCTATTTAAAGCAATGAGGAAAATGTCTGGCTTTACTAAAACTCACTAAGTCAAACTGTGCCTACCTTAACTTGCTAACTCTTTACAGTTTTTGAAAATCTTAAGAAAGGAAACATTGAAGCTTTAAGATCCTTTGTAACACTGCTACTCAGAGTTTATCAAATTTGGTATTAAATTACTAATTAAAAAATTCTAACATTTCAACTTCAACAAGCATGTATTTGTTCAAAATTTGGTAGAATAATTAATGTAGTATTAAAACAAAACAAAACAAAAAACTATCTATTGTATGGCCCAAAAAGCCAGTCTCTGGAAAATCACAGATTAGTTAGAAAATGTGTCACTACGTCATTCATTCAATGAAGATGTATAGAGTATCAGTGTAATGTCATCAGTGACTGTTAATCTAAGTGCACCGAATTCCTGAAAAGTATGCGCATTCTGAGTTCAGTATTTTATATTTTAATAATTGTAAACCATAAAATGACTCATTCCTACAAACATGTATTACTATGTTTGACACAGAGTTTAGTAAATCTGAAAGTTGTTTCCATGACAAGCTATGGATATTAGGAAAGAATCTGTTGTGCTAAAAATAGACATTAATCTGAAAATATGTCTTTGTGAAACAATGAAAGGATAATAATTGCTTAGAATGAAAGCTAAGGATTTTTGATGGAAAATATTTAATATTTTGATCTCTTCCATTTGAACTACCCCATGACATGAAACAGAACTGACAATGATGATGGGCATACAGTGGTGAAGTTGCGGGTTCAGTTCCAGACCACAATAAAGAAAATATTGCCATAAACCAAGACACACAAAAAGTTTGATTTTCAAGTGCATATAAAAGTTGAGCTTACACTATACTGCTGTCTATTACATGAGTGTGTAATAGCATCATGGAAAAGTTTAAAATATTATGAGAACTATCAAAATGTGACACACAGACACAAAGTGAGCACATGATATTGGAAAAATGGCATCGATAGACTTGTTCAAAACAGTGTTGCCAAAAATCTCCAATTTTCAAAAGATCTGCTATCTGTGAAATGCAATAAATGATGTACAGTAATAGGGCTATACTTGTGCATGGGACATAAACATCGAGGAAGATATAAAGAATCACAAAATGGAAATACCAAAGTAGGACTAAGACTATGAAACAAAATGAGAACTAAGGTACATATGCCAGGGAATTGGTGTCCTGGTGTGGTGCTGTAGGATAAGAACTGGACTGCTAACCACAAGGTTGGTGGCTCAAACTCACAAGCCACATACAGGGTCACTATGAATTGTAACCAGTTCAAAGACACTTAGCAACAACAATAATGCTATGGAATTAAAGAAAAGAAAATTATTTCATGATTGTCTTCATAAAGGAGACCTTTACATTAAATGAAGGCAATAATTAATTACATTTTAATATATTAATCAGATACTAATTTTTTTTTTTTTCTGTTGTCACTATTATTATATTACATTGTTTCATCTGGAATTAAGGTTGTGTTTGCTTTTCCTTTTTTTATGTGTGACAGATGGTAGAAGTGGGTGAATTTAGAATCATATGCTAACATTTTAGAAGTCTAATCTCATGAAATCTATTTATGGACTTAATGTTTATATCCATTAAACATTTTGGATAAGGGGAAAACTTTGTCCCAGACAAGTTATTCAGATATAAGACAAAATCTTTAACTGTGATTCTAATTGGATAGGTGTTAATTTTTTGAGATAGTATGTATTTCTTGTGACAATTATCAATAATGCAAATTTGAAAATAAGATCAGGAATATACAGCTAAACTGCTAAATATTTTCAAAAGAATTCTCATATTCATCTTCATTTTTATTTACATTTTTAATTGTTTATTTTCTTACTTTCTGGCAAAACTTGATATTTCATGTTTATCCTATTATTGTCTTGTCTCAACTCTGAAATCTTTCATTTCTCTGAAAAGACATGAATTTGTAAATACTTTATGATGTGATGATTGAACTGCAAGGTCGATGGTTCAAGCTCACCAGTTGCTCCTCAGAAATCCTATACAGGGTCACTACGAGTTGAAACTGACTTGACAGCACTTCACAACAACTATCTATCTATCTATCTATCTATCTATCTATCTATTGATCTATCTATTGTCATATAAAAAACTGTGAGTTTGCAATGATACTTCCAGTTCCAACCAAATGTCACACGATTTGTTTCAATGTTCTTCATTTCCTTTTTTTTTTTTTCAAATCCCTCCTTCAATGACAGGGTTTTAAATGATTCACATGTAAAAAATGGCTCAGTTCACTTTTTACCATATACATTACTTGCTAATTTGCTCACATTTCTATTCAATCAACCTCTCAACTTAACAGACTGCCTCTTTGAAATGAGCTCTGCTAAATATATGAACAAAGTGCCTACCTCCTTAGTCTTAGCTTTGTTGAATAGACTTCATATGCCAGGCAAATCCTTGATCCTGGACCCAAAGGATATTTCATAATAAGCTACGTCAGAGAGTTTGTCAAGCCCAGTATTTTGACCATACTGAGTGCTTAAGCCAAACCCTTAGTTCCTGTCTCAGGATAGTCAAACCTTCAATCCATATATCTCAATCAATAGGATCCTTGGCCCACACAAAGGGGAAAGGAAGAGATTTGACTCCTGTATATTTGACCCTTTCTTACAGAACAAATATTCTATAAATTTAGTGATTACGTTAGTATTTTTATTGTTGTATACTCATGACCTCACTTATTACATACACGTGTGTGCAGCAAACAATCAAAATTGTGTTGTTGAATAAATAAATTAATTTACTACTTGATAATCACAAGTTGAGTTGGCCATTAGCTCCATAAATTAGCTCAATTAGCTCCCTTAGCTCCCTTAGCTCCCACTCTTTTTAATATTTCACTTTCTATAGCTTCACTTATTTTTTTATTCTGTGCTCATGTATGCATATTGATTCATGTTCAAATGTATATGTAGGAAGAATTAATAATTCAGATAATGTCCTAATGCACGAATACTTAAATTTCCCTTAAATAGATGACTCTTTTTAAAAAATTTATAGTTATATTTTATGCTTATTCATGTGAGAAGGATCCACTGTGTTTCACATAATGTGGCTAACGAAAAATCAAAGTATAAACCATTTGCATCTTTCTAAGAAGATGCATTCATTAATTGGTTATAGTATTTGAAAAGTTAAAGGTTATTAGTTGTTTTTTTTTTTTTTTACAACATATAAGAAAGGTTATGAAAGTGTTTAACTTATAGAATCTTTTAGCCTTTTAGTTGTAGTTTTAGATATCAAAAGTATCCTGAAGACCCATCTCTGAATCCTAATACAGCATCAATTAGAACAGCATTTGGAAGAAGAGTATATAGTATTTATTTAGTGATTTATATGAGATAAGGTTATTTAATCTCTAAGGCGGCTTCAAAAAATGCATGGAGACACTTAATTATCTACCAACTCCATTTTTCCAAGAGCTTTTTGAAGCTCTCGCCTATATAAATTTCAAGTTTTATCCTTACAACATAAGTTTGTATTTATAGTCTCCATAAAGATTAGGAAACAGGATGAGAAAGACAAAGTTATTAGCTTAGATAAAATGGTAAATCTTGCACATAGAGATAGGAGTTTTTCCTAAATAACAAGAGACTTAAATTTTCATCTCTTCTCAATAAGGAATGGATTCTGCTGATTGACTTCACAATATTGTTTCAAATCACTAGTAAGACTAGGTGGTGTATACAACTAGTCAACACTCATTGGAAACTCTCTTATGATAAATTACAACGTAGACAAGCCTCTTAATGACTGACTAACATCATAATAGGTAAGACAGTAATAGGTATCAGTTTATTATGATATTGTGGTCTGCTGTTGATTTTTCTTAGCATTTGTTTGGATGTTTGGTTAAAATGCTTATTTATCATATCTCTTTCTAGATAATAGGAAGTTTTCATCAAAGGGAAAATTTTGGGGAAAAGCTTACACACCTCATTTAACAGAAGACATACCACTATCACCTTATACTGTAAACTTTTCAAAGGTAAGCATGTAGATTTATTAACAGCATTCTTGATTTTATTAGCCTAAACTCGAGTTAGAGTTCTAGTATGGCATTGTAGGATAAACACTAGACTGAATTCAAGGTTGGTTCTAACTGCAAGGTTGGTGGTTTAAATTCACTACTCACTCTTCGGAAAACATATACAAGATCACTGTGAGTTGGAACTGACTCAAAAGCACTTAGCAACAACCACAACCTTGAGTTAGTCTAAATGTTTATCTGACTTCCCAGGATTTAGGTCACTTCTATGTTAATTGTTTGATAGGATGCAATTAAGAGCCAGTAACTGTGCCCAGAAGACTGTGAAAGCTCTGTGGAATAAGCTCGAGATTGGGAAACACAAGGTTGGCGGTTCCACCCATCAGCAGCTCCATGGATAAAAATAAGACTTTCCACTCCCACAAAAAATTGAAAAACCTCAGAAACCCTATATAGGATAGCTATGAGTTGGAAATGACTCAACAGCACTTAATAACAGAATCCACATTCTATAATTGGCCAGTACTTTTCACGTAAGGAGTTCTGGTAGCATAGTAGATACTAGTTGGGCTGCTCACCTTAACGTCAACAGTCCGAAACTATAAACCATTCTACAGGAGAAAGATGAGACTTCCTAAGCCCATAAAGATTTACAGTCTCAGAAACTATGAGTCAGACGGCACATAATCACCACTACCACCACATTTCATGTAGTCAGTGGAGCTTTGCATGTTACTATTATGCTGACAAGATTTCAGCAAAGCTTCCAAATTAAAACAGACAAGGAACAAAAGTCAGACTTTGGAAATTAATCAGTGGAAATTTTGTAAATTGCAAAGGTATGACTCAAAACTGATCATGGGACTGACATAAAACCTGGTAGCATTTAGTTTAACTCTTCCTGGGCTTATCATGGCTAATTTGAAGCACAAGGTCAGTGATTCAAACCCACAAGCCCCTCTTTAGAAACCTTGTACTGGAATACAATGAGTCAGAAATGACTCAACAGCACTTAACCAGGACAAGAACAAGGTGTCACCATGAGTTAGGGACTGACTTAATAGCAGCTGACAACAACAATGTTAATAGGCCATCATTCCTCTTTGGTCAGAATATCTTCAATTTAAATTATATTAGAGAAGACTGTCTGAGTCTAGGCTTGTTGTTGTAGTTATGTGCCGTGGAGTCGGTTCTGACTCATAGCGATCCAGTGCAGGGTTTCCAAGGCTGTAAATCTTTATGGGAGCAGAAAGCCTCATCTTTCTCCCATGGAACAGCTGGTAGTTTCGAACTGCTGACTCTGAGGATAGCAGCCTGATTCATAACCACTACTCTACTAGAGCTCCTTGAGCCCAGGCTTAGTTATCTGTAAATCTGCATTCTTGAAATAGGCTAACAACTGTGTATTGTCCATAGTTAGTCCCCAAATGATTGCTTTTCTTTGTCACATTTTAGTCTTCTCTGATCTACCTGTAAAATTCCATTATTGCAGGTATAATATTTTCACTTATTTCATCAGAACAATGTAAGAACCCATTCTAAATCTATAGTTTTGACCATTTCCTACTATATAACTGATACTGGACAAGTTAGGCAATATTTTAATGTTTCAACTTCTTTACTTGGAAATTATTGCAATTAAAATTAATTTACAATAATTTTAAAAATTAATTGTGGCAGTTAATGTGGTATTTTTAGTTGTTTCCCTAAGTAAATGTTTATCAAGCAAATATTCTTGCTAAAATCTAGTTTTTACTGGTATTCCACATAAGTCCCTGCAGATTTTCATCCACTAAAAGGATATAACATTGTGAAAAGTTCTAATGCCGATCTGAAAATTGTAATTTTTTGTTTTATTCTGCTTACATTGTTTCCTTTTTATTTTTGAAAAGAGCACACAATTATTATGAATAAATTTATGAAACACTTGAAAATCAACAACATTGAAAACTAAAATGTTAATGAAAAATTTTAAAGACACAAAAAGAGATACAAATGTTAATGAAAGGAAAAAAAATATCTTCCAAGATACTGATAAACTGTACATTTTCTCCAAGCTGACTGATAAATTCTTCACAATTCCTGTGAAACTCACAACGTTCAGAAAAATGAACAATGAAAAGACAAAGGAATTATAATAACCAACACAATCTTGATGAAGAAATTAGCTAGTTTCAAAAGCATCCTATACATTTGTAGGGGTCAAGACAAAGCTATTGCTGAAACAATGAACATTTTCAATGGAACATGTTAGAATGTCAAAAAATAATGCTTTTTTTATACTCAAATTATACTTTACATAGTGTCAGAAAGTTTAGTCTTAAAAAGTAAATCTTAATCCATAATTTACACCATAACTATAATTAATTTGAAAGAGATTACAGATGAAAGCTCTGTGATTTTTCTAGAAGAAACCCAAATAAAATTATGAGCTTGTGGGTCGCAAATATTTCTTATCAATGTCACAAAAGCACCAAAGGAAAATTGACAAATTAATTTAATCAAACTTAAAAGCCTTTACTCGTAAAAAGACAAGCAACAAGAAAAAAAAAATCGATAGACTGGAAAAAAATTCACAGCTTGTATATTTGAAAGATAAATTGTACCCAGAATGCAAATAGTCTATAAAAATCAATATTAAAATAGAAACAGATTAAAAATGAGCAAGAGGATATGAGGGGGCTTTAAAAAGTTTGTGGGAAATGTAATTTTGATCATGGAAATTTTCTTTGCACTTTTGAAGTCCTTTTGTATATAGGTATTTAACAAATGAAGATATACAAATAATCAATAAACATATGTGAATATCCTTAACGTATTAATCATCATCCTATGATGTAAATTAGACATTATAAAATATAATTCCAGCCTTATTATAATGAATAAATTGAAAAACAGTGACAACAACAAATTCAAGAGTATGGGATAATCAGTATTCTCACATATTATTGATGGGCTATGTAAGTTGCTATTGCCAATTTGGAAAAAAAAATGTATTAGCAATTTCTCTAAATCAAAACAATTCCTAATCTATGATGGAAAAAAAAAATCTAGTTTGAATTTCCCTGTAAAAGCAAAATGCACACCGTATTTTCATCTTGAAATCTTAGCACTGTTAAGCCTTTTAGGCAGACGTGATACTACCAAAACATGATATCTAACCCACCAGCCACTCCTCAGAAACCCTACACGGGGTCATTATGAGTCAGAATCAACACAAGAGATGTGGGATGACATCAAGAGTGTCATATATTAAGTAAGCAAAAGGTCATTAAAAAGACAGCAAAAAAGAAAAGACCAAAATGGACGCCAGAATAGACTCTGAAACTGGTTGTTTAGTGTAGCGAATCTAAATCAATGGAAAGAAATGAGAAAGTAAAATTGTGAACAGAAATTTCAAGGAGCAGCTGGAGAAGATAAAGTAAAGCATCATGGTGAATTGAGCAAAGACTGGGTGTTAGAAAACCAAAAGGGAATAACATGCTTAGCATTTCTCAAACTGAAAGAATTGAAGAAAAATTCAATCCTCTGGTTGTAATACTACAGAATCTCTGGGCAAAATATTTCAACAATTTCAAGTGGTATCATATGATCAACAACTGATGAAGTTGAAGGAAGAAGTACAACCTGCACTGAAGACATTGGTGAATAACAAGGTGACAGGAATTGATGGAATACAAATTGAAATATTTTAATAAACTGAGGATATGCTGGACATGCTAATTCATTTATGCCAAGAAAATTGGAAGAGATCCATATTTGTGCATTCAAAAGAAAGTGACCCAATGAAACATGGAAATCATTGAATGATATTGTTAATATCACATGCAATTAATTTTTTTTCTGAAGATAAATAAAAAATGGTTCTATATTGGCAGTGGGCTGCCAAAAATTTAAACTTGATTCAGAAGAGGACTTAGAATGTGGATTATCATTGCTGGTATCAGATGGATCTTCATTAAAAATAGAGAATACTGGAAAGATGTTCAGTGGTCTTTTATTGATTACACAAATGAACTATCCAACAGAAACTCTGTGGAGCATAACAAATAGAGGATAACAATGGAAAGAAATGATATTCCATTACACTTAATTACATTCATAAGGAACTAGTACAAACAGGCAGTCATTAGAGCAGGACAATGGGATACTGAATGGTTAAAAATCAGGAAATGGTGTATGCGTGTGTTGTATCCTTTCACCATACCAATTCACACTGAACTTGTAGTCCAATACTTGCCACAGCAGGACACCAAATAAGGAATACAAGGTAGAATGAAAGTTTGTTTATAAAGAAAGTAGTTGGTTTCTGTAGATTTTTGCTGTTTTGCCATTTCATCCATTTCATTTTATTCACTTGTTCTACACCTTAGTTGTTGCCGTTGATAACTGTTCTCTAGTTGCTTCTGACTCATAGCGACCCTGAGTGGGGTTTGAACCAACCAACCATGTGGTTAGAAATTCAGTGCTTATCCAACAGCGCCACCAGGACTCCTTGAATGCTTGAAAATCTCTGCTTTTCAGCTTCCTTATCATTAAAATGGACATAACAAAACCTACCTCAAATTGGGTAAAAATAAAATAAAATCCATATCAGATTAGGCTAGATTTTATTATGAGAAACAACTAAATTTAAGTTATCTGTCTGAACAAAAGTGTATCTCTTGCTCAAGCTTCACACTGGTTGCCAGACAGATGGGGGCTAATGAGGACTCATCAGCGTGCAGTTTTACCCTATAAAATGCATGTACAAAAATCTCTCAAGTTTTATTTATTTTTCTGTGTGTTTGCACTCAAACCTGATATGACCCCAGATACTACTGTTACAGCCTATTAACTAGAAGTGATCACATTGCTCTTCTTAACCTTAGGGAACCAGGAAAGGTTGATTTGTGCACTGGGGACACTGACCAGAAATATTGAGTTATTAGGTGCCATAGAGTTAATTCCAACTCATAGTTATCTTACATACAAGAGAATGAAACACTGTCCGGTCCTGCATCGTTCTCACAATTAATGTCACTTTGAGCTCATTGTTTCTGTCACTGTATCTATCTATTTCATTGAGGGTTATCTATCTATTTCATTGACGGTTTTCTATTTCATTGAGGGCTTGCTGACTCTCTACGTTATCAATCATGATACTCTTCTTCAGGGAGTGGTCCTACCTTACAACATGTCCAAAGTGTAACAGACAGTTGTGTCATTTTAAGGAGTATTCTGGTTGTTCTTCTTCCAAGATAGATTTGTTTGTTTATCTGGCAGCGCATGATATTTTCAATATTCTTTGCTAACACCATAATTCAAATGCATTGATTCTTTTAAGGTCTTCCTTATTCATTATACAATTTTCACATGCATATGAAGTAACTGAACATACAATGGGTTGGGCCAGATGTGTCTTGGCCCTCAAAGTGACGTTTGCTTCTTAATGCTTTAAAGAGGTCTTTTGTATCAGATTTGCTTAATGCAATATATCATTTGATGACATAACTGCTGCATCCATGAACGTAGATTGTGGATCCAAGCAAAATGAAGTCTTTGACAGTTAAATTGGTTCTCCATTTATAATGATGCTATTTAATATCACAGGCTTTTAATGAATTTTTCTTCCAACCTGATGCCACATTCTTCTTCAGACAATTCAGTTACTCAGATAATTTTCTTAGCATAGAGACTGAATAAGTATGCTGAAAAGATATAACCCTGATACATAATTTTAAAACTTTCAGTATTCCCTTGTTCTGTTATACTGACTGCTTCATATTCTAGGAATGAGTTCCACATGAACACATTTAAGTGTTCTGGAATACCTATTCTTTTCAGTGATATCCATAAGTTTGTTATGATCCATACAATCTAATGCCTTTGCATGGTCAGTAAAAAAGCAAATATCCTTCAGGTATTTTCTGCTTCCAGTAAAGATCCATGTGACATCTGCAAAGGTATTCATCATTCCACTTCTTATCCCTTTCTATGCACAGCTGCAACTTAAAAAAAAAAAAAAATCATCTGTATAATTTTGCTTGCATGTAATGATAATGATATTTTTTGATGATTTTCATATTCTGCTGAATCAACTTTCTTTGGATTGGGCACAAGTATGGAACTCTACCAGTTGGTTGGCTAGGAAGCTGTCTTCCAAATTTATTGTCATAGACAAGTGAGTGACTCCAGTACTACATTCGATTTTTGAAACTTTTCAATTTGTATTTCATCAGTGCCCTTGCACCATAATTTTCAATTAATGTGACTTTATTGACCATCTCCTTAAAAGTTTCTACATGTCTGATTAGCTAAAGATTTTTATACTATACATCTCTTTAAAAAAATAATAGCATTTTATTATATTTTGGTGGAAATGTACACAGCAAATACACATTCAAAACTTTTTACACATATTGTTCAGTGATATTAGTTGTGTTTTTCACATTCTATCAGATTTAATATTCTCTTTATTCTACTTCCATGTCTTTTAACCTAGTTTCACAGACCCTAACCTTCTCATCCATGTTTTAGATTATTTATTGACTATTTGGTCTCACAAAAAAATGAGTTTTTAAAAGAGTTTCATTCTCAAGAGTGGTATTCATTATTTCACAAACTATTACTGTTTAGCTAAAGAGATGACTTAAAGGTAAAGTTCTGGCTCAAGGTTTAAAGAGTATCTAAGGACAATAATTTCAGAATTCCTCATGTCTCAGTGGGTCCAATAAACCAGTATATTTTGAGAATATTTTTCAAGGATTTTTTCTTGCCTTACTTTCTACCATAACCGATCCACTGTGTTCCTGGCTCATCCTCCAGCCTCTGGTTCTTTGGACTTGAGTCAGTGGCCTGCTCTATTATTTGCTAATCCTGAAAACCATCAACAGCTTTCCTGCCTGATTGCCTTGCCTGCCTTACCCTCCTGCTGAACCTGCCTGCCTTCCAGTTGATCATGCTTCATCTGGCCCAGACTTGGGATATAGTAATACAGGGCTCATCTCTACAGTTGTGAGCCATTTCCATGATAAAAACTTCTTTGTTGTTGTTGTTAGGTACAATCATGTTAGTTCTGACTCATAACAACTCTATGCACAACAGAACAAAGCACTGCCCAGTCTTGGCCTACTGCAATCACTGTAACATTTGAGCTCATTCGTGCTGCCACTTTACCAATCCATCTCACTAGGGATCTTCCTCTTTTTCTCTGACCCTTCACCTTACCAAACTGCTGCGGACAGCATACCCAGACCCTGGGTTGATCAGTGGCAGCTCCATTGAACCACCTCTAAATATATTCAGTTTAACCCAGATGCTCTCCTTCCTCCTGAAAGTATATAGGAATATTCAGAACAATGTAGCATTTTAGATATAGATAAATGAAGTCCGGTGCCTGAGATCTTGTCCAAAAACAAAAGTTTGCAAAGTGTACAGAGACAGCTTGACTCCTTTCAGGAACCTTGCTTTATGTTATGTATCCTTAAGATACTGCACGTTGCTACTCTAGATCATTTAAGCCTAAAAGTTAATACATAACAGCTTGATTGAACATTTTTTTTTTCTGTAAAAATAAAAATGTTAGATTGTTAAGAAAAACGATGAAAATATCTTAAAAGTTGTTCCTGTGAATCATTATGTCCTGTTTTGAATGATTAATCACATTTCAGTTCCGTATCCTGTCTTAATCACATCCTCCATTTGTGACATCCTCCATTTGTGACATCCTCCCTGAGTGAATTACATTCTTCCTTTCTAACAAATCCCTCCCTAAAAAAGAGAATAAAAGGCTGAGGTAGAGTGAATTCTGCATGCAATGCAGGGCAATACTGGGCAATGCTAGGCAATATGTTTGCAGATCTGTCTACCTGCCAGCTTGCATCATATCTGTGTGTGTGTCTTTCTTGTATATATTTCGTCTCTCTCTTTCTCTATCACTTTTGCCGCCAGCTCTCCCTTCTTCGTGACACCCACACTTCCTTGTCAAGGCGGGACCCCGACATAGGACCTCAACACCAAACATGATATCCTTCTCCAGTGACTGATCCCTCCTGACAATATGTCCTAAGTAAGAGAGATGAAGTTTGGCCATCCTGGCTTCCAAGAAGCACCATGGCTGTACGTCATCTAACATAGATCTATTTGTTCTTTTGGCAGTCCATGGTATTTCAAATATTCTCCTCCAACTCCATTACTCAAATGGACCAATTTTTCCTCATTCACTGACCAGCTTTCGCATGCATATGAGGTTATTGAAATTACCATGGCTTGGGTCAGGCACACCTTAGTCCTCAAGCTGACATCTATGCTCCTCAACACTTTAAAAAGGTTTGGTGCAGCAGGTTTACCTAATGTGATACGTCATTTGATTTCTTGACTGCCACTCCCATGAGTGTTAATGGTGGATCTGAGCAAAATGAAGTCTTTGACAATTTCAATTTTTTCACCATTGATAAGAATGTTCTTTATTGGTCCAGGTGAGGATTTTGTTTTTTTTTATAAAATTGAGATGCAATCCATGTTGAAGGCTGAGCTCTTGATCTTTATCAGTAAGTGTTTTAAATATCCTGCACTTTCAGCAAGCAAGGTTGTATCATGTGTATATTGTAGTTTGTTAATGAGTCTTCCTTTAGCTCTGATGCCATATTTTTCTTCATATAACCCAGCTTCTTGGATTATTTGCTTAGTATACAGATTGAATGATTATGGTAAAAGAATATAACACTTTCTTCACAGACCTTTTTTAATTTTAAACCATTTGGTGTTCCTTGTTCTGTTCAAACAACTGCCTCTTGGGCTACGTACAGGTTCCTCGTGAGCATAATTAAGTGTTCTGGAATACTCATACTTCAAAAATTTTCCATAGCTTGTCATGATCCACACAACTGAAAGCCTTGGAGTACTCAATAAAGCACAGGTAAACATCATTCTGATATTTTCTGCTTTCTGCCAAGATCCACCTCATGTCAGCAACCCTATTCATTCCACACCTGCTTCTGAACCTGGCATGAACCTCTGGAAATTTTCTGTCAATGTATGGTTGCAGCCACTTCTGTATTACCTTTAGTAAAACTTTACTTGCATGAGATATCATGCATTGCATGATGATTTCCGCATTCCATTGAAATGATCACAAATACATATCTCTTCTAATTAGTTGGCCGGATAGTTGTCTTCCAAGATTCTTGGCATAAATAAGTGAGTTCCTCCAGTGCTATCTCACTTTGCTGAAAGATTTCAATTTGTATTACATCAATTCCTGGTACCTTGTTCTTTGCCAATTCCTTCAATGCACCTTGGACTTTTTCCGTCAGGATCATTGATGCTTGATTATATGTTACCTCTTGAAATGGTTGAACATTGACCATTTCCTTTTGGTACAGTTATTCTGTGTATTCCTTCCAACTTCTTTTGATACTTTCTGAATCATTCATCAATTTGCCCAGAGAATCCTTCAATAATGAATATCAAGAGTTGAATTTTTTCTTCAGTTCCTTCAGCTTGAGAAACGCTGAGCATGTTCTTCTCTTCCAGTTTTCAAACTCTAGGTCTTTGCACATTTCGTTATAATATTTGATTTTGTCTTCTCAAGTTAACCTTTGAAATTTTCTCTTCAGCTCTTATACCTTACTTCTTCCATCTGCTTTAGCAGCTCTATGCTGGAAAGTAAGTTTCAGAGTCTCTTCTGGCATCCACTTTGGTCTTTTCCTTCTTTCTTGTCTTCTTAATGACATTTTTCTTTCTTCCTGTATGCTGTTCTTGATGGCATCCTACAACTCTTCTGGTTTTTGGTCTTTAGTGTCTAATGCATTACATCTGTTCTTCAGATGATCAGTAAATTCAGTTGGGATATATTCGAGGTCATATTTTGTCTCTCATGGATTTGTTCTCATTTTCTTCAGCTTCAGTCTAAATTTTCATATGGGCAATTGATGGTCTGTTCTACAATCTGCCCTTGGCCTTGTTTTGGCTAATGATATGGAGCTTTTCCACCCTCTCTTTCCACATATGTAATCACTTTGATTTCTGTGTATTCCATCAGGAGAGGTCCATGTGTAGTAGTCTTTTATGCTATTTAAAAAAGGTATTTGAAACGAACAAATCATTGGCCTTGCAGAATTCTATCATGTGATCTTCAATATCATTTCTATCACCAAAGACATATTTTAAATTACTGATCCTTCCTCTTTGTTTCCAATCTTTGCATTACAATCACCAGTATTTATCAGTACATCTTGATGCAAGTTTGATCAATTTCAGACTGAAAACATTGGTAGAATTCTTCACATTAATTCTCACTGCCTTTAGTGGTTGGTTCGTGAATTTGAATAATAGTGGAATTAACTGGTCTTCCCTGTAGGTGCAGGATATCATCCTATCACAGACAGCATTGTGCCTCATGACAGTTCTTGATACATTCTTTTTGAAGATAAATGCGCCACTATTTCTCTTCAATTTGTCTTTCCCGGAATAGTAAACCCTGTGACTGTCAGATTCAAAATGGCCAATACTAGTCCATTTCATCTCACTAATACCTAGGATATCAGTGTTTAGGCGTTCCATTTCAATTTTGACAATTTCCAACATCCCTATATCCATACTTCGTACATTCCATTTTCTGATTGTTTATAGTTATTTCTCTTAATTTTGTGTTGTGCCCTATCAGCAAATGAAGGTTTTGAGGGCTTTATTCCTTTTGTATCATTATGGTCAACTCTACTTTGAGGAGGCAGCACTTCCTCCGTCACATTTTCAGTGACTAAATATTTGGAAGTAGTCTGTCTCTCCTTCTTCGTAGTCTGTCTTCATATAGAAGCTCATCTGAAACCTGTCCATCATGGGTGACACTGCTGGTATTTAAAATACCTGTGGCATAGCCTCCAGAATCACAGCAACACACTAACCACCACAGTACGGTAAATTGACAGACAAGTAGAGGATAAACTTCTTCATATATATGTGTGCATGTGTGTGTGTGTGTGTGTGTGTGTGTGTGTGTGTGTATATATATATATACACATATATAAATGGTGTGTGTATATATATATATATAA
>NW_006408611.1:7467246-7494540 GCF_000296735.1 Chrysochloris asiatica
ACCCATAGCGACCCTGTACAGGGTTTCCGAGGGTGTAAATCTTTACGGGAGTAGAAAGCCTCATCTTTATATATTGTTGTTAAGTGTTGTGTAGTTGGTGTCAAGTCATAGCAGCCCAGTATACAGTTTCTAGGGAGTTACTGGTGTATTTGAACCACCGACTTTGTGGTTCAAACTGACCTTGCAGTCTTGTGCTTATCCTATAGTAACAAAGCAGGACTCTATATATAGGAGCTTTGGTAGCATAGTGGCTACAAGTCATGCTGCTAACCTCAAGGTCAGCCCTTCAAAACTCTAGTCTGTGAAAGAAAGATGAGGCTTTTTGCTCCAATGAAGTATCTCTCTCTCTCTTTCTCTCTCTCTTCCCTACCTACCTACCTACCTACCTACCTACCTACCTACCTATCTATGGTAGATAAATAGATAGATATATAGACATATAGATACATAAATACATGCTGTTAAGTGCCATCGAGTCTGTTCCAACTAATAGCAACACTGTCTATGGTTTCCAAGGAGCGGCTGGTGTGCTTGAACAACCAACCTTGTGATTCAAACTGACCATGTAGTTGAGCATAGATATATAGATATATAACTTTCACTGATTTTCCTTCTTTATAGAACTCAGCCTAAGCAATTTGGTACCGAGAGTAGCTCTAGAGAAACATAATCATAAGGATGAATTTCTAAATTGGGTCTCAAATATAACTTATTTTGCAGGCACTGATAACTCTGCATCTACTACTACAGGGCAATGGTGCTGATAACACATGGCATGAGGTGGCAATGTTAGCAAATAAAATAGTGCCACCAAAACATTAGATGTTGGAGAGCAGCGAGGCTCTGTGTGTGTGTGTGTGATACTTTCCTGCAATTTTGTCAAGATAAGAAATATAAAGAAGCTGGTTGGTTTCTCCTGCTTACAAAATAGCATATTTTTCACTTAGGGGGAATTAGTCCCAGCTTAAGTGCCACATAAAGACCTCAAAGTTTCCACCTATACCCTGAAGAAAGCTTAATTCCCTGTAGTAGCAGAGCTGATACTGCAGAAAAACAAACCCTGATTCTTATCATAAGAGTGGCTGAATTTCAATGCCTGGTTAACTTCCAACTTAGAATGGTGTCTGAAGTTCAAGTGAGTGCATTGATTTGGAAAGAATGGGATCCTAAAACTTAGTATGGGGATATATGGGCTGATAATAAGGAAGGTGGTGATATAGACACCATACATTCCATTGAATCACTCTTGCCATCAGCCCCACCCCCACATCTGAAAAGATTACTCCATATTGGTCTGTTGACCTATTATAAGTAAAAACATTGTCACTTCTGCTCATGCATAATGATATTTAACCAATTGTGCCTGCTGAGATGATGCCTGAGGTGTTGTCTGAGGCAATGGAAGACATTGCTAATTGTTCCCAGGAAATACCTCCACCAATTATTGCTTCTAGAACTATCGTTGTTGTTAAGTGCCATCCAGTCCGTTTGGACTCATGGTGACCCTGTATAGGGTTTCCCAGAAGTGGCTGGTGAAATTGAACCATAATTCTTTTGGTTCAAACTAATGTTGCAGTCCAGCACATTAAACCACAGCGCAACACTACAATTTTAACTAGACTTAAATCCCAGTGAGTCCCAAAAGGTGAAATATAAATTGTTACCCAGGGTTGACTGGGCCCCATGAATGTAGGAGCCAAGTGGCAGCACGTAATTGATAAAAACAAGGTGGTTATGGTTACCATAACAGACAGCAGATTCAAAGTAGTAATCAGAATAGTCTGATTCTTACGGACTTATAATGTTTGCTACTGGCATGGTGTTGTAGTATCAGCACTGGAATTCTAATCACAAGGTCGACAGTTCAAACCCACCAGCTGCTTCTTGGAAACCCTATACAGGGTAGCTATGAGTCAGATACAACTAGATGGCCAGAACAAGTTAGGTAGGGTGTCGCTAGGAGTGAAATAGATAGTATTTATACTACTAATTATTTCTATCTGTACAAAAGGATGAATTATCAGTCAAGTGAACAGTAGATAGAATAGAGAGAAATAGCCTTTCAGTCAGTTCCCAGACTTGAGCAAATGTATAGACCCACAACTCCTTAAATGAAGGAGTGACCAGATTTCCTTGAGGAAGGACCTCACTACATTATCAAAATGGATCTGTGGTTTTTAACATGAGTGATGGTTCATTGGGGAAAAGGAAATAATTTTTTCAAAGATTACTGGACATTGTTTCTGAATCGACACTAATTCCAAGAGACTCAAAACATCACTATGGCCCACCAGTCAGCTGAAGCATATGAAGGCCAAGTTTTTAATAGAGTCTTAACTAAAGTTCATTTCACTGTTGGTCCAGTAGATCCTTGAAACTATCCTGTAGTAATTTCCCCAGTCTTAGACACATAATCAAAATACACAAACTCAGCAACTGGCCAAACCCCCAAATTGGATTCCTGAAATGTGTAATAAGGTCTATTACAGTTGGAAAATCCAAGTGGAAACCATTAGTACTCTTTTTACCTAGAGAATGAGTAAACTAAAGCAGTAGTACATTCATGGAGCTATTGATGGATTAGTGTTACAATCAAGGACTTGAAGGGCACAGGGCTGGTGATTCCCAGCAGATCCGTATTTAACTCAACTATCTGATCGGTGCAAAAACATCTGTTTTTGAGAATGGAAGTAGACTACTGTAAACTGCACCAACTGCAGCAGTTGTTCCAGACTTTGTTTCACTGCTTGAGCACATTAATAAATCTCCTGGTACCTGGTATACAGCTATTGATCTAGACACTGACTTTTGCTCAATTAAAATTTCTAAGAATCATCAGAAGCAGTTTGCCTTTAGTTGGCAAGGTCAATAATACACCTTCAATATCTTACCTCAGAGGTACATCAACTCTCTGACAATATGCCATTAATTAGTATGCAGGGAATTGGTTCACATTTTCCTGCCACAAGGCATCACAATGGTCCACTGCATTGATGACATTATACTGGTTAGACCTAATGAAGAAAAAGTATCAATGACTCTAGACTTATTAGTAAAGCAATTGCGAGCTCAAGAGTGGGAAATTAATCCAACAAAAAATCAGGCATCTTTCACTTTAGTGATGTGGGGCATGTAGGCACCTCTGCTCCTTGGATATATGATCCAGCAGACCCAATGGTACGTGAAATGGCAGTGGCAGATAGAGATACAGTATGGAGTCTTTGGCAAGTCCCTACTGATGAATCATAGCACAGACCCTTAGGATTTTAGAGAAAAGCCCAGTCATCCTTTGCAGATAATTGCTCTTCATTTGAGAAATAACTTTTGGCTTGTTACTGGACTTTAGTAGATATTGAATGTTTTACCATGGGCTACCAACTCATCATGAGATGTGAGCTACCTATTATGAACTGTGTATTGTTTGACCCACAGAATTATTAAGTTGGATGCACACAACAGCTCTTCATTATTAAATGAAAGTGGAATATATGAGATGGGACTGGAGAAGGATATGAAAGCACAAGTAAGTTGCATGAGGAAGTGGCTATATGCCCATGGTCTCCACTCCTGTCACATTACCTTTTCTCTCCCAATCTACACCTATGGTCTCATGGAGAGTTCTTTATGAAGCATTGACTGAAGAAGAGAAAATTCATGCTTGGTTTACTGATGGTTTTCACAATATGGAGGCACAACTTAAAAGTGAAGAACAGCAACTCTACAACCTCTTTCTTGAACTCCTCTGATAGACAATGGTAAGGGGAAATCCTCCCCATGGGCTCAACTTGCATGTTAAGAGAAATGACCAGATGTGTGACTGTACACTGATTCATGTGTTGTGGTCAATAGTTTGGCTAGATGGCCAAGGACATGGAAGAAAATGATTGGAAAATTGGTGACAAAGAGGTGTGTAGAAGAGATATGTGGATAGATTTCTCTGAATGGAACAAAAAAAGTGAATATATTTGTGGCTCATGTTAACATGCACCAAAATTGATCTTGGCAAAGGAGGGGTTTAACAATCAAGTGGAGAAGACACTTTCTGTGGAAACTAATTATGTTCTTCCTCCAATCACTCTTGTCATTGCCCAATGGGCTCATGAACAAAGTGGACATGGTCACAGGGATGAAGACTATGCATAGACTCAGCAGCATGGACTTCTATTCAACAAGGCTGACTAAGCTACAGCCACTGTTCAGTGCCCCTTCTGCAAGCAGCAGAAACCAATATTGAGTTCCAGATTTGACACCATTCTTTAGGGAGATCATTCAGAAACCTGGTGGTAGGTTGATTACATCAGACCACTTCTATTATAAAAAAGGCAGCATTTTCTTCTTACTAGAATAGACACTTACTATGGACATGGATTTGACTTTCCTGTACACAATGCGTGTGCAAAAACTACTATCTGTGGACTTACAAATTCCAAAGGGAGGAATACTCCCACCTGGAAACAAAGCACTGATTCCATTAAAATAAGATTTATGAATTCCCCTTTTCCATTTTGTTCTCCTCGTGCCTCTGGATGAATAGGCAAAGAAAGACTTACTATATTTGGTGGCACGATTGAACCTTTTTCCCAAAGGGAAATTGGACTGACATTGAATAATGAGGGTAAAGAAAAATGTGTGTGGAATCCAGGAGATTCTTCAGAGTATTTTAGTATCACCATGCTCTGTGATTAAAGTCAGTGGTACACTTCAACAACCAATTTCAACAGGACAACTGACAACTCAGAAAATTTGTGAATGAAGGTTTGAGTCACTGCACCCGGCAAAGAATCACAACCAGCTGATGTTCTTGCTGAGAGCAAAGGTGATACGGAATCAGCCTAGGAAATTGGTAGTTTGAAATACCAGCTACAACCCTGTGGCCAATTGAAGAAACGAGTACTGTAATGGTTATAAATATATATGTTTTTGCTTTGTTTGTAAGTGTAGATGAAATATTTTTGCTTTGTTCATTTGTGAAATATAAGATGTAGATGAGTCAGTGCCTTTTCAGTTGTTCTCCTTAGTTACATCATGTTACATGTCAGTATGCCTTCACAGTTACCTTTATTTAGAGAATTTGCATGTGGTTTAAATGTGTCAAGTTGACAAGGGGTGGGCTATGGTAGTTAAGTTTTTTTGTCAACTTGACTAGACCAGTATTCTAAGACTTGGCAGTTGGTATGTGGTTATCCCCATGTTGAGATCTAATATGGTGTAGTAAACTCTATGATGATTGGCTATGAGTAGGTATAGTTAACTGTACAATGATTGGTTATGAATAGCCAGTCAATTGAAAGCATGTTTCCTTGGAAGTGTGGCCTGTTTCTACCATATTAGACACTCAGGCAAAGATTATTTGCTTTCTTCTATGTCTGGATTTTGTACCTGGATCATCATCCAACCTCGATTTCTTTGGAAGTGAGCCAAGGGCCTCCTCTATTACCTGCTAGTGCTGACAGCCAACAGAAGTCTGCCTTCTTACCTGCATGCCTGCTTGTCTGTCTGCAAATCTTGGTTCATCTGAACCAAACTTAGGTCTCTTCCACCTCTACAATTGTGACCTATTTCCTTGGTACTAACTTCTCTTTATTCAGATACTTACATTTATGCATGATTTACTGGTTTTTCTTCTTTATAAAACCCTACCTAACACAGGTGCCTTACAAAATAAAAAGATCCAGTCAAAACAGTGGATTCAGTGTGAATTTTTTAGGCCAGTTAAATTCAAGGTAGAGAGTTCAACTCAGAAGATCATGGTGACTGTTTGGGGGAATCACTTTCTAAAAGGACAAAAGATGATGAAGTTTTAAGAAAATGGAAACCTGCAATGGTGTAAAAATGGCCAGAAAAATAGCAAGGACTTTGCTTTTTTCATCACAGCACCTGTTCATTCTTTGGGAAGCTATACCACAGCCACATTGCAGCTGTGATCTTTCCCATTAAGACTTAATATTGTTACCAAAATGCAAGGAAAACTGGAAAACACCAGTTTGAACCCTATGAGTATGCCAAAACAGCCATGCTGAAGCTGTGTAAATCAAAGAATTATTTTGGGAAGGGCTATGAAAACAATATTGACAGAAATATTGTTGTTGTTAGGTACTGTTGAATCAGCACAGACTTATAGCCACCCTATACACAATAGAATGAAACACTCCTCTGTCCTGTGCCAACCTCACAATCATTGCCCATCAGTGCCACCACGGTGTCAATTCATCTTGTTTGGGTTCTTCCACTTTTTCTCCAACTCTCCACTTTACCAAACATGCTATCCTTCTCCAAGGACTAGGTCCTCCTGAAAAAAATGCCTAAAGTATGAGAAATGAAGTCTGGACATCCTGGCTTTCAGGGAGCATTCTGACTGTACTCCCTCAAATACATAGGTTTCTTCTTTTGAAAGACTATGGTACTTTCAATATTTTCCTTCAACATCATAACTAAAATGCATTACTTCTTCTATGCTCTTCCTTATTCACTGTTCAATTTTCATATGCATATGAGGTTACTGAAATTACCATGGCTTGGATCAGGGCATGGCACACATTATTCCACAAACTGACATTTTTGCTCTTGAACCCTTAAAAGAGGTCTTACACGGTAGATGTGCCTAATGGTATATGTCATTTGATTTCTGACAGCTGCTTCGAAAACTGTTGATGGTTGGTCTGAGCAAAACGAAGTCTTTGACAACTTTAATCTTTTCTCCATTTATGTGGATGCTGTTTATTGATCCAGTCATGAGGATTTTTTTATTCTGTTACATTGAGATGCAGCCCATACTGAAAAATATGGTCTTCAATCTTCATCAGTAAGTATTTTAAATCATTTTTTATTTCAGCAAGTAAGGTTGTATGACCTGCATATCACAAGGTTTTAATGACTCTTCCAATAATCCAGATGCCATGTTTTTCCTCATATAATCCAATGTCTCAGATTATTTGCTCAGCATACAGATTGAATTAAGTGTGGTGAAAGAATACAACCCAGGCACACAACTTTCCTAATTTTACATCATTTGGTGTTCCCTTGTTCTGTTTGAGCAACTGCCTCTTGGTCTATGTACAGGTTCCTCATAATCACAATTAAGTATTCTAGAATATTCATTCTCACAATGTTGTCTATAGCTTGTCATTTATCTACACAATTGATAGCTTTTGCATAGTCAATAAAGCACAGGTACACATCTTTCTGGTATCCTCTGCTTTCAGCCAAGATATATCTGTTTTCAGCAATGATTTCCTCATTTCACATCCTCTTATGAATCTAGCTTGAACCTCTGGAAGTTCTCTGTCAATGTGTGGTTGCAGCAGTTTTTGTATTATTTTTAGCAAGATTTTACATGCATGTGATATTAATGATTTCTGCATTCTGTTGGGTTGCTTCTATTTAGAATGGGCATAAATATTCTTCCATTCAGTTGTCCAGGTAGTTTTCTTGGCATAGATGAATGAGTGCATGCATTGCTGCATCCGTTTGTTGAAATATTTCAATTTGTATTACATTAATTCCTGATGCTTGTGTTTTGTCAATGCCTTAAATGCACATTGGACTTCTCCTTTCAGTATAAAAAGCTCTTGATCATATGCTACCCCTTGAAATTGTTGAACATCGACCATTTCTTTTTGGTACAGTGACTCTGTGTATGCCTTTTATCTTTTGATGTTTTCTGCATAATTAAATATTTTGTCCATAGAATACCTTAATATTGCAGGTTAAGACTAGTATCTTTTCTTCATTTCCATCAGCTTGAGAAAGTAAGAATGTATTCTTCCCTTTTGGTTTTCTAACTTCAGGTCTTTCCCCATTGCATTATAATATTTGGCTTTGTCTTCTTGATCTTACCCTTGAAACTTTCAGTTCAGTTTTTTTTACTCACTCATTTCTTCCATTTGCTATAGCATCTCTATGCTGGAGAGCAAGTTTCAGAATCTCTTCTGCCATCTATTTTGCTCATTTCCTTCTTTCTTATGTTTTTAATGACTTTTTGTTTTCTTCCTAAATGATACTCTTGAAGTCATCACACAACTCTCTGGTCTTCTGTCATTAGTGTCTAATGCATCGCCTCTGCTCTTCAGATGATGTCTAAACTGAGGTGGGATAAGTTCAAGATCATAATCTGGCTCTTGTCAACTTGCTTTAATTTTCATCAGATTCAATCTGAATTTGCACTGATATTGATGATGTGTTCCACAGTCTACCACTGGTCTTGGTTTGACTGATGTTATGGAGCTTTTCCACTGTCTCTTTGCACACGTGTAGTCAATTTGATTTCTTCTATTCCATTTGGTGAGGTCCATGTGTACAGTAATCGTTCAAGTTGTTGAAAAAAAGATATTTACAGTGAAGAAGTCATTGGTGTTGCAAAATTCTTATCATGCCATCTCTAACATTTCTATCATCAAGATCATATGTTCTGACTACCAATCCTTTCTCTTTGTTCCCAACCTTTTATATTATAAATGCCAGTAATTATCAATATATCTTCATTGCATATCTTATCAATTGCAGACTGAAGGAGTTGGTGGAATTCTTCAGTTTCATCATCACTGAATTTAGTTGTTCGTGCATAAATTTGAATAATAGTAGTTTTATCTGGTATTCTTTGTAGGCTTATGGATGTTATCCCAACACAGACAGCATTGTACTTCAAGACAGGTCTTAATATACTGTTTTGTTTTGTTTTTTTCTTAAATGTTTTATTGTGAATTATGTGATAGTTTACATGGGAAAACATTAGTTTTACATTCATTCTATTGTATATCGTCTCATTGTCATGGTTACCATCCCCTTCATGCAATCCTTCCCCCATGCCCCCAGGTCTTCAGCACACAGTCGCTCTCCCTCTCTGGGTCTAAAATCTCCAGCTGCTCCATCACTCCACGTCATCATCTCTGGCTCCGTTTCAGGCATCAATGCTTCTCTGGTAGGGTCCCGCTCTCTTCTCTTCTCCCTTGATGGTCCTAGGGACCTCCGCTCCTAGACTGAAAAGTTAATCACTCCCCTCCTTGCTATAAAACATCTACCTCTACATTTCCAATCCTCACAATCAGTCCTGATAACAATTATTCACTATTGTATCACAAGAGACCCTTCTGCATTTCATTGTAGCAGCCCCGCCTAGTCAGACTGAATGCTATTCACTGGAGATTCTACCTTCCTCCAGTTCCTCTGGATCTAGGTTCCCCCTTGAAAGCTTGTAAGCCAGTCACTTCTTGCCTTTGTAGCCCCCCACCCCCCATTTTGGGTAGCCGATGTCCAAGTTGCCCATTCCTGTCTACTCTGTGTGTGGAGTGGGTGGGAATGATTCTTGCTGTAAGGACTTGTTCCCTTACAGTGATTCTAATAAAACAGAACGATACAGAAGTCCGAATAATCTCAAATACATTAGTTTGCTAAAGTATTTGTATAGACTATAAATAATTGCATGATCTATTTTTTAAATTATTATTTATTTCTTTACATCTTTCTAAACGTGTAAAACATAGTACATAATTCTTACCCAGCATCCGAGTTAATAGGCTATGTGAAAGGTGATGGTTAATGTGTTTGAATGCTGGTTTTGAATGTCAGATGTATTCTGGATTCAGGTCTCTTTCTTAGAAAACCAGCTATATTACCTCAGAGGTTTGTTTCTACTAAAATTTCAGCTCAATGACATTGCTTATAAAGTTATCGCATGATTTTTGAGAAATTCAGTGCATAATTAAATGTACTTACTGTGTTCAAATTGAGACTTCTACTAATAATTTCATTAATTCCCATATGACACTCTAGGATAAGCACTGGACTGCAAGGTCAGTTGAACTGCAAAGTTGGTGGATCAAACTCACCAGCTACTCCTCAGAAACACACTCACAAAGTTAGAACCAGCTTGACAGCTCTTCACAACAACAACAGCAACACAATGCATAAATGCAGAATATATCCTACTGGTCCATGTTTTAAACTATATTTAAAAAATGATTAGTTAGTTTATTTGGGGGAGTAATAGAATAACAAAATGGAGGCTAATGGAAAATGAATAAAAGACCATCAACATAAATCAGTTCAGAAAGTCAATGATTTTCATCTGATTGTTTTCATTTCTGCTTTCTTTGTGTCTAGATCAGTGTCAAGTACATAGTGGGTGTTCAATGATTCAATAAATCATATGAATTGAGGTGTTTAAATGAATGAAGAATTTATAAGTTAATTGATCAGGGGAGTACAGAAAATGAAACTATAGAAGAAGAAAATAAAAAAAATAAAAGGAAGAATTACAAGCTATAGGAAATGAAACGAGACAATCAAAGATGTGCTTGAGAACATAACTGACAGAAATATAGACATTTTCTTTTCAACAAAAATTGACAAAAGAAGCATAAATGGAAGGAAACCAGGGTCAATATTGGCTTCATTACAATCACTGTAACACCTAAAGACTTCTAAGGAAAGAATGCACTGCCTCTGCAAACAGGGATTCTTCAGTCACTAGAGATATTTGACAAGAAAAGATACAACAATATCGAATGTATGTTGTAAAAGAAATTCAAGGACTAGATCAGTGCTGAATAAAAGAATATTAGTTTGTTTGTATTCTGAAATCCAATTATTCTGCAAGAATGGAGCATGAAATGTGTATATGTCTTGTGAATCAGTCAGAGAAAAGGAAAATACTGTTACAATCTCTGTTTTCATTTATCTCTCTCAAATAAAGGAGATTAGAGAAAGGTAGAGAGGACAAGTATCCTCTAAGTTATTCCCACGGAATTTGCCCAGTTGTTTATTCTATCAAACAATAGGATTGTATGAAGTAAACTGATGCGTCTGGAATAAAATCTTAGGTAGATATTTGCTATTAGAATTATTTTTTAATTTCTCAACTGTCACCATAATTATTTTGACAACTATTTTATTTATATTAAAAGTATAATTTAGGTCATACAATAAAATACAATGAAAATAATATTTATTGTATAGTAAAAGGGAAAATAAATGAGCTATTTATTATAATAATCTAAATATTTCAGCTCAAAGGTACTCTACAGCAGTTTTTATAATTTTTCTAAGACAGAAAATGAAATATTAATCAAAATGTCACTATTTTTCTTTATTACAATTTAAAAAATATATCCCCACTTCTGCCTTTGCCTAGAGGAAGTATATTAATAAATGTAACCTGCTTCAGTTATATATCAAGGGGTGAATATCAGACAGGTATTGCACTGCTCTGAGATGCTCAGTACAAATTTAGATTTAAGAAATGAATACACTTTAAAATTAGCATATGACTTAGTATATACAAGATTGGCAATACAGGAGTAGTATCTTTTTTCAGAGAATAATACAGTTTTAACATCACTTAAAATAATTAATATACCTATCTAAAACAGCCAATTTCACCCTAAAATATATATGAAAACACATGAATAGATAATAACACAAAATATTAAAAATTAAGGCTATGAGAAATCATATGGGCAAAATTTAGGAATTCTTTTTTCCTTACATATACAATGGATGGAACCAAGTATGGAAAAACTGGATGGAAATAAATAAATAAATACTGACTCAAAGAAATCTCTATTTATTTTATTTCTACCAGCGGTTCTGCGGAAGAAAGATGAGGCGGTCTGCTCCTGTAAAGATTTACAGCCTTGGAAACCCTTTGTAGGGTCACTATGAGTCAGATCCAACTCCATGGTACTTAACAACCACAACAATGTGTGAATCCTACTGATCAGAAGCCCCATATCTCAAATTAGAAATGAAAATAAAATATATTCATGAAGGACTATGTGATAGATAGCAAGATAGATGATGTTGTTGTTACTGTTAAGTTGGTTCTGATTTATAGGGACACTGGAGTCCTGTGTGGCGCTGTAGGATAAGCACTGGAATGCAAGGACAGTTTGAACCTCAAGGTCAGTGGTTCAAACATATCAGCCATTCCTCGGAAAACCTCTACAGGTCTCTCCTCACTCAATGGCATTTAACAACAACAATGCATGACAAAAATTGAAGCACTGCCTCGTCCTGCATCTTCCTAATAATTGGAGCTAGGTTTGAGTTCCTGGTTGCTCCACTTTGCCAATATATCTCATTAGGAGTCTTTCTTTTTTTCACTGACCCTCCACTTTACCAAGCATGATGCCTTCTCCTCATAACATTTCCAATGTCTGAAGTCTGAGAAACAAAGCTTCACCATCCTGATTTCTAAGCATCTAGCTGCACTTCTCCCAAAATGATTTTTTTGTTGTTGTTGTTGTTGTTCTGGTCATCCACGTTACTCCTAATATTCTTTTCCAACACCATATTCAAATGCATTGATTCTTCCTGGGTCTTCCCGGTTCACTGTCCAATATTCAACTGCAAATAAAGCAATTGAAAATACCTTGACTTGGGTCTGTTTCAAGTTAATCCTCAAACAGACATCTTTGCTCTGTAACACCAGGAGTCTGGGTATAACACTATAGGATAAGTACTGGACTGATAGCCATAAAGTTAGTTGTTCAAACCCACCAGCCACTCCTCAGAAACATTATACAAGGTATCTATGAGTCAAAATCAATTCCAGAGCACTTAACAACAACAACAAGACAGCATATTTGCCTAATGTAATACATCCTTTGTTTTCTTGACTGATACTTCCATGAGCATTGATTTTAGATCCAAGCAAAATGAAATCGTTGACAATTTAAATATTTTCTTCATTTATCTTGATGTTATTTATTGATCCACTTCTGTGGCTTCTTGTTGTCATTACATTGAAGTGCAATCCATACTGTAGTTTTTTATCTTCATCAGTAAGCATTTTAAATCCTCTTTGCTTCCAGCAAGCAAGGTTGCATCATCTGTACAATCAAGGCAATTAAAGAGTCTTCCTCCAATCCTGATGCAATGTTCTTCTTCATATAATACAGCTTTTCAGATTATTTGCTCAGCATATAGACTGAATAAGTATAGTGAAAGGATACAACTGTAACACACATTTTCCTGATTTGAAACCATTTAGTATCCCCTTGTTCTGTGCTAATGACTGCTTCTTGGTCTATATACATGTTCCTCATGAGCAAAATTGTGCTGTGGAGTACCCATTATTTGCAATATTATCCATAACAAGTCATAATTCATGCAGTCTTTGAATATCCAATAAAATAAAAGTAAACATTTTTTTTGTATTCTCTGCTTTCAGCCATAATCCATCTGACATCAACAGTGATATCTCTATTTTCACATTCTCTTCTGAACTCCACTTTAAATCTCTGGCAGCTCTCTCTTCATGTACTGCTGCAACCATTTTTAAATTGTCTTTAGAAAAATTTAACAGGCATGTGATATTAATGATATTGAATTCTGTTGAACCACCTTTCTTTGCAATGAGTACAAACATAGATATCCTTCAATCAGATGGTGAAATAGCTGTCTTCCAAATTTCTTGCTATAGATAACTTAGGGCTTCCACTTAAACAAAATGCATCAGTTTGTTGAAAGATCTCTATTTGTGTTCCAACAGTTCCAGTAACCTTGTTTTCCACCAATGTCTGCAGCGCAATTTGGACTTCTTCTTTCAATACCATAAATTCTTAATCTTATGCTACCTCTTAAATGGTTAAACATCAACCATTCCTTTTTGGTACAGTGGCTTTGGGTTTCTTCCATCATCTTTTTCTTTACTTGCTTATGCATTTTATTTCTTTTTCCCAAATCATAAGACCCATCTTCTATTGGTGCTTTCTACATCATTCAATATTTTACCCATGTTATTGTTGTTGTCAAGTACAGCTGAATCGGCTCCAACTCATAACGACCCTGTATAGGATTTCCAAGGAGCTTCTGGTGACTTTGAATCACTGACCCTATGGTTCAAAGGACCTTGTGCATTATTCCACAACACGACACTAGGACTCCATTCCTTTAATATTTCAAGTATTGGCTTGAATCTTTTATTCAGCTCCTTACTGAGAAACACTGCTGTGTTTTTCCTTTTTGGTTTTCTAACACCAGGTCTTTATACATTTCATTATACTTGGGTGAGTCAAAAAATGTCTGCACTCTGGCTGTAGAATTTATTTTAATCAACTTTCAGAAAAGTCAAATACATTTTGACATAATCTCCTTGGTTTTCAGTACACTTTGTCCATCTGTCAACAAGCTTTCATATTCCCTTTTTAAAAAATGTGCTAGGCTGAGCTGCAAGCAACTAATGTATTGCTGGCTGTCTTCACTTCTTGATCAGAAGTGAATCATTGTCTTTGAAGGACTCCTTTCAAGGGAGCATACAAGTGAAAGTCTGATGGAACAAGATTAGAACCCTAGGAAGTCGGCTTTAACACCTCAAAATGAAGTTTTTGCAAAGTATCAAGAGTGTGGGCAGAGGTGTGTGGACGTACATTGTCATGTAAGATTGCAATGCCTTTGAATAGTAGTCCTCTGCATTAAATCTGGTCTTTAGGCTTCAGCACTTCAATGAGCATCTCACTGTAACAAGCACCATTGATTAGTGAAACTTTTTCCTGATAATGTTACAATTACTGGCCCTTGAGAATCCCAGAATACTTTAAGCATCAATTTTCTAAGTGATGGTTGACTTTTTCTTGGTCGGCAATTGAGGACGTTTCCATTACATACCCTGCCATTTACTCTCAGGCTCATAGTGATGAGTCCAAGTCTCATCAACAGTAATGATTTTTTAGAATGAATTTTTATCTTCCCTCAAATATTGGTCCAATTTTGTTTGCAAATATCCAAATGCTTCTGTTTATTCTCTTTCATAAGCTACTTTGGTACCCATCTTTTACAAACTTCTCAAAAGTCAAATCTATGATAGATTATTACATACAGCTTTGGCTGATTTGAAAATGATTTGCCACATAATCCACTCTCACTCGTCTATTCAACAGAATCATTTCATGTGCATGCTCAATGTTGTCATCAGCCATGAACATGGAAGGGCATTTATTATAACCAAAGTGAGGACAATTTTTTACTCACTCTTGTAATACTTGGCATTTCTTCTCAAGCTGAACTTTGAAATTTTCTGTTGAGCAATTTACTTTCTCATTTTTTCTATTTATGTTAGTTTCCTTATATTAAACAGCAAGTTTCAGTCTCTTCTGACATCCATCGTCATCTTTTCTTCTTTTTTAATGACCTTTGGCTTTCTTCCTATACGATGTTCTTGATGTCATCCCACAACTCTTTTGGCTTTCAGTCATTAGTCTTATGCTTCAAATCTGTTCTTGAGATTGTTTTCAAATTCAAGTTACATATGTTCAAGGTCTTATTTTGACTAGTTTGAACTTAACTTTAATTTTCTTCAGCTTTAGCCTTAACTTGCATATGAGCAATTGATGGTCTGTTCTACATTCTGACCCTGGGCATGTTTTGACTGATGATGTTGAGCTTTTCTACTATCTCTTCCATAGATGTAGTCAATTGATTTCTGTGTATTTCATCTGGTAGGATACATGTGTATTCTATGATGAGATCTCCAGCATCATTTCTATCAATAAAGCTATCAACTACTAATCCTTCATCATTATTTCTAACATTTGCATTCCAATCACCAGTTATTATCAGTGCATCTTGATTGTATATTTGGTCAATTTCAGACTTACAATATTGGCAGAACTGTTCAATTTTGTCAACTTTGCCTTTAGTGGATGGGGCATAAATTTGAATAATGATGATATTAACTGGTCTTCCTTATAGATGTATGGATATTATTCTATCACAGACAGTACTGTACTTCTAGGTCAACTTTGAAATATTCTTTTTGACCATAAATGTGGCACCATTTAACAAGAGTTTGCTAAATCTAACACAACTTTTGGGTACTTTCCAATTAAACAGACTAATACATTTGGAAAAAGAGATTAGATTGTTGGGCAGAAGAATAAATGAGTTTCAAATAAAAGAAACGTTTTCATATGGTTGTTATGAAGGATTCTAAAGATGTTTAAGCTCCAAATATATATATATATAGGCACAGTTTTGAGCATCTTTAAAATCTAAGGCACTCACCACCAATAGAAAGATATCCATGGAAGTATAAACCGAGATATGCAACGGACTAAAGTACTAGGCTGCCTACAAGAAAATGTTCAAACATTGAAGCACAATAAGAAACAAAACTGATAAAACCCAATGGCATATCCCCTGCTAGGAATTTCATTTGTCTCAGGAGACATTTCACCTATTCTCACCATCCTCAATAATGACCCTGGATTTGCCCTTATCAGGAGGCTGGTTTGAAGTTTGTCTTCAAAAACATTATAGTCTGAGAATGCTCTAAGTAATTTGGAAATTCAGCAAACACTTTGGGGAAAAAATGAATTTAATTTGCTCTTTTCCCTTACATTTTAGGAAAATAAATTCCAATATGTGCTGTCTTTTCTTTCTCCTGGCGAACATTTGTTTGATAATCAGATTTTGTCAGAAGGTCTAATCTCTCTTCATCTGGAACACTGGCAAGTTAATAAGCTTAGCTCAGAACTGCTTTTGTTTTTAATTAAACTGAGTTGATCTCATCCAAGCATTGACATATACATTTTAAGAATCTGGGTTCCCCATATGTTTGCTTTGTGTGACATTGTAAAAGCGCTGTTTTTGAACAGGTGAGTATGTGATTTTCCAGTTTCATTTGCTCTGAGAGCTTGACTCTGATCTAGAAAGAGCATTCTGACTGCCTTTCTGTTTTGCCTCAGGAGTCTACATCTCACAGTTGCTGTGTTTTCATGAAGCCACCTTTAAATCTCAGTTCTTTTCTTATGTCTTATGATTTGTACTTTCAGTAGCTGCTTTGAGTAACAATGACACAAACTGGTCTATTTAACAATGCAATGAAAGACTGGTAAGACAAAGTTCAAAAAAGAAAAACTTTTTCTAAATTGTTCTTCAAAACATGAAAAAGATTGGGTTATATAAATAGTTTATGTACCTTTCTTTGGATGGTTTAAGTAAATTATATAACAATATTTCTTCTAAGAACTCTATTCTTGTTAGTTTAGTGATTAATATCTACTTATATAACAGTTTGAATATTTCCAGAAATTAATGTAAATGAATTATTACCAACTTTTGTGTGTTCTGCCAATCTTACAAGCTAAACATTTCTAAGTGACTTAAATCTTGTATGAAAAGTGTTTAATAAAAACAGGTACTTTAATCTTCATACAAAACTATGAATTCTAGAGTGAGAATGAATTAAGAGGTGCAGGATATGTTAAAGAGGGAAAAAATGGCTAGGTAAATTCCCCACTAGTCTGGGAAGCTGGATTAAATGAAGAAGAATGCAACAAGGTGATTGGAGGATAATTCATTAACAGTCTGTGATATGCAAATGACATAAATTTGCTTGTTGAAAGTAAAAAGGACTTAACAGTACTTGCTGATGAAGATCAAAGACTACAGCCTTCAATATGGATTGCACCTCACCATAAAGAGAACAAAAATACTAACAACTGGGTCAATAAGCAAGGTCATGATAAATGGAGACAGTACTGAAGTTCTCAAAGATTTCATCTTATTGAAATTCATAATGACTAAAGGAAGCAGCAGTCATAAAATCACATGACATCTTGCATTGGACAAATCAGCTAAAAAGGATCTCTTAAAAATGACGAAAAGCAAAGATTTCACTTTGAAGACGAAAATGAGCCTGACCCAAGCCACAGTATTTTCAATTGCTTCACATGCATAAGAAAACTGGATAAAGATGATGGAAAAAAAAAAAAAAAAAGAAAAGAATTGATGCATTTGAGTTATGATGTTGTTAAAGTATATTGTAAGTACCATGAACTGCCTCAAGAACAAACAGCTCTGTCTTGGAAGATTTAACAACACTTAACAATGGAGTCCTGGTGTGGCTTCTGTGGGTTAATGTGCTAGACTGAAAATTCATTGAAGTGCAAAGTGGTTGTTCAGGCTCACCAGCTGTTCCCTTGGAAACCCTATACAGGGTTGCTATGGGTTGGAATGGACTTTCTGGCACTTAAAAACAACAACAGTAACAAGAATAACAACCGAGAAATAATGAGTTTATTTATGAAAATTCCTGGAGTTTCTGAATTAACTGAATATAAAAAATTCTATGATATTGTTGCTGTTGTTAAGTGCATCTGGTCAGCTATGACTTATAGTGACCCTGTGTAGGGTTTCCCAGGAGTTAATGCTGAGCTTGAACTGCCAAACAGGTCATTAAAATCAAACTTGCAATCCAGTCCATGACATTAAAAAGGCACAAACGCATACTAAGAAAAAAGTAAAGTATACAAGGGAAATAATTTTAGTGTCTTTTGCCTTTCAAAATATCTAGGCCAACTTGAACATAAATAAATTAATTGGGATAATCTGTCCTTGTTTTTGACCACGAATCAAAAGAGAGGGAATGAGGGCAAGATTATATATCATTGGAGCACAACCTCTGAGGACATGCAATTCTAGCAAATTTTTCAACGGATCCCTCAACCTAGGTTGAGGTATTTTAAGACAAAATAAAATAATAAATAAGCTGTCTTACTATTATAATCAGTAATTTGGTGGATATCTATCATAAAATAACAGAAAATAAGTATTTTCTATTGTTTGTTATTTGTGATGCCATCGAGTAGGTACCGACCCATAGCAATCTTATGCACAGCAGAATGAAACACTGCCCAATCCTGGGCCAACCTCACTACTGTTGCCATGCTTGACCCCATCGATGTTGCCTCTTTGTCAAACCAACTCACTGGGGGTCTTCCTCTTTTTCTCTAACCCTCCACATTACCAAACATGATATCCTTCTCCAGTGACTGGTCCCTCCTGATAATATGTCTGAAGGATGAGAGACCATCTTGGCCTCCAAGGAGCACTCTTGCTGCACTTCTTCTAAATTGGATTTATTGGCTCTTTTGGGCGCCCATGGCACTTTCAATATTCTCCTCTAACACCATAACTCAAAAGCATTAATTCTTCTATGATCTTCCTTATTTACTTTCCAGCTTTCACATGCATATGAAGTTACTGAAAATATAATGGCTTGGGTCAGGTGCACCTTAGTCCTCAAGCTGACATATTCTAAAATATAGAAATCACAATGAGCCACAACTAAAATGAAATGTAAGAAAAAAGGATTTTTTGATCCATAAAAAAAATTTTGATCCATAACTCCCCACCAAAAAAATGAAAAACAATAATATAGTCCATATAATTTAAAGTTAAATTTAAAACAGTAGAGAAAATAATGAGTTGAAAAAAAAATACTGTAGACTATTTAAACAAAGCCTACTTCAACAGTAATTATATTTTGTCATGTATATGACGGTTGATGGTTATGTGCCATGGAATCAGTTAATACTCATAGAAACCCTATATAGGGTTTCCAAGGCTGTAAATCTTTATAGGAGCAGAAAACCTAAACTTTTTCCTGTGGAGTGGTTTGTAGATTCAAACTGCAGATCTTATGGTTGGCAGTCCAATTCAAAACCCACTAATAACCAGAGATCCGTGTGGTATATATAGGTATATGTTGTTGGTGCTGTTGTAAAGTTCCATTAAGTCACTTCTGACCCATAGTGACCTTGTATAAGTCTTCTAAGTAGTGACTGGTGAGTTTGAACCACCAACCTTGTACTTCAAACCCATCTTTCTGTCCAGTGCTTTATTCCACAATGCTATACCAAATATACATATAAGCTTAAAATAATTTCTAAAATATTATAAGAAATTATTGATATTAAAATTGAATTAATAGATATCCATTATAATTTAAGGTTATATTCTTGCTTTATATGCAACAAACTATATAGATAAAAAGGAGCTCTGGTAGCGTAGTGGTTACGAATCGGGCTGCGAACCTTAAGGTCAGCGGTTCGAAACTACCAGCCACTCCGCGGGAGAAAGATGAGGCTTTCTACTCCCGTAAAGATTTACACCCTCGGAAACCCTGTACAGGGTCGCTATGGGTCGGACCCGACTCGATGGCACTTAACAACAACAACATATAGATAAAAAGTATAAACTTAAATTATAATGGATAAGTATTAACTCAGTTGCATCAAATAACCTATATAACTGGAGTGCTACCTAGGATTGTATACAAATCAAGTATAATTTTTAAGTAAAATAAAAAGGGAAGGTACATTATAACAAGCATAAATAAGAAATTGTGTGATAAGGGACCTTCAGGAAGGAAAATACTAAAGTTACTCTTCAGTCATAAGCAACATAATTCAGATAGAAAATTTGAAATTTGAGAAGAGCAAACGAAAGAGAATTGCTCATAAATCTGCATGAATATTAACAGCATAAAATAATGAGAATAGTTATAACAACAGAAACAAGAATATCATGTGAGTTTTAAACATTGAAATTATGTAAATACAAGAGCCTACAATATGTGAGAGATGGAAATGACATCAGAATAGCTTTGAATTATCAGAAAGATGTTAAAGGAACTAAATAATAATATAAATCTACAAATCTATGATTCATGCTGTAATCTCTAGAGTAGCAACTAAAAAACAACCATAAGAAGTGTACACATATATAGAAAGTTAGAAAAGCAAAAGAAAGGAATAAAATTTACATTTATTTGAAAAACAAAAATGGACGCAAAAATGACACAGAAAATTGTATCAAAAATAGACAGCAAACATTGTAATTTTATATGTTGTTGTTGTTGTTAACCAGTTCTGACCCATCGTAAACCTGTATAGGGTTTCCAAGGAGTGAATGGTAAGCTTGAGCTGCTGACCTTGCGCTTCAAACCGATTTTGTAGTCTAGCATATTAGTCCATAACATCACACCAGGATTCCAATTTTACATTTAGATATTCAGAAATGCTATTTACATTTAATAAAAATTTAATACTTTCCATAGTAAAATCAGGCTAGCTAAAACAATAAAGTAATGCAATTATGTGGATTGAGGGAGTTTGGGTGTGGTGTTGTTGGTTAATGGGCTGCACTGCAAGGTTGCTGTGAATCGCAAGGTCAGCGGTTCGAGCTCACTAGCTGCTCCTCGGAAACCTTATTCAGGGTCACTACGTGTCGGTACCAAAGAACTTAACAACAACAGCAATGTGTATTGAGAAGCTGATCTTTAAAAATAAATAAAAACAATCTGAAAGGGCTAAAAATAGTCAACTTTACATAGGGAAGCATTGCTAGAAAACTGGTTACAATTGATCAAACTAAAAGGAAGTGTCCATCAGCATCGTATATCAATGCTAAATTTGTATTTATATAATCAAATTGTTTTCATATACCATATCTAAACAGAAAAAATCATGATATGATTGAACAGTGATTGACTAATAAATAAATTTATCAAAATGAGAGCTATAAATTTTGAAAATATATATATATATATACATACATTCAACTGCATATGGATAAGCAGAACTACAATTACATGGGTATACCCATATATAGACTCAAATATTGATACAGAGATATGCTATCTGACTGTACAGGATATAATCAGGGGCAGACTGGATAGTGAAAACATGGTAAAAATTACCATCATTCAATGAGTTCCCTATTTCTGGCACATTTATCCTAAGAGCGACTGCAGTGGATTCAATAGTGATATTGTTAGGTGCTGTTAAATTGGCTATGATTCATAATAACCCTGTAAACACCAGAATGAAACATTGCTCTGCCTTCGCCATCCTCACGATTCTTTTATTTGAACTCATTGTGAAAGCGATTGTATCAATCTATTTTGTTGAAGGTCTTTCTCTTTTTTGCTGAACTTCTACTTTACTTAGCAGAGGTATGATGTCCTTTTCCAGAAACTGCTCCCTTCTGATAACACATCAGAAGTACATGAAACAAGTTTCTCCGTACTTGCTTCTAAGGAGCATTCTGGCTATGCTTCAAGACAGATTTGTTTAGTCTTCTGGGAATTAATTGTACTTTCCATATTCTTCACCAACACCATAATTAAAATGCATCAATTTTTCTTCTGTATTCCTTATTCATTGTCCAACTTACACATACATATGAGGTAAATGAAAATATGATGGCTTGGGTGAGTCCTAGAAGTCCTTAATTCTAAAAGTGGCATCTCTGTTGTTAACTCTATAAAGAAGTCTTGTGCAACAGCTTCACGCAATACAAATTTGATTCATTGACTGTTGCTACCATGAACACTGATTGTTGATCCAAGTAAAATGAAACCTTTCAAAACTTCAATGTATTCTCAATTTATCGAGATGTTGGTGTTGCTTTGAGGATTTTTTTTTTTTTTTTTTTTTTTAACATTGAGTTGTAATCCACAGGTAAGGCTGTTTTCTTTGATCTTCATGAGCAAGTGATTCAAGTGGAGTGTGAAGAAAGGTTACGCAGATGGAAACACTGACTTAAGAAATGCATAAGCCTAGATAGAGGAGATGTGGAAAAACAATAGCTTCACATTTTGATATTTTTGTTTAATGAAGTTTCCATGATTTTGTAGTAATACTTTTGAGCTTACACTCATATATTTAGTATGCTTACTTTTTTCCTTTAATATTTACAGCATTGATAACATTGTATTTCTTCTGAAAACAATGATTCCATAAGCTATGTTTTGATAAATAATAATCACATAGTCACTAAGTATAATCTACAGTATAGTCCACTTGACCATAAGACTGCTTGGGATTTAAAAAATATATATAAATATTTTGAAATGCTTTATTCTTTCCCTTTTATTATATTAATTATTTTGATCTACTGAGGCTTTTTGTTATACTTTCCATAATTTTACAAATATTTTATTTTAAAATTGTTTCAAGGATGGGTCCAAACAATTTTTATAACTAAAGTGAAATGCATGTACTATTTCTATATGAAGAGAATTATGGGTATTCCTTCAATGCTCATATAACATTAAACATATTATAATGTCATTTGATGTAGTTTTTAGTGGTGCTTGTTTATGAAGATGGAAGGTGGAGCAAGCATTTTAAGTAAAGAGAGTAATGAGTGCAACAATATTACAAAGACATTTTTATAGTTAGCCCATTATCTGTGCCTGGGGGTTTATATCTTAAGGCTTACTCTCATTATACTAAATAATGGCACACATTTTCTAAAGTTCATGAATAACATGAATCATTATGAAGTTTGAATTAATTTGTTGACATGTTTTGCTAACAAAACTCCAGAATAAGCATTTGTTTAATGACCTTCATTGTGCCTTAAGACAACTTACCATGAGGTCTGATAATTCTTCATAGTTGTTCATATTCTCTCTCTTACTTTCAAAATGTCTCCAGAGACATTATATGTATTTGGAATTAAGAACCTCAGATTCTGATGCCTCATCAGATAGCATCTTCTGGATAGCATTCCAGAGAAGCATTTTCCTGACCCGTTGCCCCACAATGTCAGGAACTATGTCACCTATCTCATGAATATTTCAATGCATCTTCTTTAGCAAGTACTGTAGCGGGTACTGAAGATGTAAATGTGGGTAGCAGTAGAACTAGTCCCTGCCCTAATGTTGCTAATGATCTAGGGCATAATACAGAAAACATGAGATTATTCAAGTAAATGCAAAATTGTGCCCATTACAATTGTAATGACTGACAATGAAATGGGAAAAGAATGGTCTAATCAAGTCAGGAAAGACTAAAGAAACATTCCACAGATAAAAAGGGATGCTTAAAGCAAGTGAACTGCCTTGCCTTGCATAATTTGAAAAGCAGCAAGCTGAAAATTGAGCTCATCTTAATGAGCTCACTTAAAAATTCCTGACTAAAAAGCACACTGAGGTGAGTCCAACTTTCAAACTACTGCTTTGCAGTGTTCAATCAATTCTTGGTTCAGGTCAACAGCCTGAGCATAGACACCAAGGATGGATGGTACAAGGACAATAAGCTGGCAGAATGCATTTACAGTACTAGAGAGTGAAGAACTGGAGTTAAGAGACTACCGATGTTCTGGGATGTGAGAAAAGAGAAATAATAATAACACTTGATAATGATTTTTGTGTCAAGGTAATTATTGATCAAGCTGTGCAGTGCAATAAGATAAGAAGCAATGCAAAATACACTTGTAACACAGAGCAGAATTACTGGTTGCCTTACAATTCTGGGGAAAAAAGTGGATTTTAAGGACCAACACAGAGGAAAAGCATCCCAAAACACATCAGACACTCAGATAGGATGCCTGGAGGTCTAGACTACTGGGATCCTCAAAAATCAGGAGTGAAGGTAACCAAGCAAAGACAGCAAGGGATACTGAAGTCAGTTTAGTCTCTAATATTTTGTGTTTATTTGTCAGTCCTTGGACTGTTAAGGCTAGAATAAAATCTTCGTTATTTATACCAAAATATTTGACTTTTAGTACAAAATTACCAAGTATGAAAAAAACAAGATGTAAAGAGTAAAATAACATACACAATAAAAGAATCATATGGAAATCAAATTTTTGAGTTACCAGATTAATTAATTGCTGTAATTAACAAGTACACAAGTATAGAAACAAGACAGAGAATTTAGGAAGATACCTGATTTCATAAACAAAGCATCAAATGAAAGTACTAGAAGTTAGAAATACAATGACGGATACTGTAAATAAAAGATGAACATATTAGCAGACTGAACAGAGTTGCTGAAAAGGTTAGCAAAGATATTTCAGAAGAAGTTAAGCAGACTGAAACAAGAAGATTCGAACGTGACAAAAATTAAGAAAATAGCAAGAAGAAATAAATTATGGAGAAGAATTCATAAAATTAATTTCACACACTTCATGGAATATTTTATCAAAGGGCAATACTTATTTTTCTTCTCCAATACTATCTCAAGCAAGGTATTTGAATAATATTTAGATACTTGTTTTAGGGGTACAAAGATACTAGTATTATTTTAAAACTAAGTAGTTATTTGTTTCTTTCATTTTTTACTTACAGTACTCTGTCTACTTAGAAAAAGCTAGAATATTTTGAGAACTTTCTTCTTACAGCCCAAACTCCAAAACATGAATTACTTTAACATTGGACATACACTGAAAAAATAATCAGTTTAGCTGTTGTAAATTCTGATCTGACTGGCAAGGTTAAAAAACATCATCTTAAACATTCAAGAAAGGTGAAAATAATAAATATGTAGATTGCCTACTAAAGATACCCATTGTTTCACCATAAGATCTATGTGGCAATAATTTGATATTATTATGCATATCTCCCACTGGCATTACATGATTAAAACTTTAAGTCAAAACTGGGGAGAAATGGAAATCAATATTAGACCATAAAATACTAAAAAATTTAGAGGCTGCAGTCAGTTTTGTATACTAATCTTACCAATATGTGAAATTACCTGGATAGATAATGTATAATAAAAGCATGGCAACATCTTTGATGCTTCTAAATTTATTTGATAATGAAGCCTCATTATGTTTTTTTTTTATAAAGCACCACTCTGATATTAAATCTGTACTATGATACAAAAACAGACATTCTTTAGCTTTTACAGTAGGATTACTTAGACAAGACACTTTTGTATCAACATAGTATGAAAGAACTGAGACCATTATCCTTATAGGTCACTAAAGGAGTTCTGGTGTGGCTCTGTAACATAAGCATTGAGCCTCAAGGTCATTTGGACTGCAAGGTCGGCAGTTCAAACTCACTAGCCACTCCTAGGAAACCCTATACATGAGTTAAAATTGATTCGGCTGCACTTAACAACAAAGGGAGTCCCGGTATGGTTCTGTAGGGTAAGCACTGAACGGCAAGGTCAGCAGTGCAAATCCACCAGTCACTTCTTGAAAACACTATGCAGGAGTGTTTTCAAGACTCTCTGTGAGTCTGGAATAGATTCAGTGGCACTTAACAACAACAACAAAAGAGTTTAAAGAGTGTCTAAGGGATATCCTGAAGTTACTGCATGCTGTCAGCTTCATTCTGCAGGAAATATTGTTGTTGTTGTCAACTCATAACAACCTTATGCACAACACAATCCAACATTACCAGTCGTGCACCAACCTCACAATTTTCACTATGCTTGAGTCCACTGCTGCTGCCACTGTGTTAGTCCATCTCCTTGGCAGTCTTCCTCTTTTTCACTGACCCTCCACTTTGCCAAGCATGATGTCCTTTTCCAGGGATTGGTCCCTTCTGACAGTAAGTCCAAAATATGAGAGACAGTGTCTTACCATCATGGCTTCTAAGGGGCATTCTGATTGTACTTCTTCCAACACAGATCTATTTGTTGCTTTGCCATCCATGGCACTTTTATTGCTCTCCTCCAACACCATAACTCAAATGCACCAATTCAACTACGGTCTTCCTTAGTCATTGTCCAACTTGTGCATGCATATGAGGTTATCAAAAATACTATGGCTTAGGTCAGGTGCACCTTAATTCTCAAACTGACATCTTTGCTCTTAAATACTTTAAAAAGGTTTCTGTAGCAGATATGCCTAACACCAATTAATGTTATAGAACTTTGAGTTTTGTGAAACTATAGCTGTATGCTAAAAGAGTTAGAAAATGCAAAACAGGGGAAGTTATTTTTGCCCTTGTTCTTTCTTTGACTTATTTTTACACCAAATACTTGGTGGTAGAATTTGGTTAAACCATCCTGTAAATGTACTCGTTAATGATGCTCTCAGACATTAAAATGACTTCCACAAGAGTGTTTTGTTCTTTTTATTAACACAGTTGTTGTTATTGTTGTTAAGTGCCTTTGAGTCAATTTCAACCCATAGTGACCCTGTATAGGGTTTCTAAGGAGAAGCTGGTGAGCTTGAACCATAGACCTTGCAGTTCAAACAGCTCTGTAGTCTGATGTATTAGCCCACAGTGCCACACCAGGACTCCTTTATTAGTTAATATTACAGGAATAAAAAGCAAAAACAAAATAATCTCCTTTTGTAAATAGATTGTTTTAACATCTCCCTATAGTTGTGTAGTTGTGAGGTGATGGTTGGTCAAAGTAACATTGCCTATCAAAGAAATCAAGGACCAGAGTATCCTGTTCTTCTGTCTTGTCCAGGACACACCTGTCAATTACTGGCTATTTGTACATTCCTAAAAGTGAACTTTTGAGTTATGGTGTTGGAGGAGAATATTGAGAGTGCCATGGGCTGCCAAAAGAACCAATAGATCCGTTTTGGAAGAAGGGCAGCCAGAGTGCTCCTTGCAGGCCAACATGGCCAAACTTCATCTCTCATACTTTGGACATATTGTCAGGAGGGACCAGTCACTGGAGAAGGATATCATGTTTGGTAAGGTGGAGGGACAGAGAAAGATAGGAAGATCCAAACGAGATGGATTGGCCAAGTGGCAGCACCAATGGACTCAAACGTGGCAACAGTAGTGGCCCAGGATCAGACAGT
>NW_006408611.1:7494640-7500296 GCF_000296735.1 Chrysochloris asiatica
TCATACTTTGGACATATTGTCAGGAGGGACCAGTCACTGGAGAAGGATATCATGTTTGGTAAGGTGGAGGGTCAGAGAAAAAGAGGAAGACGCCCAACGAGATGGACTGGCCAAAGGGTAGCATCGATGGATTCAAGCATGGCAACAGTAGTGAGGTAGGCCCAGGATCAGGCAATGTTTTGTTCTGCGGTGCATACAGTCACTATAGGTCGGTACTGACTTGATGGCACCTAACAACAACAACAACAACAAAAGTCAGTTTGAACTACAAGATTGGCTGTTCAAACTCACTAGATGCTCTTCAGAAGCCCTATATAGGGTCACTATGGGTCAGAAACAACTTGATGGCACTCAACAACAATCTATGTTCAAGAAAACCTTGGTGTGACATTGTAGGATAAACATTGGACTGCTAACTTACACGTTGATGATTCAAACCCACCAGTCACTCCTTGGAAACCTTATACAGCATCACTAAGAGTCTGAGCTGACTTGGTGGTTCTTAATAACATCAACAACAATCTATGTTCAAAGAAGCCCCGGATGTATTGCTGGTTGTATAACAGATTGCTAGACACAAGGTCGATGGTTCAAATCCACCAGCAACTCTGTGAGATAATAATCAGGGTGTCTGTTCCTATAAAGATTTACTCTTAGAAATTCTATATAAGGTCACTATGAGTTGGAACTGACTCTGTGCCAATTGGTGAGTAATGTATGTTCAAGAATCCTTGGTGACACAAGGGGTTAAACACTGGGCTGTTAAACACAGGGTGAAATTCAAACTTATCAGCCATTCTTTGGGTGAAAGATGAGGCTGCTTGCTACAGTAGAGATTAATAGTTTCTGAAATGCTCTGCAGTAGTTCTACTCTCTTCTCCAGGGTAACTATGAATCCAAATTGAGAGGATGGCAATGAGTTTAATATATGGTCAAGAGATCTTTTCAGGTGCAGTGGTTAAGCTCTGGGCTTCTAACCAAAAGGTTGTAGGTTAAAACCCACCAGTTGTTTCATGGCAGTCTATATCCATAAAGATTGCTATCTTTGGAAACCTTATTGGGCAGTTCTACTGTCTTTTAGGGTCACTACGATTTACAATCTACTCTGGTAGCGTAGTGGTTACGAATCGGGCTGCGAACCTTAAGGTCAGCGGTTCGAAACTACCAGCCGCTCCGCGGGAGAAAGATGAGGCTTTCTACTCCCGTAAAGATTTACACCCTCGGAAACCCTGTACAGGGTCGCTATGGGTCGGACCCGACTCGATGGCACTTAACAACAACAACAACTATGACAATAGTTTTGGTTTTAGTTTGGCATTTGTGTTCTGGAATCCATGGGTGGCGCAAAGGGTTAAAACATTTGATTGTTAAACAAACGTTTGCTTGGAGGTTTCAGTTCACCAAGAGTCAACTTGAAAGAAAGTCAAGTAAATTACTTCATAAACATCAGTTAGTGAAGGTACTAGGTAGCACAGTTCTATTTTAACATGAATGGGGTTGACATGACTCAAAATCAATGGAAGGTATCTGATATTAACCCGTCTTGTACGATATTATTTCTTAACAATTGAAGCCCATCTGAAATTGTAAAGAAAGCTATGAAGACTTTTGCTATTAAAAAAAAAAAAAAAAAAAAAAACCAAAACAGACAAACAATAAAACAGAGCTTGACGTGAAAATATTTAGATTATATGAACGCTTATGCTAGGCATACGTGTGACCATCTATTATTACAAACAGTTGTGAAAATATGCTATGATTTTATTTTTACTTAACAGATGTGTCAACATGTAATAGGTCTTGGACCCCATAAAACCACGAGAGACAGATTATACTGTGATTCAATACAGAAGATGGATAAGAACAGTGAGAGGCTGGTGATGGCAGAATTCAGCTCTGAGTTTCTTAAAATGGACCAGGTGTTAGATGGCTAGGGCCTAATGAGACACTAAGATAGAGAATAAAATGATAGATATGACAGATGAGTCTAAGAATGATTCAGCTGCATTGGATAACTTATCCGAAGTATTGGGTAAGTCCATCCCTGAGGAATGTTAAAAGGTTTTATTTTTTAAAAAATCATTAAATAAAGTTTCTAAAATGATTCAATTTTCTACAGGATAATGAGTCTTTATCATGATTTATTTGTGGAATTTTAAGGCACAGTGGTATATTCAAAATTATTTCTCAAAATCTTACATTTTTACAGACATTTTATAAGATTACTATTCAGAAAATCTACAACATCCAGAATACAGTGATTTAAAAATAATTTTATTATGTGATTTATGGTTTTCACTACAATTCTATAAGCTTTTAAAAGCAGACTACTGCACTGATATTGATAGTTTGACTTACTGCTTGTTTGTTTAAAAAATATGTATATTATTTATATATACTAAGCAAAAGTGATGGTTCACAATAGAAATAATTAAACACACATAAGGTGCTTTTAGTTTCTAAGTGGTGCAAAGAGTTAATGAACTTAGCTGTGAAACAAATGTTTGGAGGATCCAATCTACCCAGAAGCCCCTTGAAAAAAGGCCTGGTGACCCTTATTTTTGAAAAAAAAATCATTCATTGAAAACCTAGTTCTACTCTGACACACATGGGGTCACCATATGTCTGAATCAACTGCACAGATACTGGTATTTTAGTCTGATCTGAGAGGTTGTGAAGGACAAATTAGTTACATATCTGTGTAGAAATATCTGACAAAATCATATAAAGGCTCTTGATAATTTTTTGGGCCATAAGGTGAAAGATATCAGAAAAAACTTCAATTTTAAAGAACAAATTATTTATGAAATTGGGTAACTATTTCAAGAATCCTGAAGCAATGTGCCTGTGTACAAGACTGTCCTCCCAAGGAAAGAAACCCCAGCACGGGAAATATAGAAATTGTAACAGAAATCATGGCCACATGCTTGTTATCTGTGTGTGAGCAGATCTCATCTTTGACCTCCAAAGGGAGAAGCTAGTCAAGAAAATACTTTCTCACAACATTTATTGAAGGTCTAGTAATATACTTGTTCATTAAGGGCTTGCATTCTCCTGGGTGCTGCAATCATGAAGTGTTCACAGTCCCTGAATTGTGAGTTGATTCCATTCCTAAATTTATATTTATGTTAAATATGCATGTAAATCTATAAAGTTAGGTTCCGTTTGTATCTAATGTAAGTTTTTCAAATGATTGTCTTAGTATATAGTATATTGTTGTTGTTAAGTGCCATTGAGTCAGCTCCAACCCATAGAGACTTTATATAGGGTTTTCCAAGGAGTGGGTAGTGGTACCGCTGACCTTTTGGCTCAAACCAACCTTGTGGTCGAGTGTTTATTCTCCAGCGCCACACTAGGACTCCATATAGTACATGGTGGTGGTAGTTGTGTGCTGAGAATCAGTTCCTACTGTACAGGCTTTCTGAGGCTATAAACCTTTACAGGAGCAGAAAGCTTATCTTTCTCCTTTGGAGGGACTATCAGATTTGAACTGTTGACCTTGTGCTTAGAAGCTCAACTCATAATCCACTGCTACCAGAGCTCCTTATGTAGTATATGTTGATGTTGTTAAGTGCTGTCAAATTGATTTTGACTCATGGTGACTCTAATTCCAAGGTGCAGCTGGTAGGTTTGAACTACTAAACTTGTGGTTCACAGTCCAGTGCTGATCCTACAGCACCAAACCAAAACTCCATATAGTATGTGAGGGTAGTGGTTGTTTACTGTTGAGATGGTTCCAACCCACAGCGACCCTGAATAGAGTTTCTGAGGCTGTAAATCTTTACTCTTTCTCTAGCAGAACAACTTCCTTGTTCTTGTGGTAGCCAATCAGACTGCCATTTTTGTTTTTTATTTTTATTTCTGGTCTTTCGTTCAAGAAGTATGACCAGCTGTTCCAGACTGGTCTGCTTGTATTTTCAAGTGGAAATTTCCCACCTCAGAAGATTCTGAATGGGGATCAGGATTCCATCTAAGGTAGGACTCCAAGAATTTTGAAAACAGCTTGTACCTTGCATCTCAAGTTTTACAATCACTATGAAAAATGCATAAGAGCAAACATTGTTCCATAGTCTTAATGTGATATCACTAAGTCATTCCAGTGGTGGTATTTCAGTCACACTTATATCTTACAGATATGAATACAAGGTAGCTCTGTGCTCTTATTGTTGTATTTTTAAATGCAATTTTAAATCAGGAAAACTATGCATAAGAGTTGTATCATTTCGCCATATTAATTCAGTTTGTGCGCTGAGCAAACCATGTGGGCAACTGGATAATATAAAGAAGAACGTGGCATCCGAATTGGAGGAAAAGTCATTAATACCTGGTTTGTGATATGCTGACAACACAACCTTGCTTGCTAAGATTGAGAGAACTTGAAGCATTTACTGAAAAAGATCAAAGACTACAGATTTCACTATGGAGTGCACCTCAAAATAAAGAAAGCAAAAATCCTTATAACTTGCCAAATAAACCAACTTCATGATAAATGAAGAAAATATTAAAGTTGTCAAGGAATTCATTACTTGGATGCATAATCACTGGCTATACCTGCTAAGAAATCAAACAACACACTGCATTAAACAAATCTGATGCAAACTATTTATTTACAGTGTTATAATTCAGAGATGTCACCTGTGGACAAAGGTGTAGCTGATCTAAGTCAGGGTTTCTTCAATGGCCTTATATGCAGAAGCTAGATAATGGATAGTGTAATGGCTAGGGTTTTGTGTTAACTTGATTAGGTCAATATGTCCAGAGGTTTTGCAGTTGGTATGTAATTATTCTCATAGTAATGAAATCTAATACAGGCACAGTTACTTCTCTGATGAGCAGCCAATCAATTAAAGGGATGTTTCCTTGGAGGTGTAGTCTGTTCCCAATATGATGGACTTTCAGGAAAGGCTCTCTCTTTTCTACTGGGGACCTAGGCGTCTACAACTGTAAGATCATAAAATTCTCTTAATATATATCACAGGTTTTTCTTCTCTAGAAAATCCAACATAAAAGAGATAGGGAAGAACAGAGAAGACTTGATGCATTTGAATTATGATTAGTGACAAATATTAAATATAGTATAGACTTCTAGATAAATAAACAAATCTATCTTGAAATGAGTGCAGCCAGAATGCCTCTTAGAAGTTAGGGTGATGAGACTTCATATTATGTATTTTGGAATTATCAGGAGGGACTAGTTCATAGAGAATCTTATCATGTTTTGTAAAGTAGGGGGTCAGTGAGAAAGAAATAAATCTTCATGAGATACATTGACACAATGGCTGCAACAATGAACTCAAGCATAACAACAATTTTGAGGATGCTCAAGACCAGGCTATATTGTTCTATTGTACATGAGAGGGTACCAACTCTATGGCACCTAACAGCAATTACTATAGTATGAGTTGCTGTGATTCTGAGGGCTATGCCACCGGTGTTTTGAATAACCAGCAGGGTCACCTGTGGTGGACAGGATTCAGATGAGCTACAAAACAAAGACAGACTAGGAAGAAAGAGTGACAAACTACTTCCGAATCGCTAGTCACTGAACACTCTATGAATAGCAGAGAAACATTGTCAGATACAGGACTGGAAGGTGGGGAGGCAATCAGAATGCAACTGGGGAAAAAAAATGCCTCCTCAAAGTAGGATTGACCAT
>NW_006408611.1:7503096-7527989 GCF_000296735.1 Chrysochloris asiatica
CTTTCTACTCCCGTAAAGATTTACACCCTCGGAAACCCTATACAGGGTCGCTATGGGTCGGAACCGACTTGATGGCACATAACAACAACAACAAGACTAGTCCATGTCCTTCCTTGATATCTGAAAAATTGATGCTGTGTTACAGGTTCTCATCCTCTTCTTTAAATTTTGGACCAATCATTATATTCAGTAAGAACAGTTTGTGGAGCTCCTGTGTGGTTCTCCTACTTGTTTATTAACCAAAACGTTTAAGGTTCTAGTCAACTCAGAGGCTTGAAAGAAGGGGCTGGCAATCTATTTTGAAACCCCAGTCCTTGAAAACTCTATGGAGCACTGTTTTGCTCTGATACACATGCGGTTACCAGGAGTCAGAATCAGCTAACTGAAACTGACAAAATGGTCTGTTGAATGACTAGAAAATGAGGGTGGGGCAGGGACAGTTTATTAGGATTTCAAGAAAATGATGTCAGCACACAAGTATGAGAGAAAAAAATCAGAGAGAATACTGAGAGTTTCTGGAATCATGGAGTCTAATCCACATTCGATTCTATGCTTTGTTTTATTTCAGGTGTTTCCTCTAAAACAATTTGAGTTGGGATTATTAGTTTTACTGTCTACATAAAATATCCTGGCTGATATAGTTAGCAGACTTCTAAAAGATTTAATTTGAAATATGAAAATCAAGTAAAGAAAACCAAGGATTCGTTGTGTAAAGGTGTAAACTGTAGAAGAGTTAGAGGAGTAGAGTGGACGGAGCAGGAGACCAATAGGAAGATATCTTCAAGTGAAGCCTGTCTTGATCCGCAGGAGAAGCTGATAAGTGAAAGTGAAAGTGTACCTGCCTGGTGGTGTGGCATATGCTGACAATAGGTCAGCAGCAAACCCAGCATCATTCCCTAAAGCCTTCCAATTCTAACTGCTGTGTTTCTATGATCCAAGTCACTGGGACAAAGCATACTGGTTTTGGTGATTCCAACTGTTTCCAATCTGTCCATATTGAAACTGACCAATTGTGTGGAAATGTTTCATAAAGATTAAAAAACACATCAATGGCAAAAGACCAATTTTTAAAATTTCATACTGTAATAAAAGCAACAAACTATCTTTAACACATACTGTTAGAAAATACACAGAAAATCCTGGGGGATATTCTCTTGTTACCAACAAATTTAACATTTATTTGAAAGGTAGTGTTCTAGGTTTACTAGCTAAGAATTTTAGGAGACTTTCTTTTAGATTGCTTACTGTTACATATTATTGGTGGTGGTGTTGATACCACCTAGCCATCAAGTTGGTACCGTGTCATAGCAACCCAGTGCATGACAGAATGAAACACTGCCTGTTCTTGTGCCTACCTCAAAATTGTTGCTACATTTGAGCCCAACATTGCTGCCACTGTGCCAGTCCAACCAGGATCTCCTTCTCTGGGGACTGGTTCCTACTGACAATATGTCTGAAGTATGAGAGATGAAGTCTGGCCATCCTGGCTTATAGCAGGCATTCTGATAGCACTTCTTCCAAGACAGATCTGTTTATTCTTTTGGCAATCCATGGTATTTTTTAAGATTCTGCTCTACCATAGTTCAAATGTATCAATTATTCCACAGTCTTCCTTTTCCACAGTCCAACTTTCACATGCACAAGAGGTTATAGAAAATACCATTCACACCTTAGTATTCACATTGACGTCTTTGCTCTTCAACACTTTGAAGAGGCCTTTTGCATCTGATTCATCTAATGTAATACGTCATTTCATTTCTTGACTCCCACTACTTCCATGAATGTTGATGATTGATACGAGCAGAATGAAATCTTTGTCAACTTCCATCTTTTCTTCATTTATATGGATTGTGCTTCTAGGTTCAGTGTAGAGGATTTTTTTTTTTTTTTTTTTTTTTGTCCTTAACACAGAGATGAAATCCATAGCACAGACTGTGGTCTTTGATCTTTATCAGAAAGTATTTTAAGTCTTTTTGGCTTTCAAGAAGAAAGAGTATAGCGTCTGCAAATTGCAGGCTGTGAATGACTCTTCCTCCAATCCTGATGCCATATAATTCAGCTTCTTAGATAATTTGCTCAGCATACAGATTGAATATATATGGTAAAAGACTACACCCCTGACACACAGCTTTCCTGATTTTAAACCATTTAGTGTTCCCTTGTTCTGTTGGAACAGCTAGCTGCCTCTTGGCCTATGTACAGGTTCCCCATGAGCACAATTCAGTGTTCTGGAATACTCATACTCCAAAATTTTGTCTATAGTTTTTCATTAATTACACAGTTGAAAACCTTTTAGTAGTCAATAAAGCCAGGTTAAAATGTTTCTGGAATTCTCTATTTTCAGCCAATATTCATTTGATGTCAGCAATGATATTTCTTGTTCCATGTCCTCTTCTGAATCCAGCTTGCTCCCTGGCAGTTCTCAATGTACATTTGCAGCTGTTTTTCAATTAAATTTAGCAAAATATTACTTCGATGAAATATTAATGATATTGTTGGATGATTTCTGCATTCCATTTGGGTCACCTCTCTTTGGAATGGGCACAAATCTTGATCTCTCTCAGTCAGTTGGCCAGGTAGCTGTCTTCTAAATTTCTTAGCATTCATGAGTGATTGTCTCCAGTGATTTATCAGTTTGTTGAAATGTTTCATTTTTCATTCCATAAATTCCTAGAGCCTTGTTCTTTACCAATGCCTTCAATGCTCCGTGAACTTCATCCTTATAAGATTGGTTTGAACCGAAAGTTCAAACTCAACAGCTGCTCCTTAGAACCCTTCACAGGGTCAGTATGAGTAGGAATCAACTCGATGGCCCCTAAAAACACCACCAATACAGATACTTACAAATATTTATATATGTGTCTCTCTATCCGTGTGTATTTATATGACACCAAAGGTGAGTTCATACTGATAATTCCAACTCTAGTTACTTCCCACATGAATCATACTAGCCTCTTTCCCTGACTGTAAATTCCAATGACAACAATGAAAAAGCTGACTCTCACTATCTTCCATTAATTTACCTAATCTAGCAGGACTATGTTTGTTAATCTAGCCTTTCATTTAATGCAATATGGTTAATGAGGGTACAGTGCCTATTTGAAGTTCAACTTGCTTTTAGTTTTACAGACTTAACACACATTCAAGTTATTATGTCATAACCTATGATGTCACCACATACTGATTGTTTTGCATGGATTTTAATAGTTAGATTGTTTTTTTTTTTTAATTTTACATTGTCACTTTCTAAATTTCATCTGTGGATTCATGCTCCTTCCTAATGACTTTTTCTTAATTTGCATACTTGAATGTTCATTCTGTTGTTGAATAACTTTAATGTAAACTTTAATATGTAAACATTATAATTATGCATTTGAAGATTAAAAGGCTGAGGATATTAGCTCCCATCCAATTATGACATTAGAAAATAATGGATTGTTGTTTGAACCCACATATCTCTGAGGTCAGGTGTGCTTTCTCAGATGCTCTTGACTGCTTCATGGTTTTGCTTTTTTGGGAAAGCCTACTCCAATGTGTCAATGTTCCATTCCCATTCATAAAGAGACCTGCACACCCTAAGACATACAGTCTGGCTTGTGATAGATGCCAAAGGGCTGGATCCTACAAGTCAGAAATGTAGAGATGTTGCTTCTCGTGGACTGAAATTTTTCCGATGAGAAATAGGAAGGAGCCAAGTGGAAATGTTTTCTCTTCCCCCTTTATGCTGTAAATAATTACTAGTTAAACTTTTTTTAGGAATTCTGGTAGCATAGTGGTTATGAATTGGCCTGCGAAACTCAAGATCAGCAGTTCGAAATTACCAGCTGTTCTGTGGGAGAAGTATGAAGCTTTCTGTTCCCGTAAATATTTATAGCCTCAGAAACCATGTACGGGGTCGCTGTGAGTCAGAACCAATTCCACAGTATATAACAACCACCATTTATTTTTTTTCAAATACCTTCTGGAAAAGTAAAATATGCAAAGTAATTAGAACTTTTGAGTGTCCACCTCTGTCTCATTATACTTTTTTATAAAAGGCAGGCTAATGTATTCAAAATTATTATTTTGCAAACTCTCTTTTTTCTTCTACCAGGCCCTCCCAAAATATTAGTAGTTAATCCTGCAAACCGAAAAGCCAGTAGTTCGAACACATCAACTGCTTTTAAGAAATCCCACTTAGGACTGCTATATATTGGTACCAACTCAATGGCACTTAACAACTACAATCTCTGCCTCGGGATCAGGTTCTGTTTTCTAGAACACGCTCACACATTGTTTTCAGACAATACGTTATTGCTTTATCATTAGAACTTCAATCTAACAAAGAAAGCAGAAGTACTACTTGGCTGAAAGCAGAAAATAACTGAAAGATATTTAAGTACACTTTATAGACTATGCAAAGGCATTCAACAGTGTGAAGCATAATAAACTATGGGTGTTCCAGAACACTTAATGTACTCTTGAGGAAACTGTGCATAGACCAAGAGGCAGATATCAGAAAGAACAAGGGGAGATGGAATGGTTTAAAATCAGGAAATTTGTGAATCAAGGTTGTGTCTTTTCAACATATTTACTCAATCTGCACGCGGAGCAAATAATCAGAGAAACTGGATTATATGAACAAGAATGTGACAGCTACTGGATGAAGACTCATTAGTAACCTGCAATATGCAGATCAACAGCCTCGTTTGCTGGAAGAGAAGATGACTTGAAATATTTACTGATGAAGATCAAAAACCACAGACTTCAATATGGATTGTACCTGCATGTAAATAAAACAAATATCTTCATAAATGGAAGATAGCATTATGATAGCATCATGATAAATGGAGAAAAGCTTGAAGTTGTCAAAGACTTCATTTTGCTTGGATCCACAATCAATGGTCATAGAAGCAGAAGGGAAGAAATCAAATGACATACTGCAATATGCAAATCTGTAGCAAAAAACCTCTATAAAGTGTTAAAGAGCAAAAAAGATCACTTTTAGATCTAATAATGTACACCTTATCCAAGTCTTGATATTTCTAATTGCATCATCTGCATGTAAAAATTGGACAGTAATTTTGAAAGATGGAAAAGAAACAATGTATCTGAATTATGGTATTGGCAAAGAATACTGAAAGTACCAAGGACTACCAGAAAAATAAACAAATCTGTCTTAGAAAAAGTACAGCTGGGATCCTCGTTAGAAGCTAGGTTGTCAAGACTTGTTACAATATACTTTGAACATACTATCAGGAGAGACCAGCTCCTGCAGAAGGACATCATGGTTGGTAAAGTATCTGGTCACTAATAAAGAAGAAAAGCCTCAATGAGATGGACTGACACAATGCAGAAACAATTTGCTCAAACATGACAATAATTGTGCGTATAGCATAAGACTGGACAGTGTTTCATTATATTGTGCATAGAGTTGCTATGAGTTGGAACCTACTTGTAACAGCAACATTAGTTTGGCTATGGTCTTAATCACAGCTTTTTAATTTCAAATAAAATGTTAAAATCTTATGTGTTTGTGTTTAGATGTATTATTTGGTCATTGTAACTATATAAATAGTAAATCCAATTCTCTAACGATGTTATAGTGGTTGGGAAACATGACTATGGAAGCTTGTAAGCCCAACTTCAGCCTATAGCTGACTGGAATACCTAAAAGGGGTTCTAGAACTTGCGCAGTGGAACAGGCTTCTTGCAGAGTGTTTGCAGTGTATAGGACCTTAGATGGAATCCTGAGCTCCATCCAGAACCTTCTGAGGTGGAACATTCCCACTAGCAAGGACAAGCAGACCAGCCTGGAACAGCTAGAGGAAGAGAAGATAAATCTTCAAAGAAAGATGTGCATGAAAAACCCAAAACAAAAATGGCAGTACTATAAGAATAAGCAAGCCATTTACCAGGAAGCCATTAAGGCAAGCAATCAAGTCCCTTTGGAACAAACCCCACCCCCCCTCCAAGACTGAAACTCAAAGGGAACACATGAGCAGGTATGTAAGCTTGCTGATGACCACATTGGTCTACTGGTGAGTGGAAGAGAGGGAAAGGCAGCAAAGAAGAAATGGGCTGAATTCAACCACGTTCCATAGACTCCTGTTGACCTGGAGCTAAGAGAGAGGAGGAAGGGCTGGTTGGTCCAATGAGACCTGAGGACTCCTGAGCCTATGGACAAGGACATAGCCACAGAAGGCTAGAGATGAGAGTGAAACATCCAACTGTTATGAAGTGAGGGGAGATGCACAAGAACACCCACAGTTGTAGATAGCCCCCATTTGACCTTACCTCAATGGCTTGATAATCAGAACTCAACTACAGGAAGATTAAAAAAAAATTTTTTTTATAAAGATATTATAGTGGCAATATTTTGATTTCTAATGTGTGGCTCTATGAAAGCAGAATTTCACAGCTGGGCTGCTAACCACAAGGTCAGTAGTTCAAATCTATCATGTGTTCCTAAGGAGAAAGATGAGACTTTCTGCTCCCATAAAGGTTTACAACCTTGGAAACCCTATAAGACTTGCTATGTGTTGTGACAGACCACCATTACCACCATTTCTATAACAGAAGTTCTGTAGGATAAGAATTGAACTGGGGCTCAAACTCACCAGTTAGTCCTTCAAAACCATGTACAGATTCACTGTGAGTCAGAATCTACTTGATTGTACTTAACAACAACTTCTATGCCAAGCAGCCTTAGTGGTAAACCCCAAGTTTAGTGGTTAAGCATGCTAATCTAGAAATTGTTTACTAGAATCCATGTAGCAACTCCTTGAGAGTAAGACCTGGTGATTTGCTTTCATAAAGATTACAGCCAAGCAAACTTTATAGGGAATTTCTAGTCTGTCACATGGATTCAGTAAGAATGGGAAACTGATTTGACAGCACCCAACAAAAATTTAATGGTATTTCTAAGTATGATGGTAGTGGTTATGTTCTGTGAAGTCGGTTACAATTTATAGCGACCTTGTATCAGGTTTCTGAGGTTGTAGATCTTTGCTGTTGTTAAGTGCTGTTGAGTCAGTTCTGACCCATAGCAACCCTGTATGGGGCTTCTGAGGAGTGACTGGTGAGCTTGAACTGCAGAAAATTTCATCTTTCTCCAGCAGAAACGCTGATAGTTTTGAACTGCTAACCTTGAGATTAGCAGCCAGATTTGCAACCACTATGATACTAGAGCTCCTTATTTCTAAGTATACAAAGGTGATGATATTTTCACCTCAGTGAATTATTATTTACATCTACATTGTTCCTTACAAGATACTCAAACTTCCTTACAAGAAAAGTGTGCCCTTGGCCAATTCACTTTCTGTAGAGTTTTTAAACTATAATTTTTGAGTTTAACGAGTTTATTACTCTTTATATCTTTTTTGGGGGGAGGAGTTATTTGTTTGCTAGTGACATTACTAGTGTGTACTTTCCATAATGAACCAATTATTTGTATCAACTAAAATGAAAACTAAATGAATAAAATAGAAAAAAAAATTGGATATCTTTACACAAAGTTGTACACACATATCCACACAAATGTCCTGGTCCTGATCTCAAAGTTTCTAACTCCTAATTTTATTTTCTCTTAAGATATTGTTTAGTTCCCTGAAACTAGTCACTGGAATGAATGTAAAAAGCTTTGTATTTTCACTGTCAACTTAATTAATTAATTAATCAATCAATTCCTTTTATGTAGAATGTAAACAAGCAGGGGAAAAAGATCATTTTAGAGCTCATAAGTAAAAAATAAGAAGATCATTTCATACTAGAGTAATAAAAAACTGGAGGGACTTACATAATAATAATAGATGGCTAGGTTATATGAGGAATAACAAAGAGTTGCTCTTACTTTCTTAGAACTGCCATAGCAGATATACCACAAGTTGGTAGCTTTAAAGAACAGAGATTTATTTTCTCATAATTTTAGAGGCTATAAGTCCAAATCAAAATCTGGGCCATGTTGCTATAGTTTTCAATGAGTCTCTCTCCAAGTTTACTGTCATCCTTGGCATTCCTTGATTTTCCTTGGTCACTGTCTCTCTCTATGTGCCTCTGTGTCTATTAGGCTCTTCTTATAACTCCAAAGGGATTAAGTTTAGGACCAAATCTATGAGAAATAATTAGCTGCATTAAAAAACTAGGCGAACAACATTAAGACAACAAATATCAAGACTATGAAGGTGGATCAACTTCATTCCGGTGGCTGTTGCTATTCCCTAGTCTCAAGTGATTTGGAAGAATTTTTTTTTTTTTTGACATTCAGTACAAAAGGTGGAAGAGTTCTTTAAAATGGACCACAAAGATTTATCTGCAGCAAATTTCCATAGAGTATCAATAGTCTTTAGTTTAAGCTCAGATGACATTAGGGGCACATTTTGGGTGATCTCCATTCTCGTTCAAAGCTATCAAACAGATGCCAAGTTATATAAAAATATCCTCCACATGAATATTCTCAATTAGAATACCAATATTTCCTATCTGGTTTATTGCTAAGCCTATTTTCTTAAAACAATTCCTTACATAAGAATTGACAAAATAATGAATGAGTTACCATGAACAAGTAGATCCAGAGAAGAATTCCTGAGTACAAGCAAAAAGGAAAAAAGAAAAAAAAGCAATAACTGAAGAGGTTCCAAGCATCTTATTATTTATTCCAGACTCAGAATCCTTTATACTCTGCTAACGGTTCTGTAGGATAATGCGCTGGACTGCAAGGTCAGTTTGAACCTCAAGGTTGGCATTTAAAACTCACCAGTCTCTTCTAGGAAATCATATATAGGGTGGCTATGAATTGGAACCAATTCCATGGCACACACCAACAACAAAAGCAGTTGCTCTCATGGAAAAATTAACACACAAACAATAATAACTAAGATTTGTTATCAGTTGAGTCCAGTGTTTCTGACCCACTAGTTCCAATTGTGTCAACAATTTTTAAAATATGATTTATTTCTTTTCTCAGTTCTTACTGATATATTCATGCAGTCCAATGCATCCCATTCTGGCAAGCTATCAATACTTTCACCTGGAGACATATTTCAGAAGTTATTGCCACTAATAATTATCCAAACCTCAGACCTAGTTTTGTAGTTGTTGATTGTGCGGCAAGTGATTACCTTTACTCAATTATTTCTCCTAAACAGATATTATAAAAGTTGAGCAAAGTGATTCATCTACTGTTACAACTGCTCAACTACTTCATGACCCAGATTTATTATACATCCCCATCTCTCATTAGAATTTACTGCCTGATTCACTTTCTATGTTATCTAGGAAAGCTTTTCCACTCTTATAGATCTCTTTTCTGTGACAACAAAATGGACTTCCTCTCTTTGGAATTATACTTAAAACATTTGCCTCAATTTGTTTATGTGAACATGTGCAGATGCTCTATAAAACCCTGTTGGTTTCCTTGTACATAATACAGCAGGTTTTGCATCAAATTTGAATGTCATAAAAGTTGTCAAGGCAATGTTGAAACAAGCAAACAAACAAAAAGGTGTGGAATGGATGCTTTGGGAAAGGGCCTGAGAGGAAGAGGAAAGATTTCTTGTTGTAGTCAACAAGATAGTTCCAGTAAGTGACGACTACAGTTGTTTTGAGTGGGTACTTAAGGATTTTGTCAATGTTATTGTTGTATGCTATGTTTCTAAAATGTGAGGGGTTGTTGTGGTGGTGGTAGTTAGGTTCCATCGACTAGGTTCTGATTCATTGTGACGCTATGAACAACAGAATGAGAAATTCTGCCCAGTCCAGCAACATCCTTAAGTGCTGCCATACTGTTAATTCATCGTTTTAGGAGTCTTCCTCTTTTATGCCAACACTCTGCTTTTCCAAGAATGATGTCTTTCTCCAGGGACTGGTCCCTCCTGATAATATGTCCAAAATACTAGAGATGAAGTCTTGACATCCTGAATTCTAAGGAGCATTCTGGCTATACTTCTTCCAAGACATTTATTTGTTCTATTGGTTCTCCAAGGTATACTTTCAGTATTCTTCTCCATAATTCAAATGCATCAGTTATTCTAAAATTTTCCTTATTAATTTTCCAACTTCTGCATTCAGTTGTTGTTGTAGTTAAGTGCCTTCGAGTAGGTTCCAACTCATAGTGACTCATACAGTGTTTCCAAGGAGCGGTTTCCATGAACCATCGACCCTGCAGTTCAAACCAACCTTTCAGTCTAGTGCATTGTCCTACAGCACCACACCAGGACTCCTCATGTATAAGAGGCAATTGAAAATACTGTGGTTTGTATCAGGCACACTTAGTGCTCACACTGACATCTTTGTTCTTCAATACTTTAACAAGATCTTTTGCAGCACATTTGCCTAATGCAATATGTCTTTTGGTTTCTACTTCCATGAACATTGATTGTGGACCAAAGCAAACTGAAGTATTCAGCAATTTCAGTCTTTTCTCTATTTATCATGGTGATATTTATTAGTCCAGTTGTGAGGATCTTTGTTTTCTTTACATTAAGTTGAAACTGATATTTATGGTTGTAGTATTTGATCATCATCAGTAAGTAGTTCACATTCTCTTCACTCAGAAAACAAGGTTGTGCCATCTGCATGTCACAGATTGTTTATGAGTCTGCCTCAAATATTAATGCCACATTCTTCTTCATATAACTAGTTTCTTGGATTATTTTCTCAGTATACAGATTGAATAAGCATGGTGAAAGAATATAACCTTAACGTATACCTTTCTTCATTTTAAGTCATTCACTATCCCCTTGCTCTGTTAGAACAACTGCCTCATGGACTATGGTTTTGTTTTTCTTTTTACATCATTTTTTTATATAATTTTGCTTCTCAATACACTTTGTCTATCTGTTGCCAAACCAAAATGACGGTTTGCCACCTATCAGTGAAGTCTATGTACAGGTTCTTCATGAATACAATTAAGTATTAACCATTCTTTGCAATGTCATCCAGATTTGTCATGATGCACACATTCAAATGCCTTTTCATAGACGGTAGAGCAAAAGTAAATGTCTTTATGATGTCCATTGCTTTTAGCCAAGATCTATTTGACATTAGCAATGATATCCCTACTTTCATGTCCTCTTCTGAATCCGGCTGCAATTTTTGGTAGCTTCCTGAACATGTACTATTGCAATAAAATCTGCACTGCCAGCAGTTTGAATCCACCACCTGATGCATGTGAGAAAGATGAAGCTTAATATGCCCATAAAGATATACAGCCTTGAAATCTTATAAAGGATCAATGGGAATCAGCACCCACTTGATAGCACACCACCACCACCATCAATCAGTTGGTCAGGTAATTGTCTTCCAAAGACTTTTTTACAAGTCCTCTGTGAACTTGTGTGATTTTTCTTGCTCCGGAATGCTGATAATTAAGTTATTCTTCATGTTGTCCAACATGAATCTTAGACCGTCTTTAGATTTTTTTTTTTTTTTTTCCTTTTTTCTGTTTGCTCTTCTATCTTAGTGGTATTGAGAAATTTGTCTTCCAGCTCATTGGTTCTGCCTTCCATTTTGTCTATTCTACTCCTTTGCCTTTTCAGTGTAATGTCTTTTTCTGATATTCTATTATTGATCGTTTGGACTGCTTTCTGTAGGTTTTGAATTGTTTCCAATGGTGTACCTATCTTATTTGATTGTTCATGTAGCACTTTGCTGACTTCTTCCTTATTTTTCTCAACTCCATTGTTAAATGTTTTGAAACATTTTATAATTATTTTTCTGCATTCCTTCACAGGCATTTCTAAGGCCTGCCCTTCTTCCAGAATGTGTACCAGGTCTACCTCTAGGTCATCTGTCTCAGATGTTTTATCTTGTTTTGGTACATGCGCTGATATGGTCATCTGCTTTTGCTTCTTGGACATGTTTAGTATTTATCTGTGGCCTTAACACTTAATTGAGTATGTGATTTGATATTTTTTATGCTTTCTGATTGCTTGCAAGTAGATGTGATCAGGATGTGGGCTTCTCTTTTCACTCTTCTTATTGCTTAACTCAGAGTAACTTTCACAGGTGTTGTCTGCCTCCCTGGTATATGGCAGTTGATATTGGTTCTTGCCTGGATTTTGGTGTTTTATACAGTGTGACTATAGCTTGACTCTATGGCACCAGTTGCTATCTCTTCTTGGATAATATAGGGAGAGAAAGCATCCCCCAAAGGTAGAAGGGGGAGCATAAAGCAGTAAAATAGCAACAGCAAAACAAGAAAAACACTAAAACAACAACAACAAAAACTAGACTGGATACTATAGTCGATAAACTCAGAAAACGGAGAGGAGGGAGAGAAGAAGAAAAAAAATCTGTAGCCTAATATAAATATGACTTTAATGTCTTCTTTTAGCTTCTTGCCTTCAAAACTGCCTGAGAGATTTCAAGATGCTACTGTTTGCTGTTATGCTGTATCTCAGGATTTAATTTAATTTTCAGCCTGTTTTGTTTTTAAACTCTCTTTCTCTCTCCATGTCCCTTGTCCTGGCCTTTTCCATATTAACAACAACAACAACAAAAAAACAGTTCAGGGCTAGCTCTTTGGCTGAGACTATCGGTGCACATGCATGGCAGAAAAACCCACCAGTGGTGAGGGTTGGGGGTGTCCACTCTCTCAGGCACACTCTCTAGTCATCAGAATGGAGGTGTGCAAACAGTGGGGTGCCAATGGACACCAAAAAAAAGGAAAATCAGAAAAAGCAACACCGACAAAAGGTATTGTCTGTCGTTGCTCTGAGGTTCCCGTGACATATTTCTGTGGTGTGTCTGCTCCTCCACTTGGTCTTGCCATTTGGTCTAGCCCAAGCTCTTGGCTCCAGGCCGCTAAACCCGGCAGATTCAAAAGTATACAATTTCTTACTTTTGTTACAGGGTCCACTAGCTATAAGCCTTCAAACTTTAAAAATATTCCTATTCATGTGGTTTCAAGTTTTGGAGGTCTGCCATGGATCTTCTTTGCCTGGTATTCTGTGGTATTGCTGACCACGAACCTCACTGCACCTCTACCCTAGCCTCCATCAAACCCAGCCCTCTCACCAAGGAGTGCACCTCTCTTTTGAAGATCCAAATTACCTTCCTAATATGAGTAGGTAGAATCTTTGTTGCTCTAAGGTACACAAAAATCACACAAACATAATGATATACACAAGCATATATCTAAGCATTTAAAATTTTCCATTCTGTCACTATCCAGCAATAAGTTACCATCCAGTAGGAAATGAGGAAGAATAACACTGTTTCTTCATATCTGTACACCCTACTATTTATTTTAACAGTCATGCATGAAAACCTGATATTAAATATATAAATACCTCATTGATTCATTTCTGACAATATTTAACACATACTTTTGTCTATTTTCCACTTGCCATGCCTTAGCTTGAAATTACTGTGAACATTGATCAATAAGATACAAATATCCTAACCTGTGAGAGTAACAACAGTGATGAATGGGGCCTAAGAACATCCCATAGACAAGTTCTTGAAGACAGCCCCAAGTTGAAGCTTCTTTACATACTCAGAGAAACTGTGTGCTCTTAAGAGATGTCTGATGTACAATTTCTACATTTTGCTTGGTACAGAATTTCAGTTACAGAGGAAGAAACTAAAGAATTAGCATTAGATTCCGGCATGTAAAGGGACCTATTGTTATAAAAAGGAAGGTTATTTTCTCTCTCCTATCTTTGCAAAGCAGGGGCAGTACTTTACCAAAAATAAAATAAAATAAACTTTAAATATACAAGAGCTCTCATAATATATATAAAATGTTTCCAAACTTTATTGTAGATGGTTTATCTCCCCAACTAGTTTATAAGCAACTGGAGGGGATAAGATATGACTGTCTCCTAAGCACTTCTCTTCTCTTGCTAGTAGCTTCAAATGCCTAACAAAACAGACGTATGAAAACAAGTTATTTTAGATAAAGTGGGGTAGAGGTGGGAGTAAAAAGATCCCAGAAATTCATTTACAATATAAAATTCCTTATATAATATTTGCCTTCTCTTTTCATAAGATTCAGACTTTTCAGTCTTGCTATCTACAAAACAGAGAAAGCAAGTTAGGCTCACTACAATGACAATTCTCATTCTAAATGATAAGTCCACAAGTACAGTAGATTTTGAAGTGTTTCTAGTATGAGTAAGAGAATGTCAAGCTTTCCCCTGTGTCAGATAGGTATAGTAATATCATATTAAATATACTAATGATGAATAGAACAACCAATTTGCTAACTCTGGTAATATTCTTTGTGATCCTGAGGTAAAATTTATACATATATAACAACACCAAATATATGTAAGTTGTTATAGTCAAGTGCCATCATGTTGGTTCTGATTCATAGTGACTCTGTATAAGATTTACTAAGAATGTCTGGTGAGTTTGAAGTGCCAACCTTGCATTGCAAATCAAACTTGGGTCTAGTGCTTAGTCAACGGCATCATAAAAAACTCCTTGGAAATCTTATACAGGGTTGCTATTAGTCGGCAAAGAAGACAGCACTTAACATTTAATGACAACAACTATATATATATATAGTAAATTAAGGCACTCTGGTAGCATAGTGGTTATGAATCAGGCTGTTAAATTCAGGGTCAGCAGTTCGAAACTATCAGCTGTTCCACAGGAGAAAGAGGAGGGTTTCTGCTCCCTAAAGATTTACAGCCTCAGATACCCTTATACAGGGTTGCTATGAGTTGGAACCGACTCCATGGCACATAACAACAACAACATAAAGTAAATTATCCAAATTATCTACACTCAAGTTATGTGGGGGTGAGTTAAAAATTACCTGCACTCTGGCTGTAGAGTTTATTTTAATCAACTTCTATAAAAGACAAATACATCATTTTTTTTTAAATACATCATTTAAAAATATAATCTCCTTGCTTCTCAATACACTTTGTCCATCTGTTGCCAAACCAAAATGAGGGTTTGCTGTCTATCAGTGAAGTCAGTCACAGAGATGGGAGAGATCCAATGCAAGCTTTATTAACAGATAGTCAGCAGTCTGGAGGATGGAGAGAAGAATTTCTCAAGACCGTCCTGTCCATTATGAAGAGCAGGTACATTGTAAAGGGCAAAATACATTTGGATGTACATTTAATCTATCTTATGCTGAGCAAATAATCCGAGAAGCTGGGTTATATGAAGGAAAACGTGGCATCTGGTTTGGAGGAAGACTCATTAACAACCTGCAATATGCAGATGATACAACCTTGCTTGCTGAAAGTGAAGAGAACTTAAAACATTTTCTGATGAAGATCAAAGACCACAGTCTTCTGTATGGATTACATCTCAATGTAAATAAAACAAAAATCGTCACCACTGGACCAATAAAGAACATTCTTTTCAACTGAGAAAAGATTGAAGTTGTCAAGGACTTCATTCTTCTTGGATCAACTATCAACACTCATGGAAGCAGCAGTCAAGAAATCAAACGACATATTGCATTAGGCAAATCTGCTGCACAAAACCTTTTGAAAGTGTTGAAGAGCAAAGATGTCAGTTTGAAGACTAAGGTGTGCCTGACCCAAGCCATGGTATTTTCAATAACCTCATATACATGCAAAAGCTGGACAGTAATAAGGAAGACCACAGAAGAACTGACGCTTTTGAGTTACGGTGTTAGAGGAAAATATTGAAAGTGCCATGGGCTGCCAATAGATCCATTTTGGAAGAAGTGTAGCCAGAGTGCTCCTTGGAAGGCAGGATGGTCAAACTTCATCTCTCATATTTCAGACATATTGTCAGGAGGGACCAGTCACTGGAGAAGGATATCATGTTTGGTAAGGTGGAGGGTCAGAGAAAAAGAAGAAGACCCTCAATGAGATGTATTGGCCAAGTGACATCAATAGACTCAACCATGGCAACAATAGTGAGGTTGGCCCAGGATTGGGCAGTGTTTCATTCTGCTGTGCATTAGGTTGCTATGGGTCAGTACTGACTTTGTGGCACCTAACAACAACAACAAGAAAACATTTTTGGGAAAAGGAAACAATAAATCAATAAACTTCCTCAAACATTTTACCTTTTGGTTCTCAGTTGCTGAATCTCTGAGCTAACTATCTTGTGAGTTTAAGCACATCATATTCTCCTTGTCCTACTCTTCTCAGAGAACAGCTTAGCTAATTTATAACCTTCCTCATTTGCAGGGTTCTCATTTCAGACTTACTGACTAAACCGACTACATTTTTTCCCTTTTTTTTTTTAGGTTGGTAGATCCATGCTATCACATCTGTCAACAAGCTTTCCCTTTTTAAAAAATGTCTTAAACTAAGCTGCAAGCCACTAAGGCACCGCTGTGTTCACTTCTTCAGAGGCGACTCTTCATCCTCAAAGGGCTGCTTTCAGGGGACCAAGCAGGTGAAATTCCAGTGGAGCAAGATCAGGACTACATGGAAGATGCTTTAACAATTGAAAAGGAATTTTTAACAGTGTCAACAGTGAGGGAAGAGGTGTGAGGTGCCTGAACATGCATTGTCATGCAAAATGACAGTGCCTTGGAAACCAATACACTGCGTGTAATCCAAAATTTAGGCTTCCTCACTTCAGTGAGCATCTCACTATAAAGAGCACTGTTGATTGCTGAACATTTTTCCTGATAGTATTTTAATATTTACCCTTGAGAATCCTGGAAACTAAACAACAATTTTCAACTGATTGCTAATTTTTTATCTTTTTCTGGGTTGGGGATTGAGGATGATTCCATTCTCTGCCTTTTATTCTCAGGCTTCTCTTGATGAAACCATGGCTTATCACCAATAATGATTTTTTAAAAGAAATCTTTACCTTCTGTCAAATATCAGTCCAAATTTTTTATGCAGCTGTCCAAATGCTTCTGTTTATTAGCTTCTGTGAGTTTATTGGTTCCCCTTCTGGCACAGACTTTATGAATCCCAAGTCTGTCATGGATTATTTCATAGGCAGAGCCATGACTGATTTTCAAGTGATTTGCTACATAATCCATTGTCACCTGTCAGTTCGACAGAATCATTTCACATGCACACTCAATGTTGTCACCAGTGGTAGACGTGAATGGGCATTTTAGTAAAGCCAGAGTGCATATACTTTTTAAATCTCCCTTCAAGGATGCTTTGACACTGGTAGTTATGCCTTTGATATATCAAATACCCATGCTGAACTCATTTCAGTGGAGATTCCCGTGTACTCAATATTCTTCACCAACACCAGAATTCAAAGGCATTAGTTTTTATTTCTTCTGCCTTATTCATTAATCACCTTTCATGTGCATATGAAAATAATATTAGTTGGATCATCTACTTTAAATCATTGTTTTTGTTGTTGTTGTGTGCTGTTGAGTCAGTTCTAACTTACAGTGAACTTGTATAGGGTTTCTTAGGCTGTAAATTTTTAAGGGAAGAGAAAGTCTCTTTCTCCCATGAAGCAACTGGTAGATTCAAACCACTGATCCTATGGCTAACAGCCCAACACATAGCCCACTCCATCTAAGGGCTCCTTTAGATCTTACTATCTATAAGACAGGAATTGTGCCTTATTGTGCCTATTAGGCATCTAAAGTATGATAAGGAATTTGGCACCCAAGCCTACATTTCTCCATGATTTAGGAAACTAGTTTCTTTCCCAAGTCTTAATCTTCATCAGAGAATTAGGAGATGAGAACTTGCATTTCTCTGTTAAATGTTACATTTGATTGATTAGTCCATAAGTCTGAAAATCTAACAAGTTAGAGCTTAAATAATAGTTTCTCAATAACTGCAAGTATTATAAAATGTACTGATTAAATGATGCCCTTTCCATGTCAAAATTCTTCACTTAAGCAAAGGAATATGAAGGCTGAATGAGGCCTTAGATTCATTTGAAATAAAAAAGAGATGAAAGCTATAAATATAGGTTCTACATAACTCCACTAAAATGGCCCCAGGTCAGCAATTAATAGGAGACAGTTTGGATTGAACTAAATGTAAAAACACTGAATGAAAAATGAAAAGCAATTCTTGAAAGCATTCAGGCCTTTCTGATAAACTCTAAACCAATTCTCACTGTGACGCGCTAAGCTACTACCTGCAAACTAGCAATGTTCTGGATGGATGATTGTTTTCAGATATATTCAAAATGACAGGCTTCCTTCTTGGGTTAACTAGGAAAACATGTCATCTTATCAAGGCACAATGAAAGGGCATCTTTACCTTAAAGACAGAGAATTTTTCCATATAAAAAACAGGATTTTAAACAAAAGAAACATTACTTTGAATTTAATGTGCTATATTCTGATACCCAATTACTTTCTGCTTTAAAAAATACTTTTTGTGTGGAAAAAAGACAGAAATCTAGAAGATACGAAGAGGAATGGGGCACTAGGAAATATGCATGCTGTTATTAAGTGACCTCGAGTGGATTCTGACTCATAGAGACCCTATACAGACTTTCCCAAGAAGCAGCTGGTGGATTTGAACCACTGACATTGTGGTTTGCTGTCCAGTGCTTATCCTGCAGTGCCACACCAAGAATCTAATATGTATAGCTCCCAAGAAAGCCATGACCTAATAATGAGGGACTCACATGAATCACCCCATAATATATGAGTATCACAGAGGCAAAAGAAGGTGCTTGGTAAGCAAGCATGGCAGAGAGAAGTCTTATTAATTTTGAGGCTGTGAGAAAAGGTTGTCCAGAGGAATAAACACTGAATATAAAAGACTTATCAGAGGAGAGTCTGGGAAATACAAGTAATTCAGATTCATTAAAAAAAAACAAAAAACCCAAAAAAACAACTACAATGTACTGAGAACTTTCAATGTGTTTATTATTGTTTTAATACCTTAAATTGAGTTCTCTAAGCTAATCATACTAGCAGCATTTTGAGATAAACACTACAATTACTCTCTTTTTATCGACAGGCAAATAGATATCATATAATTTGAGAATAAGAAACAAATAATGTATGGAAGTTTTCTATACATTATTTATGGAACAACATACATGTTGTTTATTATCTGCTCAAGATATTTCATAAAGTCCCTTCCAAAAGCCAGTGGTAATTAATTCAGGTTTGTATCCTTTCTCTCCTTTGTAGAGCTAATGAAACTTAGGTTGAGGCTCAGATCCCATATTTTCATTAACTCATTGGGTCATGAGGACTCACATCAAATGTGTTTTTATTTGAATCTTATTAACTTGGAGAAAAAACACACAAAAAAAAACCAAGTTGTATTTATTCTATAAATGCAATAAAGTGAACTCTTTTATTTTGCAAACTATCTTTGCATATACATATTCTCTTCTCAGAGAATTTCAAGTTCCCTCTAAGTTTTTTTCTTCAGAATTTTGCTTAAAGACAAAAATATTCATTTTAATGAAAAACAAAACAAAATTTCTCAAATTCTGTCACCATATAGTTAGAAAGATTTAAGTACGTTTGTAGTTGTAACTCAACACAACTTAGTCACAACTGCTGTTGTTGTTATTTAGTGCTGTTGTGTTGGTTCTGACTCATAGCGACCCTGTATAGGATTTCCAAAGAGCGGCTGGTGAGCTTGAACCACTGACCTTGTGGTTAAAACCACCCTTGCAGTCCAGCACATTAACCCACAGCACCACACCAGGACTCTTACTTACAATTAGATATGGAAATTACATCTCACAGAGTACAAAGTGACAGAATAGGAGTAAAAAGTTTTGTTGTAACTTCACCACTTATCTGCCAGTTTGTTCTAATGTGATGGGTTGCACGTTGCTGTGATGTTAGGAGTAATGCTACTAGTATTTCAAATAACAGTGTGATACTAGTGGAGGAAAGGTTTCAGCTAATGTTCTAGACTGAGACAGACAAGGAAGAAGAAAAGCAGACTACTTCTGAATGGCTAACCAATGAAAACCTTATAATTGCAGTGGAACATGGTCAGATACAATGCTGGAAGGTGAAGTCCTCAAATTGGAAAGCACTCAAAATATGACTGGGGAAGAGTTGTCTCCTTTAAGTAGAATTGAAAATGATGCTGCAAATTAAGTAAAGATGTTCACACCTTCATTTGTTGATGGGACACAACTCAAAATGAGAACAAAGATCTGTAAATATACATTAATAATTAGACCATGGGAGGGATGAAGTTTAAATCTAGAAATATTGGAAGTTGTCAAAATTATACGGAACACATAAAGATCGATATCCTAGGCATTACTGAGCTGAACTGGACTGGTAATGGTCATTTTGATTCTGAAAATCATAAGGTTCACCATGCTAGGAATGACAAATTAAAGAGGAATAGCATCACATTTATCATCAAAAAGAAAATTTAAGATGAATCTTGAAGCACAATGCTTTCTGTGTTACGATAATATCAATATCCATAAGTCTACTTAGAAGACCTATGTGGCACTATGGGTTAATGTGCCAGACTGCAAAGCCATTTGAACTGCAAGTTCGGTGGTTCAAACTCACCAGCTGCTCCTTGAAAACACTATACAGGGTTGCTATGGGTCGGAACTGATTCGACAGCACTTAACAACAAAACAACAACAACTTGGAAAACCAGCTAATAACACTTATTCAAATTTGCACACCAACCATTAAGCCAGTGATGATGAAATTGAAACTTTTCAGTCTAAAACTGATCAAACATGCCATCAAGGTGTATTGATAATTACTGGTGATTGGAATGTGAATACTGAAGACAAAAAGGAAGACTCAATAGTTGGAAACTATGGCCTTGGTGACACAAATGATGCTGGGAATTGCATGATAGAATTTTGAAAGACTAATGACTTCTTCATTGCATATATCTTTTAAAAAGTAACATTAAAGACAACTATAAACATGGACCTAAATCAAACTACTACATCCATGATAAAAAGAGTATGGAAAAGCTTAATATTATCAGCCAAAACAAGCCTAGAGGCTGACTATGGAACAGATTACCAATTGCTCATCTGCAAGTTCAGGCTGAGGTGGAAGAAAATTCAAACAAAGCCACATAAGCCAAAATATTACCTTGAATAAATTCCACCAGAAATTACAGGTGGAACAGATATGTTGCATTGGACAGTAGTGACGGAAGACTAGAAACTTGTGGGAAGACATCAACAACACCATACAGGAAGAAAGCAAAAGTTTATTAAGAAGAAAAGAAAGAAACAGAAGGCCAAAATGGATATCAGAAAAGACTCTGAAATTAGCTCTCCAGCATAGACAATTTAAAGTGATTGGAAGAAAAGACAGGCAAAAGAGCTGAACAGAAAATTTCAAAGGGCAGATCGAAGATGCAAAGTCAAGTATTATAATGAAATTTGCAAAGACCTGGAGTTAGGAAACTAAAAGGATTTGATTTCTGAAGATGAAAGAAGTGAAGAAAAAATTCAAGCTTTGGCTTACAATACTGCAGGTTCCTATGAGCAAAAGATTGAATGATGCAGAAAGCATCTAAAGAAGATGGAAGGAATGCACAGAACCATTGTACCAAAATTAATTGGTCGATGTTCAACTATTATAAGAGGAATCATATGAACAAGAACCAATGGAAATGAAGTAAGAAGTCTATAATGCACTGAAGGCACTGGCAAGAACAGAGTCCAGGAATCTCTCCACAAACTTATACGACAGTGGAGGCACTCACTCATATGTTAAGCAATCTATAAGACAGCTACCTGGCGAAGTGATTGGGCGAAATTAATATTTATACCCATTCTAAAGAAAGGTCACCCAACAGAATTTGAAAATCATGGAAAAACATAATTAATATCACATGAAATTAAAAATTTGCTGAAGATAATTCAAAAACAGCTGCAATGACACATCATCTGCTTAAATTCAATAAATGACTAATGACTCAAATGAAGCCCACTGATTCTAGATGGTCTAATTACTCAAGCTATACTTCATTTTTTCCCTTGTAAATCCTGATTTACTTTCTATTAGTTTTCTCTCAATACACTCATTGAAAAGTACATTGTTATGAAAGATACAGTATATAACCTAGTCTATTAACTTGTAGACTCTGGGGCAAAATAACTGCATCTCTCATATCTATCTATTATTTCTACATCCAATGGCAATTTTATGCTACCATTATAAACTATATATTTTTGAATGAATTACTCAAGCTACCCACATCTACAGGAGTCCTGGTGGGACTCTGTGGGTTAATGTGCCAGACCGCAAAGACATTTGAACTGCATGGTTGGTGGTTCACGTTCAATAGCTGCTCCTCAGAAACCCTATACAGGGTTGCTATGGGTCAGAACCGACTTGACGGTACTTTACAACAACTTCCATATCTACTAGGCTCAATGGTACACTTTGAAGAAGAAAGGCTTTCGTAATTGATATTTTCTTGGAGTGGTATTTTTCCAAACAAAGATGGTTATTTGTTTGCTACACTAAATATTTAAGAATGTACTAGTGAAAGAAAATTGGAACACCTACAGTATATTGACATTGCTAGGTATCTCACACTTCCAACTGTGACAATAATAGTTCCCAGCATGTCAACCTCTAATTGCTCCTGGGGAGAGTAAAAAGAAAAGAAAAAAGAAAGTTGTCATTACTGTACTCAAACACAATATTTTTTAGTACTCGGGAACATGCACATTTTCTAAACTCTATATATCAGATCTTAATTTGTAAATAACATTTTCCCTGTAAACTTAACTGCTTGATACACAAAACACTGTTTTAAGCCCATTACATTTATTAATTAATGCACTTATAACTGCAAATTTATATTTTTGACAGTGTTTTCCTTGGTTTATGCCCCATTAACTTTACCCCAGTGTGAACTGATTATTTATCTGTGAACTACAGCTAGTTAGTCTTAGTCACAATGAGATTTGTGAGCTCAAACAGACCAGCTTCAGAGCTTGCATTTTATCTACTATTCTTTCTGGTCTCTTCTCCATATATGAAACGTGTTATCTATCATAGTAATATCATGAAAACTCTTTCATAATGATTAATTAGATGTTATTTGTTACCCTTGTAAGTGATACAAAGTTTATTCCTGACATTTCCTAGAAGAATAATTTCTATCAAGAAACAATTGGACTCAAACAGATGCTTACTCCATCAGAAAAACTATTTAACCCAAGCAGTAATATATCTTTCTCTGGCTCTTTGAAGGGTTGAGTTCAAAGGAGGGCTGAGTGAATCAACATCTTTCAACAATTGGACTACACCGAATGTTTTGCCACTGAAAACCATGTGACTAGCAGTGAAAGTTTTTCCGATATAGTGCCAGAAGGTGCAAACAATTTGAATAGTACCAGAATATTGTCAGATACAGTGCTGGAAGATGAGGCCCTTAGGTTGGAAGGCACTAAAATAGGACTAGGGAAGAACTATACCCCCAAAGTAGAGCTGATCGTGATAACACAAAGACAGTAATACTTTCAGGACATTCATTTGCTTATGGGGTAAAATACAAGAGCAGAAACAGCTGCAGACATCCATGAATTATCAAAACACAGATTATATGAATTCTGGCTCTAGGAAAATTAGAAGTTGTCAAAAACTGAATGGAATGCATAAGGAACACTATCCTAGGCATTGGTGATCTGAAATGATTGGTATTGGCCATTTTGAATCAATCATATGGTTTACTGTGTCAGAAATGACAAAATCAAGAGGAAGTATAGAGCACTCATCATCAAAAAGAACATCTGAGATTGGATTTGAAGTACAAGGCTATCTGTGATAGGACAATATCCATTGGCCTGGTATGCTGCTGTATGACCAACACTGGAGTGCATATCACAAGGTTGGCAGTTCAAACACACCAATTGCTCCTTGGAAATCCTATACATGTTCCCTAAGAATCCAAACCATTTTTCCTAAACTCTATATATCAGATCTTAATTTGTAAATAACATTTTCCCTGTAAGCTTAATGAGACTTAACAACAGTAGAGAAGATGAGTTAATATCACTATTATTCAAACTTATACACCAATCACAAAAGCCAATGATGATGAAATTAAAGAATTTTAAGAACTTCTTCTGTCTGAAATTGATAAAACATGTAATTAAGATGTATTGATAAATACTGATGATTGGAATGTGAAGGTTGGGAAATGGTCAGTATTTGTAAAATTTGGTCTTGATTACAGATCACATGATAGAAATTTACAAGACCAATGACTTATTCATTGAAAATATATTTTACACAATCTTTAAAAAGATGACTATACACATGGAACTCACCAGATGGAATACAAGAAATAAAATTATCTACATCTGTGGGAAGAGACAGTAGAAAAGCTCCATATCACCAGCCAAAGCAAGGCTAGGGACTGACTGTGAAACAGACCACCTATTGCTTATATGCAAGTTCATTGGTTTAAAACCATGAAAGGTATGTGCCAGTGATGTATTTGTTCATCAAAATTATTCAAACTGTATGCTGAACAAAAAATCAGAGTATTTGGATTATATGAAGAAAAATGTGGCACTAGGGTTAGTGGATGACTCATAAACAACCTGCAATATGCAGATGATATGACCTTGCTTCCTAGAAGTGAAGAAGGCTTATAATACTTACTCATCAGTAACTATATCCTTAAGTATGGACTGTACTTCAATGTAAAGAAAACAAAAATCCTCACAGGTGGACCAATAAATAATATGATAAATAAAGAGAAGTTTGGAATTGTCAAAGACTTCAGTTTGCTTGTATCTAAGGTCAACGGTTAGAGAAGTAAATCATGAAATCAGATGAATGTATTAATTTGGGCAAGGCTGCTGCACAAGAACTCTTTGAAGTATTCAACAGCAGAGATATCAGTATGAGGAGTAAGGTGCCCTACACAAGCCCTAGTATTTTCAATAGCCTCGTATGCATGTGAAAGTTGTAAAAGGAATAATGAAGGCTTTAAAATAATAGATGCCTTTGAGTTTTGGTGCTGGAGTACAATACTGAAAGTCCCAAAGACTGCCAGAAGAACAAACAAATCTGTGTTGGAAGAAGT
>NW_006408611.1:7528210-7531266 GCF_000296735.1 Chrysochloris asiatica
ATATATACATACATATATATATTATATAGCATTATTGGTTTTGCTAAATGCCGTTGGGTCTATTCAGACTCATCATGACCCTGTATAGGGTTTTCCAGTATTGATTGTGGGTTTCAAATGAAGCCTTATATTTAGAAGCCCAGTGCTTATCCTACAGCATAAGACCAAGACCAAATAATGCAAAATACTCATTATCATTAGCAGAAAAGTATATAAGTATCTGAAAGACTATACTCATACATAGCTTGAAAAGTTCTTGATGGTAACTTTACGGTATATATACAAACAGCCAATATCCATTAATAATTAGAATAGGAATATGAACTAGGAATACGAACTATGAAAATTGGAAATTGTTAAAAATGAAATGGAACATTTATTATCAATAAACATCGATATCCTTTATATTAATTAGCTGAAATGGACTGGTATTGGCCATTTTGAATCTGACGATCACATGGTTTACTATGCCGCAAACGACAAATTGAAGAGAAGTGGCATTGCATTTGTTATCAAAAAGAATATTCAAGATCTGTCTTGAAGTACAATGATATCTGTGATTGAATAATATTCATACTCCTAGAAAGCTGACCAGTTAATACCGCCATTACTAAAATTTATACATCAACCACTAAAACCAATGATGCTGACACTGAAGAATTCTACCAGTCTTCAGTTCTAATTTGATCAAACATGCAATCAATATAATTACTGGTGATTGAAATACATGGGTTAGAAACAAAGAGGAAAGATCAGCTCTTGGAAAATATGACCTTGATGATAGAAACAATGTTAGAGATTGCTTGATAGAATTTTGCAAGATCAATTACTTCTTCACTGCAAAACCCTTTTTTAAATAACAAAAAAGGCAACTATACACATGGACCTCACCAGATGGAAAGCAAGAAATCAAATTGACTACATCTGTGGAAAGAGATAGTGGAAAAGCTCCATATCTTCAGTCAAAATGGTAGGGGGCAGATTGTGAAACAGAGCATCAATTGTTCAGTGACAAATTATGAAATAGACCATCAATTGCTCACATGCAACTTTAGGTTGAAACTGAAGAAAATTTTAAAAAGTCCATGAGAGCCAAAATATGATCTTGAACATATCACACCTAAATTTAGAAATCATATGAAGAAGAGAGATGATGCATTAGAAACTAAAGACCAAAGATTAGAAGAGTAGTGGGATTATAACAAGAGCATCACAGTAAGGGGGCAAAAAAAAAAAAAAAAAATCCTTAAGAAGACAAGAAAGAAGGACATGAACAAAATGGAAGTAAGAAGAGACTCTGAAACTTGCTAAAGCAAATGGAAGAAATGAGGAGGTAAATGAGATGAACAAAAAGTTTAAAAGATCAGCTCGAGAAGATAAAATTAAATATTTTACTAAAATGTGCAAAAACCTGGAGTTAGAAAACTAAAAGGGAAGAATGTGCTCAGTATACTTCTCAAGCTGAGGAAACTGATGAAGACCAAGGAGCACAGCCTTCAGTATGGATTGCATCTCAATGTAAAGACAACAAAAATCCTCATCACTGGACCAATAAACAACATTCTTATCAATGGAGAAAAGATTGAAGTTGTCAAGGACATCATTCTTCTTGGATCAACTATCAACACTCATGGAAGCAGCAGTCAAGAGATCAAATGATGTATTGCATTAGGCAAATCTGCTGCACAAGACCATTTTAAAGTGTTGAAGAGAAAAGATGTCAGCTTGAGGACTAAGGTTTGCCTGACTCAAGCCACGGTATTTTCAATAACCTCATATGCATGTGAAAGCTGGACAGTGAATAAGTAAGACCATAGAAGAATTGATGCATTTGAGTTATGGTGTTGGAGGAGAATACTGAAAGTCTCATGGGTTGCCAAAAGAACCAACAGATCTGTGTTGGAAGAAGTACAGCCAGAGTGCTCCTTGGGGGTCAGGAGTGCCAAAATTTGTCTCTCATACATTGGACACATTGTCATGAGGGACCAGTCACTGGAGAAGGACATCATGTTTGGTAGGGTGGAGGGTCAGAGAAAAAGAGGAAGGCCCCCAGCGAGATTAATTGGCCAAGTGGCCGCATCAATGGGCTCAAGCGTGGCTATGATAGTGAGGTTGGCCCAGGATGGGACAGTGCTTCATTCTTCTGTGCATAAGGTCACTATGAGTCAATGGCACCTAACAACTCGATGGTACCTAACAACAACAACAATGGGCAAAATACTGAATGATGCAGCAAGCATCAAAAGAAGATGAAAGGTTCTACCTTTAACTGATTGGAATATCTAAAATGGGGCTACAACGTGCCCAGTGAAGGAGGCTTCCTGTGGAGGTTCTGCAATACATAAGACTATAGGTGGAAGCGTAAACCACATCCAGATCTTCAGAGATGGGAAATTTCCACTTGAAAGGACGAGCTGACCAGCCTGGAAAAGCTAGTAGGACAGAAGATACTTCTTAAAAGAAAGACCTACAGGAAAAATACAAAACAATATGGGCAGACCAACTGTTACTACAAGAACAAGTAAGTTGCTTGCCCAGGAAACATCAAGGCAAGTGGTCGGGTCCCCTCAGTGTAAATCCCCTTCCAAGACTAAGACTCAATGGGAATACACGCTCTCATTGGTGACCATGCTCATCACCGATAAGAGGAAGTGAGGGAAAAACAGCAAGGAAGCTGCAAGCTAAGCCCTACAACGTTCAATAGACTGCTGAGAACTCAGCTGGAGACCTGGTTAGCCAGCAGTATGTCAAGATCTGGGGACTCTTGGGCCCAGAGTAAGTGACATAGTCACAGAGAACTAGAGTGGAGAATGAAGCCTCCAGCTGATAACAGAGGGCATATGCACAAGAACACCCACACTTGCAGATAACACCCACTTGTATTGGCTTCAATGACTGGATGATCAGAGCTCAACCAGAAAAAGAAAGAAGAGGGAAAAAACAGTAATCTGGTACAATTTGATGAACTTGACCTACACCTATGGATGTAGTAGCTCAAAAGAGGGAACAAATCTTTACAGCAAGGATCATTTCCACCCCCTCCATACACAGAGTAG
>NW_006408611.1:7531841-7563334 GCF_000296735.1 Chrysochloris asiatica
AAGGAATACACAGAGTGACTGTACCAAAAAGAAATGGTTTGTGTTTAACCATTTCAAGAGATAGCATATGGCCAAAGTTAATGATACTGAAGAAAGAAGTCCACCAAGATGAATTGAAGGCATTGGTAAAGAACAAGTCTCCATGAATTTATGGAATACAAAGTGAAATACTTCAACAAACTGATGTGGCACTGGGAACATTCATGTATGCTAAGAATATGGAAGACAGCTACCTGGCCAACTGACTGGAAGAGATCCATAGTTGTGCCCATTCCAAAGACAGGTAACCCAACAGAATGTGAAAACCACTGGACAATATCATTAATACTGCACACAAGTAAGATTTTGCTAAATATAATTAAAGATTGCTGCAAATGTACATTGACAGGTAACTGCCAGAGGTTCAAGCTGGATTCAGAAGAGTAAGTAGGAGAGAAATCCTTGCTGATGTCCGATGGATTTTGGCTGAAAGTAGAGATTAAAGAAAGATGTTTACCTGTGCTTTATTGACTATGCAAAGGCTTTAAACTCTGTGTATCACGACAAGTTATGTACAAAACTGAGGAGAATGACTATTCCGGAACACTTAATTATATTCATGTGGAACCTCTACATAGACCAAGAGGCAGTCTTTTGAACTGAACAAGGGGTCACTGAAAGGTTAAAAGTAAGGAAAGGTCTGTGCCAGGGTTGTATTCTTTCATCACACTTGCTTAATCTGCATGCAAAGCACATAATCTGAGACTAGGGATTATAGTAAGAAAAACATATCATCAGGATTGGAGGAAGACTCATTAATAACCTGTAATATGCAGATGATGCAAGCTTGCATGCTAAAAGCAAAGAGGACTTAAAATACATACTAATGAAAATCAAAGACCACAGACTTCAGTATGGATTACACTTCAATTAATGGAAACAAAAATTATCACAACTGTACTAATAAATAACATCATGGACAAAAGATTGAAGTTGTCAAAGACTTTAGTTTGGTTGGATCCACAATCAACACTTACAGAACAATCAGTAAAGATATGTAATGATGTAATGCATTATGCAAATCTGCTACACAAGGACACTTTAAAGTGTTCCAGAGTAAAGATGTCAATTTGAAGAGTAAGGTAAGCAAGATCCAACCAATGATAATTTCAATGGCATCATATGCATGTGAAAGTTGGACCTTGAATAAGGAAGAGTGTAGGAGAATTGATGCAGTTGAGCTATGGTGTTTTGCTTTGTTTTTTTTTTTTGTTTTGTTTTGTTTTGTTTTTTCTGTTTTAAATACAAAATGATCTTTATTTCTAAGTACAAAGCCAGATGTAGCCAAAATTAGGGAAAACTGACCAGAGCCCAAGAAGGACAAATAGAAGGCTCTTTGGCATGGTTCCCTGAGACCCTGTGCAGTGCAGTGGGGTGGGGGTGAGGGACCTGGGGCCAATTGTGAGGTGTGTGAGGGAAGCTGATTTGCCAGCCCCCTCAGAGGGAACAGCTTTTGGCTCCTCAGAGACTCCCTAGGCTGGGAACTGAGGCATCATCTGCCTTTGGGGTCCTCAAGAACAAAATGGAGTAAGGGAAGGGGCAGACAGCAATGGATGAGTGGAGGGAGACATGAGTCTTCCTATACTGGACACCTATTTTATTTTAAAATACTTTCTGTGGCTACAAGTGTGTTTTAGGGCTAATAGTTGTGGGTGAATCGAACTTGCTGCTACCTTGAAAGGCACAGCCCAGTTAGAAAACCAGTCTTGAGCCCTTGGACAGGTAGAGTGGGACTGAGAATTAAGGCTATGGGGACAGGGGCCTGGGGACTGAGGGGGGAAACTCAGAGGAATGCATGTGGACTGAAAGGAGTGAGGAATGTTCACCTGCTGAGGATCTGTACTTCAAATGTCTCCATTTAGTGTGTAGGGGTCACAGGCATGTGGGGGGCTCAGGCCTCACCCTCATCTCCACTGCCATCCACACTAGCCTGAATGACTACTTTCTGGGACCTGGGGGTAGAGGAATAGCCAGCATCCCACTGGCCCTGCTCCTGCTTCTGGAAGGCCTGGGTACTGCTGACCACCCGGGCAGTGCTGTGATATTAAAAGTACTGTGGACTGCCAAAAGAGCAAACCAATCTGCTTTGGAGGAAATACAGCTACAAAGCACTTCCCCCCCCCCAATGTTTTATTGTGAATTATGTGATACTTTACATGGGAGAACATTAGCTTTACATTCATCCTATCCTATATCGTTTCATTGCCATGATTACAATCCCCTCCATGCAACTTCAAACAACGAAAGGGTATACTCCAGAAGCCTGACCCTTGGTTGTCAGCACACAGCCCTTCTCCCTCTCTGGGTCTAAAGTCCCCAGCCGCTCCATCTTTCCATGTCATCATCTCTGCCTCCATCTCTGGTGTCACCGTTTCTCTGGGTAGAGTCCCACACTCCGCTCTTCTCCCTTGATGGTCCCATGGACCTCTGCTCCTAGACTGCAAATGCAACCACTCTCCTTCTTTTACTACTACAAAATGTCTACCTTTACATTTCCAACCCTCACAGTCAGTCCTGATAGCAATTATTCACTATTGTACCACACGAGTTCTATCCCCATCTCCTTTCATCGGCCTACCCAGACAGATTGGTTACTACTCAGTGGAGATTCTACCTTCCTCTGCACCCTCTGGACCTAGGCTCACTCTTGTAAGCTTGTAAGCCAGTCACTTCTTGCCTTTGTAGCCACCCCCCACCCCATTTTGGGCAGTCAATTTCCAAGTTGCCCATCCCTGTTTGCTCTGTGTATGGAAAGGGTGAGAATGATCCTAGCTGTAAAGATTTGTCCCCTCTTTTGAGCTACTGCATCCATAGGTGTAGGTCAAGTTCATAAAATTGTATCAGATTACTCTTTTTTTTCCTCTTCTTTCTCCACAATACTCTTTTGAAGCCAGTATAGCCAGGCTTGGTCTCTTATACTTCAGACATATATCAGGAGGGACCATTCCTTGGAGAAGGATATAATGTTTGTTAAAGTGGATGGTCAGAGCAAAAGAGGATGAATCCCAAAGAAATGGATTGGCACAGTGGCAGTAGCAATGGACTCTACGTGGGGTTGAAGCAAGACCAGGCAATGCTTCTTTCTGATTTGCACAGTGTTGCTATGGGTTGGTACCAACTCAATAGCATCTATCAACCACAACAATACAAAAATGCTTAAAAAAGTTCCTAGGCAAATTTCATCATCTTTTATTTTCATTTTTCCACAGATGTTTTGAAGTCTCCTCCTATGGCTTTAATAATAAACCCCCACCAGAACCTACTGCCATTGAGCCTATTCTGACTCATAGTAACCCTGTATGATAGAGCAGAAAGTTTTCTTTTGGGATCCTGAAACTGTAAACCTTTTCAGGAATAGAACCTGAGAAGAAGCTGGTAGACTTTACCTGCCAACTTTGAAGTTAGCAGCCCAGTGCTTAACTCATTGCACTACAACATTTTCTTTAAAATTATCAACCAGACTTTAAAGCTGTATTAGAGGGAGTTTCAAAATATCTTATGGCAAATTTCCACGGTCTTTTATTCACATTTTCTGGAATTAAAAAATAATGGAAAATTTTCCATGGACTTTTGAAACCCCCTCATAAATACAAGCAAGTAAATATATAGATAAGTGGATAATAAATACAGACATACATTTGCCAACATAATCCTTCTATTTTTGCCACATTATTACAAATTAGATGTCATTTGTCTGTTTTCAGGGAAATATAAGTATCAGAAAATACTAAAATTTTTATAACAAAAGTAAAGGATACTGTGAGTCAGAATCAATTCTATAACAAACACTTAATAACCACAGGAAAACCAAATGACACTAAATTGCCTTTATGAGTCTATTTGACATCTATATTACATCTGAAAAACTAAAATTGGTAAAAAAAAAAAAATAGATAACTATATTGAAATGAAGTGTTTTAGAACATTGGCCTGCTCCAAAATTCAAACCAGAAGATTTTCCATTGTGACAGTAATATTCAAACTTTTAATTCACAGAAACTACTTATCCTAATAAAACAAAATAATCACCCAATTGTTGTTATTATTATTAGGAACTTTTGAATCAGTTCTGACTGATAGACAGCACAACAGAACAAAACACTACTGGATACTAGGTCATCCTCAAAATTGATGCTATGCTTGAGAATACTGCTGCTTTCACTGTACCCATCTAGGATCTAATACTCTGGACATATTATCAGGAGGGACAAGTCATTGGAGAATTACATCATGCTTGGCAAAGTGTAGGCTCAGCAATAAAGAGGAAGATCCCCCATCTCATTGGGGAATCTACAATTGGGTGATCACTAGGGGATCTTCCTCTTTATTGCTGACCTTACACTTTGCCAAGCATGATGTCCTTCTCCAGTGTCTTTTCCCTCCTGATAATATGTCCAAAATATTAGATCCTAGATTCTAGATCCCAAGGAGCATTCTAGCTTTACTTCTTCCAATACAAATGTGTTTGCTCCTCTGGCAGTCCATGGTAAATATTCTTTTCCAACACCATATTTCAAATACATCAGTTCTTCTTCTATGGTTTTCCTTATTCATTACCCAAATTTCACATGCAAATGAGGCTACTGAAAACATCATGGCTTCGTCAGGGATGCCTTGATCCTCAAATTGACATCTTTTCTCTTGAACACTCCAAAAAGGTCTTGTAATACAGATTTGCATAATGAAATACATTGTCTGATTTCCAGACTGCTGATTCCATAGTGTTAACAATGGATCCAAGAAAAATGATGTTATCCTGAAATTCTTCTGTTATTCATTCATTATTGTCGTTAGGTGCCAAGTTGGTACCGACTCACAGTGGCCCTATGCACAATAGAATGAAATACTGCTTGGTCCTGAACCAACTTCACGATTGTTGCTATAAGCCTATTGCTGCTGCCACTATGCCAATCCATCTCACTGGGAGTCTTTCTCTTTTTCTCCAACACTCCACTTTAACACACATTATACCCTTTTCCAGTAACTGGTCCATTTTAATAATATGTTCGAAGCATGAGAGATGAAGTCTGGCCATCTTGGCTTCTAAGGAGTACTCTAACTATACTTCTTCCAACATAGATTTATTGTTTTTTTGACAGTCCATGGTACTTTCAATATTCTGTTCCAATACCGTAACTCAAACACATCAATTCTTCTATTGTCTCCCTTATTCACTATCCAACTTTCACATGCATGAGGTTATTGAAAATAACCATGGTTTGGGTCAGGCACACCTAAGTCCTAAAACTGACATCATTATTCTTCAGTGCTTTAGAAAGGTCTTTTGCAACAGATTTACTCAATGCAATACACCATTTGTTTTTCTTGATTGCTGCTTCCATGAGTATTGATGGCTGATCTGAGCAAAATGAAGTCTTTGAAAACTTCAATCTTTTCTCAATTTATATTGGTGTTTTGTATTGGTCCAGTGGTGAGGATTTCTGTTTTCTTTATGTTGACATGCAGCTCATACCGAGGCTGTGGTGTTTGATATTCATCAGTACTTTATGTCCTCTTCGTTTTCAGAAAGCAAGTTTATATCATCTGCATATTGCAGGTTGTTAATGAGTCTTCCCTCCAATCCTGATGTCACATTTTTCTTCATATAATCCAGCTTCTCAAATTACTTTTTCACTATACAGATTGAATAAGTATGGTGAAAGAATGTACCCTGGGCACACACTTTTTTCTAATTTTAAAACGTATTGAGTCTCCCTGTTCTGTTCAAACAATTGCCCATTGATCTGTGTACATGTTCCTCATGAGCACAATTAAGTGTTTTGGAATACTCATACTTCACAATTTTGTCCATAGCTTGTCATGATCCATGGAACCGAAAGCCTTTATATCGTCAATAAAGCACAGGTAACCATCTTTCTGGTATTCTCTGCTTTCGGCCAAGATCCATCTGATGTCAGTAATGATATTCCTCGTTTCATGTCCCTTTCTGAATCCAGCTTGAACCTCTTGAAGTTCTCTGCTAATGTATGGTTGCAGTCAGCATTGCATTATCTTTAGTAAAACTTTACTTGTATGGGATATCAATGATATTATCTGATGATTTTCACATCCTGTTGGGTCACCTGTCTTTGGAATGGGCATAAATATGGGTCTCTTCCAGAAAGTTGGTCAGGTACTTGTCTTCCAAATTTCTTGGTGTACATGAGTGAGTGCCTCCAGTGCTGCATCAGTTTGTTGAAAGGTTTCAATTTGTATTCCATCTATTCCTGGGTGCCTTGTTCTTTGCCAATGACTTCAATGCACATTGGACTTCTGCCTTCAGGATCACTGGCTCTGATCAGATGCTACCTCTTGATATGGTTGAACATCAGCAATTTATTTTTGGTACAGTGACTCTGTGTATTCCTTCCATCTTCATTTGATGATTTCTGCATCATTCAGTATTTTGGCCATAGAATTCTCTAACCCTTCAGTAATTTGTGTCTAAATACAGATCTCTAAACCCAGATGGATATGTTCAAGGTCATATTTTGGTTCTTGAAAACTTATTTTAATCTTCTTCAGCTTCAGCCTCAATTTACATATGAGCAATTGATGGTCTGTTTCACAATCTGCCCCAACTTTACTTTGGCTGCAGATATTGAACTGTTCATGTCTTCCTATAGATGTAGTGCATTTAATTTCTGTGTATTTCATCTGGTGAGGTCCACTTGCATAGTAATGCTTTATTTGTTTTTTAAAAGGTATTTTCATTGAATAAATCTGTTCTCTTATAAAATTACAGAATGTCATCTCCATCACCACACCCATGTTTTCTCACTACTGATCCTTCATTTTTGTTTCCAATCTTGGCATTCCAATTGCCAGTAATTATCAATGCATCTTGATTGCATGTTTCATCAATTTCAGACCAAAAATATTGGTAGAATTCTTCAATTTCATTATCACAGTCTTAGTAGTTGGTGTGTAAATATGAATAACAGTGATATTCACTTGTCTTCCTTGTAGGCTTATGATAATTTTTCTATCATAGACAGAATTATACATCACCATAGATCTTGAAATGTTGTTTTTGGTAATGAATGACATGCCATCCATCACTTTTCAATTTGTCATTCCTGGCATATTAAACCATAAGATTGTAAGATTCAACATTATTCATACATTAAGATATATGAAATATTATTCATGCACCCCCCCAAACAAACAAACAAAACAGAGGGACTAGACACAAATACTGTTGAATGATGATGTACGTATGGGACTGTAATCATTGTAATGAAATGATGAGTATAAAAGTGATGTTCTCCCATGTAAACTATCACTCATTTCACAATAAATACTTAAAAAGAAAAAAATTAGAAAGAAAAAAAAAATTCTCAGAACTGCTAAATAAAAATGAAAAAGGTTAGGTTCAGAACAAATCTGAAAATTTTGAGCAAAGCAAAGGGCCAATCCTGCTGAAATAGAGTCAAGAAAGGGAGGAAGCAGTGAAAGATTGGAGTTGACAGCAGAGAGACAGCAGAAGGTAGGGCAGATCCTCATGACTTTTAGTTCAAATTATTTTTTTAGTTACAGTGATATAAGAGGCCACCACATTTGTTTGTTTATTTCTAATATAAGTGCTATGGTCTCGATTATGTTTTAAAACCACCATGCACTATAAGGGAACAGAAGGAAAGCAGGGCAATCAGGTCAGTAAATGATGGGCTTCAGATTATAATGATAGCATTAAATCAGTGAGAATATATAACAGGGTCAGTTCCTGGAAGCCATATAGGGAAAAAAGACAAAGAGAAAATAATGATTGTACAGCTTTTAACAAGAGCTGGAACAACGATGTTGATATTTACTTAACAAAGATGGGATAAGTGAGTTAAGTAGAATAAAAGGAATTGGGATTTCAAGTCTTTCAGTATGATTTGAGTATTAAATAACCAAGTAGCGGCATAAGACAAACATTTGGCTTAAAAATGTTGGATAAAATACAAAAAACCATTACATATGGATAAAGACATTTAGTGAGTGAGTGGAAAGGAATAAAGATACATTTTAGCATGAAAAGTGTGACACTCCAATACTGTATTTAGCTCAGAGAACTAACCAGGAATTAGAAAAGAAAACCGAGAAGGTGCTCTCAGAAACGGCATGGATTGAAAGAAAACCTAAGTGGCTATTTTCCAGAAAATCAAAAAAAGAAATTATTTTGAAAGGGAAGATATGATCAGCTGTGATAAATGCCATCAATAGATCACAGAAAATGAAATGAAAGTTGATGATTAGATTGTGTCAATACGGAAGGTGTTTTATTTCTTAGAGTTATCATTAACCAAAATACCACAAGTGGATAACTTTAAAAAACAGAGGTATTTTCTCAAAGTTTAAGGGTATAGCATCCTGCATTAAATGCCCAGGTCACAAGGAAAGTTTTCTCTGTGTTTGCTCTGAGAGATAATCTGTCTATCTCAGCTTCTTTTCTTCAGTTCCTTGGTAATCTCCCCATACCATTTACCTTTCACCAGTTTGTTCTTGATTCTCTTTGTATATCTCATCTGCTCTTTTATAAAGATGAAGTGAATAGGGTTAATTTACAACCTATATAAATAAGCATTACTTAACATAGCAAAGAAAAAAAAATTCCCAAATGAGATTATATTTACAGGTTTAGGATTCCAACACATATTTTGGGGGAACAAAATACAATCCATAGCAGTGATTTTATTGGTATTAAGTGAGACTTTTCAGTCTTTCTTGTAAGATATAAAATATGGGAAGGAGAACGGTCATGGAAGAGAGGATGTTAAACAGCATTGACACTGTAGGATGATCACTGATCTGTGAACCACAAGGCTGGTCTTTGAACCCCATCAGCTGCTCCTGGGAAACCCCCTATATATAGAGTGCTATGAGTCGGAACTGACTGGATGGCACTTAACAAGGATATTTTAGAAAATATTGTCTTGAGCTAGACTGCTGGCACTACAAATGGCAAGGGAAGCAAAATGAATGATAAATTGTAAAGGAAAAGTGGAGTCTTTGGTCACTGTTCAGATATACAGAGTTTAAAATGATGAATGTTGTGAGTCTGGGTGCCTAGAAGCAAAAGTGTTATTAAGAAAAATGGCAGACTTGTGGCATCACTAATTATAATTCAGAACAGAGTCAAGATTAATATTTCAGAAAAAAAAGAAAGAAAGAAAGAAAGTAGTGATACAATTAATAGATATAAGGAATCAGGTTTTACATGCATTCAGTTTATCTAGAATTATTTCAAATCAAATAAGATCCATTGAGATGGTATTTCCAATTACTGACTTAAAAAAATATCATATTGATATTAATTTATGCTGTTGAATTCATATTCAATTTACCCAAACTTGAGACCCAAAATTTGGTGTCCACAATTCCTCAAAATTATCAGAGTTGCCAAGAGACGATATGGGGAAATCCACACATCAACCCCAAGGTCCTAAACATAATCAGAAATATCATATGTGTACATGACTTTCAAGGAACTTTTAAGTTAGTGAAAATATCAAGTTGTTGATTAAACCAGTGACTAGAAGAAAAATTATCACAAGCAATGTCTATAACAGGGAATATAATGTAAAATGTTGTTGTTAAGTGCCATTGAGTCAGTTCTGAGGCAAAGTTACCCTGTATACGGTAAGTTGTTTCAAGGAGCAACTTGTGTGTTTAAATCACTGACCTTGTGGTTAGCAGTACTGGGCACATCCTACAGCGCTGCTCTCAGATTCATAATGTAAAGCGGTGGTGGTGATGGTGGTGTGCTGTGTGGAATCAGTTCCAACTCATAGCGACCCTACATAGGATTTTTGAGGCAGAAAGCCTCATATTTCTCCAGAAGAATGGCTGGTAGTTTTGAACTATTGACCTTGAGGTAAGCAGCCTGACTTGTAACCACTATGCTACCAGAGCACTTTCATAATGTAAAGTAGTAACATTCAATAAATACCATTTAAGCCATATCAGTACAAGTACTGCAAATTTGGCCCTGATGCCTAAAATAAAATAATTAGCTCACTCTGGCTGTAAAATTTATTTCTAAAATACAATCTAAAGGAAAACTGCAATATGTGAATGGTTAATGATAAGATGTTTTGGAGAAAGATAAATCCAGAACCCTGATTAAGTAAGAGTAGTCTGTGTCAAATTAGGGCAAATGGATATGAAAAATTTGAGTGCAGTGCAGTGCAGTGTAAGCCAAAGAACAGTTGTGCCCATAAGAAGCTAATAAGATAAACAAAATTAGCCAATTGGCCTAAAGAAAAGCCAATGGAGTGGTTTAATTCTTTGTTTTCCAAATGTCAAAACAATTGTAGAGGAAACTACTATTTACAGCGAAAAACTAAAAATATATTCATTATAAAAAGATACCTAATCTATTGAAGTGGTTTGGTAGCAAATCCACAATACCTATATAAAGTATGTCTATTTGGAATTCAGGCATGGCACTGTGGGCTCATGGGCTAGACTGCAAAGTCAGTTTGAACCACAAAGTCGGTGGTTCAAGCTCACCAGCTGCTCCTCAGAAACCCTATTCCGGGTTGCCTTGCATTGTAAACAACTCAATGGCACTTTTAATGCCTGTATTCAGCCCACCAAAATTATAAGATTAGTATACTGAATATTTGCAAAGTACAAATAGGGTGAATATTCTTCCTTAGGCACAAACTGATTTATTAAAGAATGTAATCAACAGGAACCCAATCAACAATGCATAATTATTATCTTAAGCCACTGAATCTTGAAATAATTTTTAAAGCATTGCTTGTTAACTAATTCATACTAATTCTGCTACTTTGCTCACTCAAAACTAATGCAAGAAAACTCAGACAAATAAATCATCTAATTAGTCATAATTTATTTTTTGAACAACTGACATCACTTTTGGATATACTTGTACTTAAATTTATGCAGCCATATGCTCATTGGTGGACATTCAATACTACTTGATATAAGATTTAATAAATTAGTTTTCATAACATCTGTAGGGATCTTTATATTTATAAAGGGGAGTCAAAATTATCCTCACTCCAGTTATATTAAAACACCTGTCCACATCCTCAGCTAATGACAACACTGAGCATGCATGTGAAATGATTATGTTGAAAAGACAAGTGATAGTAGATTATGTGGCAAATTATTAACAAACCAGTCATGGCTTTTCCAGTGGGATAATCCATGACAGAGTTGGGTTTCAAAATTTTGTGAAATGGGTACCCAAACAATTAATTTTGCTAAAAAGAATTCAACGAGAGCTGAAACAGTACATCAACAGGGAACTGTCGCAAATTCTCGCCAGATTCAGAAGAGGACATGGAAATATGAATAAAATTGCTGATATCAGAGGGATCTTGGTAGAAATAGAGAATACTAGACAAAATGTTTGCTTGTGCTTCATTGATTATGCAAAGAGTACTAACTGTGTGGATCATGACAAGCTCTGGGTAACACTGGGAAGACTGGGGCTTCCAGAATATGTGATGGTGCTCATGAGAAACCTGTACATAGATCAAGAGGCAGTTGTTCCAGCAGAACAAGAAGGTACTGAATGGTTAAAATCAGGAATGGTGCTGGCCAGAGTTGTATCCATTCACCACACTTATTCAATCTGTATTGTAAGCAAATAATCTGAGAAGATGGATTATATGAATAAAAGCATGACAAGAAGCTAGGAGGAAGCCTCATTAACACCTTTAATATGCAGATGACACAATGTTGCTTGCTGACGATGAAAAGGCTTAGAATACTTACTGATGAAGACTGAAGATTTCAATGTAAAGAAAGCACAAATCTTCAGCACTGGGCCAGTAAATTATATCATGATAAATGGAGACAAGATTGAACTGGTCAAAGACTTCATTTTGCTTAGATCCACAATGAACACCTGTAGAAGCAGCAGTCAAGAAAGCAAAGGAGGCATTGCATTGGACAAATCTGTTGCACAAGTCCTCTTTAAGGTGTTCATAAGCAAAAAAAAAAAAAAAATTGAGACCTAAAATGTGCTTGAATCAATGGCCTCTTATATATACAAGTGAAAATTGGACAGTGAATAAGGAAGACCATAGAAGAGTTGCTGTATTTGAGTTATGGTGTTGGAGAATAATAAGAGAAGCACCATGAATTGCCAGAAGAACAAATAAAATTGTTTTGGAATAAGTACAGTCAGAATGTTCTGTAGAAGCAAGGATGGTGAGACTTCGTATCTCACTTCAGACATATTATCAGGAGGGATGTGTCCCTACTGAAGGATATTATGCTTGTGAAAGTGGAGGATGTGTGGAAAATAAGAAGACCCCAATGAGATGGATTGTCACAGTGGCAGCAGCAATAGGCTCAAGGGTAACAACTGTGAGGATGGCGCAGGACCAGGCAGCGTATCATTCTGTTGTGCATATGATTGTTATGAGTCTGAATAGGCTTGACAGCACTTAACAACGACAACAACAAGGAACACTACCACTGGGATTTGATTAAGATCTGTGCTGTTGTCTAGACCCAGTGGCATATCAGTTAAGAGCTAGACTACTAACAGAGAGGTTGGTGGTTTCAGCCATATCCCCACAATCCCCTGATGATCTGTTCCTGTAAAGATTACAACCTAGAAAAATCTTTGAGGCAGCTCTATGTTGTTACATGGGTCACTATGTATCAAAATTAATTTTAGGGCACTTGTCAACAGCAACAATGTTGTTCTCTATAATAATCAGAATTAGTGAGAATCTGCCCCAGGCAGAGCAGAAAATTGCTATGAATTGGAATTGACTAGATTGCAGTATTGTTTTATTTTTGTATATTTTTAATGCTTTTGAAGTATGGTTTTATATCTGTTTTAGCACAGGATGCTGGTTAAGAGCAAAAACAACAACAACAACAAAAAAAAACCCCACAACAAACAAAAACAGGAATAAGGAGTTATTTCCTTCTTAAAGAATGTCTATCCATCATTCCAAAGTTTCAGACCTATTTAAATATTAGTCATGACAACAACTTAGGCCATTGATGCGACCTATTATTCCAACAACATTTTTGTTGTCGAGTTGGTTCTGTCTCATACCAACTCAGAGTGGGTTTGAACTTACATTTAGCAATTCATTGCTTATAACATAGTACAAACCACATATTCTAGCAGCCTATCACTTATAATACAGTGCTATTTCCCTCTTTGAGTATGAAAAACACTGTATTTTATTTACGTAATGGGAAGTTAAGTTATATGAAACATATTCCATATTTCAGATAGTAAAATCAGGAAGACAAAATTTAGTTCAAGTTTCAGTGATTTGGGGGAATAAAACATATAATGTACTGTTTTCTTCAATATTGACCCAAGATGAGGAAATTAAAATAGCTAGCAATTGTCATTAGAAAACAGTTGAAAAGCAAACATAAACAATAGTGAAACATAATAGAGTAGGGCAAAAAGCAGTGCTAGTAGGGTTCCAATTTATGCATGCATGGGTTGATTCTAAACAAAATATGTCGAAGTACCTCTTTAATTAGTGGCTTGCTGAAGAGAAATTTTCTCAGACATACACTACATAGGGTGTTGCATTTCCAAGGAAGAGTTTAGTTGCTGGGCTCAATTACCTAAGCAAGTGATGATTTTCTCAATCTGGACTGAATCCATTCTTAACTGATTGGGGAGAAAGCAAGTATTAGTAATTGCTAATGATTTGAAGATCTTAGGATGAGGTTCCCTTCTTTATAGGCTAGGTTAAGAGCTAGTGTCCTGCATACAAGCAAATCTAAAACACTATTCCAGGATAAGGGCTTTTGTATCTTATTTTGTTGACTGAAGAAAGCATGATAACTGAAGGTCTAAGAGTAAGTATCTAAAGCTGAGTCTGCTCAGGCAGGAAAAATCGAAGTGCAGCATTCAGGTGGCAGTGAAGCAAAGGCATGCCCTCCTCAGAGTATTCCGTGACCAACAATAAGTGATGAATGGCTGGGTCTTGAAGGGAGATGCTACTAGAAGACTAAGGTTGTGAGACACCTGGTGAGTGGGGCCTTATATCAAGACCCCTTATTATGTTTATCTATTCATAAAACTCAGAGTTTCCTTTTAATGCATCCTAAATAAGGATAGGGTCCTTGAGAAAAAATGAAGGGAACACTTGTTTTCTTTTATGGTGAGAGCAAGTTTACTGCAGAATGAAATTTAGGTGTCTTAGTTACATGGTAATACATTGTGTGCATAACGGAATGCTTTAGAAGTACTATCAGGTGTAGAATTGTTGCTTTTGTTGTTAACGAAAAGTTAATGAAAATTTAGGTTGCATATTTATGTGGCCATATCCTGTATCAGGTTAGCATAGTCTTTACTGTTTTTTTTTTTTTTGTTTGTTTGTTTGTTTGTTTTTAATAGATCCCCTCGTCAGCAGCACTCTCTTACACAGACCTACCAAAAGTTCTCTACACTTTTGTATGAAGTGTGAGGTGCAGTCACATCATTTTTATCTTAGATCCGGGAATGAGCTAGGCAGGTAAGAAATTCTGAGAAGACTTATTCTACATTATTCCGGTTATCACTTGCTTCCTAAAATTGAGCATCCAGGTGAATAGTAATGATCTAATTTGCTGATATGTCTATCATGCTAGCCAAACTTTAGAGTTTCTTTCAATTTTATCTCACATTCATGGTAATAACAATAATGATAAACGGGATTTGATAGGCTATTCCACTTTCCTTCTTTTTGATTTCTGAATTCCTGGATTTATATTCTACTCAGATCATACTGGCATAGTGGCAGCAGCAGTGGTTTCAAGTGTAACAATGATCATGAGGTTGGTACAGGACCAGGTAGTGTTTCATTCTGTTGTGCATAAGGCCACTAGAAATCAGTGCCAACTCAAAGGCATCTAACAGCACTAACAGATTCTATTAATCTATTCTCTTTCTCATTACTTACTCTTTTGGAATTTTTTCTGGAATGTACTTTTCAACATACTTTTGAGAAGCACACGAATGCTCATCAGAAATGAACTTATATGTTATGAAACAAAATATTTAATATCAGATAAAAAATACAGATACTATCAACTGAAGCTTATATGTTACAATTTTACTCCTCAACTAGAATAGAGGAAAATTGCATAAAATAATGGATAAAATTACTAATATCTAAAATGACTGATAGGATTTAAAAATTTTAGAATGGAGTATAAATATGATTTTTCAGTAGAAGGACAAGAAAGAAAACTAGAGAAGCACATTTTAGTGGTTCAATTACAAAAGTAAGGGAGAAGGATGGGAAATAATGTTGCAAGGATATGTAAAAGCTTAGTTAACAATCTTTCTAGGCAATCAACTTTGTAGTTAATTGTGATTTGGAAATGATTTCCTCATATTAAAACCATATTTCACAGTCTTCCCTGATAATCCCAAACTTGCCAGAAGTTTGTAACATAATCAAATATACAGTGAGTCCGGGTGTGGTGCTGTACGGTCAATACTGTAAGGTCAGTAGTTTTACTCACCAGTTGCTTCTTGGAAACCCTATACAGAGTCACAATCAACTTGATAGCACGTAACAACAAAAACAATAGTGAGGCTGGAAAATTACATTTTTTAAAAGCACCTCAGTTTCCTAGTACTCCCAATGTTAAAATACTGTTTGAAATATTCATCTCTTTTCTGTTAGCTATTCTATTGTGTTCTCATTGGTGTTTTTCTATTGGTGTTCTCATCAATCAAATACCCTGGTGAGCTTGGGAGTGAGGAGAGTGTTTCTTTTTGTGTTATTTCACTTCTAAGAAGAGCAAAAGAACATTTTCATAGAGGAACAATCAAATTGAAGGAGAATAAATAATATTTTGGCTGTGCAATACTTGGAAGTAGTTTCATTGATTATGAGCTAATCAGTCACTTTTACAGTTCTAAATAATTTTGTAGGTAATTTAAATTTTAAAAATTGAAATAATTTAAATAAAAATAACTTTATGTTGTGACTTACAGATACCCATAACACTAGATAAAAATTCTCTACTAAACTGCTAACAATAAGGTTAGCAGTTCAAATCACCATGTTCTCCTCAGGAACCCTATACAGGATTGCTATGAGTCAGAAATGATTTGATGGCACTTATCAACAACAGTCCTTATTAAAATGCCAATTGCCCTCTGTCAATGCTGAAGAAGTCTCCTGACAGCCAGCAACACACTGGACTCATGATGATTTTCTAGGAATGCTGGAAATATACTAAGTATAAACTCCATAATAACAACTAAACAAAAATAGTTGAAATAAAAGGAAAACTGTGGAAAACACAGTTAAGTAAGAAAAACAGCTGTCATATTAGATAATGTACTAGATCAGATGCAATGAGAAATTTAAAGTCCACTGTCAACAGTAAGAAAAATCATAGACAGGTGAGATTTCCACCAGTAAGGTTTTTTATTATTATTATTAAAAATGTCTAAGAATATTTCTGTATAAAGTCAATTTAAAATTTTATCATATAATAGGAATTATCTTATAAAATTTAATTTCTGTCCCTTATATTTTTAATATTGATGCAACTTATTATTTGTAAGAAATCAACTATATTGAGAAACCAAGAAGTATGTGTGTTTTTTGTTTTGTTTTGAGTTATATTACTATTTGAAGAGATACTTTAGAACCATACAGAGTATTTCTTCTTACCATTCTTTCCTCATTCCTCCCCATAACAGGATAATGGATTCTTTTGATTCATGCACTGAGGGAAAGAAAAATACAAAAACTAAATTAAATTTGGTAGCAAAGAGTTTCTCTCTCCATTTTGGGGGGTACTTTTACTCATAAGAGGAGGAATTTTTTCTTCCATGCTCTCAGAGCTGTGTTAAATGTCCTAGAGCAATCCTGATTTAGTTTGGGGAAATAGGTTCAATATAGGCCACTGTTAACAGAGACTTTGATGAAATTTAAGTCATGCCCTTTAATACAGGATCGTCAGCGATACAAGTCAAATTGTGATCCCCACTTGGTTGAATCCCTGTCTCTTCAATTTCTCTATCAGTCAGATTTGAATACAGACAGAGTAAAGGGGGAATTAGGCATTGCTCCTTTTGACCCCAAGATAATGCACTGAAGAATTGCTGGTTGTCCTTAAGATCTATGCATTTGTATTTCTATATAAAAGCAAAAGTAAACAATGATGAAGTATTCGTATGCTGAATATAAAAATCCTTTTGGCCAGGTACTAATTTTAAGAATTCTATAGCTGGGGTTTTACTCATTAATGTCTCATCTATTACTTAATTTCATAAGTGTACAGTATGATATATCAAAAACATTTATGATAAATTATAGGAAAATAAAACTGTCCAATTCAAAAGGAGTAAACAGGAGGTTGAAGGATGATTTCATTTGAATACAGAAACATACTCCCTGTGCAAAACTGTCATTTTCTAGCTAAGCTCTATTTTTAAAATATACAATGGTAAATAAAAAAAATGTTACTACTAGGGTTCCAGTTAATCCACTATTGTTGTTAGCTGCTCTTGAGCCAGTCTCAACTCATAGTAACTCTATGACCAATAGAATGAACCTTTACCCAGTCCTGTAATATATGCACACTTGCTGTTATATTTGAGCCCTTTGTTGCAATCACTCAGTGAATCCTTCTCCTTGGAGGGTCTTCTTTTTCACTGACCCTCCATTTTTTTAAACATGTGTCCTTCTCCAAGGATGGTTTTGTTTCAAATGTATTTGCAGGCTTATTTCAAACAGAACATGTTTAGACATGTATGTGTGATGAAGACTTTGTGATATATAGACAAGTATTTACAGTAATACTCTTGTCTTAGTCTCCTTAGTAAATGTAACACTGGAAGATGAGTTCCTCCTGTTGGGGGACATTCAAAATACAACTGGGGAAGGGCTTCCTCCTCAAAGTAGAGTTGACCACAATGATGTGAATAGAGTACAGCTTCATTTACCTATCGGCATAACTCAAATTGAGGAGACAAACTGCAAACATCCATTATTAATCAGAATGTTTGAAGTATAAATCTAGGGAACTGGAAAGTTATCGAAAGTGACACGAACCACATAAAGACCAATACCCTAGGCATTAGAAAGTTGAACTGGAATGATATTGGCCATTTGGAATCTGACAACGTTAAGGTTTATTATGATGTGAATGTCAAATTGAAGAGGAATGATGTCACACTCACTATAAAAAAGATTTCAAGATCTAACTAGAAGTACAATACTATTTGTAATAGAATATCCTAACACCTACAAGGAAGACCAGTTAATACCACTATTATTAAAATTTATGAAACAATCACTGAAACTAGTGATCATGACATTTAAGAATTTGGTGACTCCATACGATTAGTACTAGACTGTGAACCACGTGTTCTGCAGTTCAAGCCTGCTAGTCACTCTTTGTGAGGAAAATAAGGCTTTCTACTCCTTTGAATATTTAAAGCTTTGGAAATCCTATTCAGGTTGCTACGAGTCAGAACTGACTACACGGCATTTAAGAACAACAACAAATCAATTTCTTAAGTCTAAAATTGATCAAACATGCAATCCAGATGCATTGGTTACTATCAATGATTGGAATGCAAAATTTGGAAGCAAAGAGGAAGGAGCAAAAGTTGGAAAAAATGGTCTTGGTGATCAAAATTTTGCTGGAAATAGCATGATAAAAATTTTCAAAGACCAATGATTTACTCATTGCATTAAACAACATAGAAGACAGCTACACATAGACAACACCTGATGGAACACACAGAATGAAACTGATTTTATCTGTGGGTAGATATGGTGGAAAAATTCAGTGTCATTAGCTAAAATAAGGCCAAGTGAAAACTGTGGAACAGAGTATCAATTGCTCATATGCAAGTTCAGGCTCAAGCTAAACAAAATTAAAAGAAGTCCATGAGAACCAAAATATGACCTTGAACATATTCCACCTGAAATTAGCACAATAAGAACATATTTGATGTATTACACATGAATGACTGGACCCCAGATGATTCGTGGGATAAAATCAAGAACATCATAGAGAAGGAAAGCAAAAGGTCTTTAAGAAGACAAGAAAGAAGCTAAAAACCAAAATGAATGTCAGAAGAGATACTGAAACTTGCTTTTAAGCATAAAGAAGTTAAAGGGAATAGAACAAATGAGGAGGTAAAAAAGCTGAGTAGAAATTTTAAAAGGGCAGTTTGAGGAGAAAAAAAGCAATATTATAATGAAATATGCAAAAACCTGGAGATAGAAAACTAAAAGGGAAAAAGATGCTCAACATTTCACAAGCTGAAAGAAATGAAGAAAACACTCAAGTCTGCAACATTGAAGAATTCTATGGGCAAAATAGTGAATGATCCAGAGGACAGCAAAAGAAGGTGAGAGGTATCCACAGAGTCACTGTACCAAAAAGTAATGGTTGATGTCCAACCATTTGAAGAGGTAGCATAAGAGTAAGAACTGGTTGATGGTACTGAAGGAAGAAGTCCAATATGCACTGACGGCATTGGTGAAAATCAAGCCTCCAGGAATTGACAGAATACAGATATCTTTCAACAAACTAATGCAATCCTGGAGGCCCTCACTTATCTATACTAAGAAATTTGTAAGACCTTGTCAATTTATTGTAAGAGCTCCATACCTGTGCCCATTCCAAATAGAGGTGACTCAACAGAGTGTGGAAATCTTCTAACAATATTATTATTATCACATCCAATTAAAATTTTGCTAAGATAATTTTTAAAATGCTTACAACAGCACATCAACAGAGAACTACCAGAAATTCAAGCTGGATTCAGATGAGAATGTGGAATTAGGGGTATTAGTAAAAAAGTCAGGTGGATACTGGCTGAAAGCAGAGAATATCAGAAAGATATTTATTTGTGACTTACTGATTTTTAAAAGACTTTCAACTATGTAGATCATGATAAACTAGGGATACCATTGAAAAAAATAGGTATTCCAGCACATTTCATTTTACTTATGAGGAACATTTACATAGACTGAGAAGCAGTTGTTCTAACAGAACAAGGAGATACTGAATAGTGTAAAATCAGGAAAGGTGTGTGCCAGGGTTGTATCCTTTCACCATATTTATGTAATCTGTATGCTAAGCAAATAATCCTGTAAACTGGATTATAGGAAAAAAAGAATAAAACAGGGCATCAAGATTGGAGGAAGACTCAGTAACACCTTCTGGAATTTAAATGATAGAGTTGTGTTTGCTGAAAGGGAAGAGGATTTAAACTACTTATTGCAAAGGTCAAAGACTAATATCTTGAGTATGGATTGCATCTCTTTGTAAGGAAAACACAAATCCCCACCACTAGATCAACAAACAACATCAAGATAAATGCAGAAAAAAATAAATCAAAGTTATTAAAGATTTCAGTTTCTTTGCATCTACAATCAACACACATAAAAGTAGCAGTGAAGAAATCAACTGATGTATTATTACATTCATCAAATCTGCTGCAGAAGACCTCTTTAAAATGTTCAAGGGCAAAGTCATCACTTTAAGGACTAACATGTGTTTTACCCAACCCATGATACTTTAAATAGTTTCATATTCTTGTAAAAGTTGGACAGTAAATGAGGAAGACCATAGAAGAATGGTGTTGGACCTGTGTTGGAAGAAATACAGCCAGAATGCTCCTTAGAAATCAGGATGGTGAGACTTTGTCACTTTGCACATGTAATCAGGTGGGAGCAGTTTCTGGAGAAGGACATCATGTTTGTTACGGTAGGTCACTGAAAAAGAGGAAGGAAACCCAAGAAAACAGACTGGCACAGTGCCAGCAGCAATGGACTCAAACTTGCGAAGTTGTTACAGGAGCAGACAGTGTTTTGTTATATTTTGCATATCACTACAAGTAGGAACCAACTCGAGGGTACATAACAATAACAACATGGGATCTGCCAGTTACTTAAATTCAAGGCATATAGGGCAGTTCAGAAGTTTATAGCAACTTATTTTTGAAAGGCCAAATGGCTAATCTTGATACATTTTCTTGAAGGATACAGGACAATCACAGGGGTTATTATGAAGTTTTAAGAAAACTGAACATGCCATTGGTGAGTAAAAGTTAGGAAAGCTGCACCACAGAACTGGAATTAAGGGTATCATTATAAAAACTATTATAAATCAAAGAACTTGTCATTTTTTAAATGCATTTCACAAATAAGCAAATTACACCAGAGTGGTTAAGAAATTGTTTTTCCATCACATCAATGCACCTGCTCATTTTTGTAGGTTAACAAGGAGTGTCTTACAAGAATTTCATTGGGAAACCTTGCCCAGTCTACACTACAGCCTGATCTTGTCCCTACAGATTTCATTTGGTTCCTAAAACTCAATGGAGCTTTAAAAGGAATATAATTTATTCCTCTAGGATGCCCACTCTATTGTTTTGACCTGATGTAAAAAGATCACAGAATTCTTCAGGGAAAAGTTAGATGGAAACACTGTCTTTAGAAGTGTATACACTCATTCGGACAAAAAAAGTCTTTACATTTTGATATATTTGTTTATTAATTGTGCTAATGCATAACCTACACATAGATGAAAAGGCAGTCATGCAAAACAATAAGGTGATACTGAGTGACTTAAAATAAGGAAAGGTGGGTCAGTGTTTTGTCCTTTCACCATATATAGTCACTCTGTATGCTGAGCAAATAACCAGCAAAGCTTGACTACATGCAGAGGAATGTGGTATCAAGACTAGGGAAGACTTTTTAACAACTTGCTTCATGTAGAATTGCTTGCTGAAAGCAAGAGGACTTGAAATACTAACTGATAAAGATTAAAGACTACAGCTTTCAATATGGATTGTTGTTGATAAGGGCCATCGAGTCAGTTCCAACCCATAGCGACCCTGTATAGGATTTCCAAGGAGCAGCTGGTGAGTTTGAATCACTGACCTTGCAGTTCAAATGGCTTTGCAGTCTGATGTATTGACCCACAATGCCACACCAGGACTTACACCTCAACATAAATAAAAGTCCTCACAACTAAGCCAATAAGAAATATCACAATAAATGGGGAAAAAAATGTAAAGGTGTCAAGGATTCATTTCTATTTTAATCCACAACACACAAGGAAGGAAACAACACTCAGGGTATCAAATGGTTAGAAATTGTACAGCTAGAATGCTTCCTGGAACTGAGGATGGTGAAATTTTGTCCCTTGTATTTTGACATGCTTTCAGGAAGAACCAGTTGCTAGAGAAAAAAAATGATGATTTTTTCAAGTAGAGGATCATCAAAAAAGTGAAAGTCCATGAATGAAATAGACTGGAACAAAGGCCACAACTATGGGCTCAAACAAAGCAATGATTGTGTGGATGTCACATCACTGTTCAGTGTTTACTTCTTTGAATATAATAACTATGAGTCAGTACCATCTCAATGATACTTATCAACAACATGATCTCGAAGCAATACCTTTAAGTTACCTTGTGTATGTGTGGGTATATATACATATATATTTATAAATAAAATTATACTTATAAATAAAATTATATATATACACACACACACACACACGGGTAATAAATAAATTTAAGCACAGCTAGACAATTAGGGCTTCATGTGTATTATTCATTAAATACTTTTATCACACTTAATACAAACACAGATACATATATAATACTTATGTAAACATCATTATAAAACAAAGACATTTTGTCATTTTTTAACAAATTTTACAAATGAGCAAAGAACTCTTTAAAGTGTTTAAGAGCAAAGATATAAGCTTGAGGAGTAAGGTGCACCTGACTCAAGCCATGGATTCTCAATAGGTTCATATGCATGTTAAAGTTGGATAATGAACAAGAAAGACTGAGAAGAATCAATGCATTTGAATTATGCTGTTAGACAAGAATATTGAAAGTACCATGGATGTCCAGAACAAACAAATCTGTATTGGAAAAGGAACAGCCAGAGGTGCTCCTTTGAAGTCAAAATGGTGAAAATTTGTCTTTCATTCCTCATACTTCAGGAGGGTCTAGTTCCTGCAGAAGGACTAGACCCTTGGTAAAATGTACGGTCATTGAAAAAGAGGAAGATTCCCAAAGAGACGGACTGGCACAGTGGCAGCAACAATGGACTGATATGTAACAATAATTGTGCACATAGTGAAGGATTGGGCAGTGTTTTGTTGTGTTATGTATTGGGTCTCTATGAGTTGGAATCCAATAAAGGACATCTACCAACATCAAATTAGAGTAAACTGCCTTAGTACAATTGACCAAATAGTCTATCCAATTCCCATATCTCACCAGCCTTCCTTGAAAACATTATACAGGGTTGATATAAGTTATAATTGACTTGACAACATTTAAAAACAACAACATTGCCATATCTACCCCTTTTGTACTTTCAGCAGTTCAAATCCACCAGTGTTCTTTGGAACACCTATACAGGGTTACAATGAGTCAGAATCCACTTGACTGCACTTAACAACAACAACAACATTCTATTGTATAAATAACAGCTGCACAACTGTTAAGTTCTCCTCTACCTACGTAAAGTTCAGTGATTTGATCTCAGCAGCCACACCACTGAAGAAAAATGTGGCAGTATGCTTCTGTAAAGTTTTCAGTCTTGTTACCTCTATCAGATAGTTCTACTATGCTTCATAAGGTCATTATGAGTCCAATCAACTTGATAGAAGTGGATATTATACTGAAAACAATTTGTTTGTATGTACGTGTATGTCTCTATTATCGTCCACTGATTTTTTTTTACATTCTACCACTTAAATTGTTTCATAATAAGTCTCATGTTCTAATTAGAAACTACCTTATTTTTATCAAAAGGTACTTATTTACTCTTAAACTTTAAATCTTCCAAATTACCAAGCTATATCTTACTATGTATTTAAAATAATTTATGTCATAAAATTATGTCCTAAATATAAAATATAAAAATAATTTATGTCCTAAAATTATTAAATAACTTATAAAAATTAGATCATATAAAATATATAAATAATTTATGTCTTAAAATTATTTAACTGATTGCAGGAAGATTTCATTCATTATGTTTTAGAATTATTTTTCTAATAATTATAAATATAAAATTTCTGTATGAAGAACAAAGAAACTATTATGGATTGAACTGCATGCCCCTGAAAGGTTATGTTGAAGTTCTGAAGCTCTACTTTGGTATTTGTAAATGTGATCCTGTTTGGAAATGCATTTTATTTTGCTAGATTCACGTGGGCATGCATGAACAAGAAAGACAAATAGGAAGAGACGCCATTTATCTATTATGGTAGATGCATCTGTAAGAAGATAATGAAGAGTTGGAACAGACATCGGAACCCACCTAGGAGAGTGATCCAAAGAAGGAATCAGTATGGCCAAAATGCTAATTCGAAGTGCTCTTTAAAGCCAATCACTGAGAGTACATTTTGTTACGGCAACACCGGGAAGCGAAGATTCCACTCTAGGGATGTAGAAAAAAAAAAAAAAAAAATCAGTACAATAAATTGTTATATTACTTTTAAATGTGGTGTCACCAGTAGTTTAAGAACTGAAGGAACCACGATGATCAGCTCCTGTACAGTTACTGTCCTGTTCTTGTCTGCCTGTTTCCTTGAACTAACCTACAATCATTTGTTCTTGTACTACATGACTCTTCAGCTATTTTTGCGACACCAAACATGCTTAAATTTGCCATCATTACTGCTGTTATTACTGTTTTCAGAGGTGACCACTTTCTGAATGCTAATTCAGGTCAGCCTCTCATTCACAGGTAGTTGATAGCTGGTACTGTGGTGTATACTGTCATTTTTGGATTATAATAATTTAAGAGTTTTTTTGTGTGTGTGAACTAAATTATATCTGTCAGTTAAGTACTTTGTTGTTGTTAAGTGCCATTGAGTTGGTTCTGACCCATAGAGACTTTCTATGTGTTTTCCAAGGAGTGGCCAGTGGGCTTCAACTGTCAACCTTACAATTCAAACTGACTTTGCAGTTCTATGCATTAAATCACAGTGCCACACCAGGACTCCACATATTATATATTAAATCTACTGATTTTTATATTTAAATATTGGTTTACTTATTGCTTACACTAAAATAACTTAATAGTCTGTCTTTATATTCTCCAAGTTTGTCTTTGGGAAAAATAATCTTAATATAACAATTTGTCTCCTCTTTCCCAATACTTACAGCTCTAAATTCTTTATTCTTCTTTTTGAATTATTTACAAAAATCATAATGATTGGTATGTAGCCAAATTAACTGTCATAATTCCCTTAATTTTGAATTGTTGGAAATAATATTAATGCACTTGATAAAAATTGAGTGCTTATAAAGATATGTAAAATATCTAGCAAAATCAGCTAGGTTTTCTTTTGTTTCTAGTCTAGTATTAGCTTGTGTCATACATAAGGATTGATACTGATAAATTATATTAAAATTTGTGTGGTATTTTTTTCTTCATTAATATGGTAGCACTTAAAATTTTAATAAAAAATTCATGCTGAATAATCCTTGTAACATTGCAATATAATTAAAATGTTGGGTTACAGGATAATGATACTTTTAGTCAGTGTTAGACTGCATTTGATAGTGTTTTCTTTAATTTTTCATCTTTTGTATTAAAAGAAACATTCTGGTAAAAAGCCAGCCCTTAATTTTATTTTAGTTCAATAAAAATATAGGAATATTCACTTATTTATTCATTATTTCAAATAAATATTATAAATATTTACAGAACTTTTTTTAAGTTCAAACTCTTTGCTAGTCATTCAACTACAGAACTGAACAACAACAACAAAATCTATGCTCCTTGGCATTTAAATTCTCATTGAATAGGCAGACAATAATTAATTAGTGAAGTATACATATGAAGCCTACCAACCCAAGTAGCAGACAGAACATTCCTCTGTGTATGAACTCCATTACATCAACAACAGATAAACAGTCTCACATCGGACATTGTCCTTTACAAAACACAAACGGGAAAGGACAATTTGTCAAAGTGAAATTGGCAATATATATTCTAACTGTTAAAGTGGTTGCTGTGAAAATCATAAACATAGCTCAGCTAAATCCTGCTGGTCTACAAAAGGTGTCCTCCCTGGACAGACGAATCACCCACAGATGATGTTTTTTGCTGAGGCAAATTTTGGGGTCCGTCTGCTGGGAAGTTTAAAAAATTCCTGTCCGGGGCTCACCTAATTTCTCCTGATTTATGCTGTGAATTAAACAGAATGAATTCAGGTGGCTCTTAGAACTACTGCAGGCCTATTGTGTTGGCTGGAATACACAGAAATGTGAAATGATATTTGGTAACAATAAGTGCTCTTCTTAATATGTCTGGATAAAAGTTGCCTACTCAAAATATAATTGAGTCTAATAATGTGGATTTGGAAAATCAAAGCAAATTCATAAAGGCCAATGTACAACCTTAAATAATCCCACCTGAATTAAGTGATTATTTCCAGAATAGATTTGATACACTAGACACTAATAACTGAAGACCATAAGTTTTAGGACTATGTCAAGGACATCATACAAGAAGAAAGTGAAAGGTTGTTAACAAGACAGTAAAGAAAGGAAAATAATAAGATGGATGTCAGAAGAAACTCTGAAAATTGTAAATAAATAATTGATGAAGCAAAAGAGCTGAAGTGAATATGATAAAGAGAAGCTCTAGAAGACAAGAAAAAATGATAAAGTGTGCAAATACCTAGGGGTAGAAAGCAAATGGGAAGAAAATGATTACTATGTCTCAAGTTAAAAGAATTGAAGATAAATTTTAAGTCTCAAGTTGCAATACAGAAGGATTCTATGGGCAAGAAACTGACTAACACAGAAAACAATTAAAGAAGATGGAAGGAATACACAGTGACTACCAAAAAATGGTCAACATTTAATCATCTCAAGAGATCCTTATGATCAAGAACTCTTAGTACTGAAGGAAGAAGTTTAAGGTACATTGAAGTTATTTCAGAAAACAAAGCTTGAGGAATTGAATAAATGCAACTGAGATGCTTCAACATATATATGTAACATTAAAAGACCAGCTCAAACAATTAAAAAAGATCCACATTTCTACCATTCAAAAAAAAAAACACAATCAAATAGAATGCAAAAACTATTGACTAATAATATTAATAAAATGATAAGTCACTGTTATAACAAAATATTAATACAAGGATGTGTCATTGTTACAACCAAGTATTTTTTATAAAGTATTGCCTTATGAACCAAAATATAAAAATGTGTTGAAATTGTTTATTAACATATCATCTATTTATATCTATACACTTCTGCAGGTGGTATTTACAACTTTGTAATCCTTACAGGAAAAATTATCTGCTCTTTGTTAATACAAGCAGCAGTTCTGGTACTCTCAAGGAAATCAGTCATGTTCCTTTTAAATATTCTTTAGTTATGGAGAAAAAAAGTAATCTGAGAGGCAAGGTGAGAGTTGTAGAGTGAATGAGGTAACGTTTTCCAACAGAACTCTCATTTTGGTAAATCTAAGAGTTATCCAAATTAAAATTTGTTCCATAAACTCTTCACTAGCTTCAATTTTGCTTAAAAGACTAATGGAAAAATGTAGCAAGAAGGTGAGCTAGCTGACCTTTTGGCATCTATTGAGCTGAAAGCTTGCTAAGGCCAACATTAAATTTGAAAATGATAAACCATTGGTGATTCCAAGTTGAGTAAATATCACATTGATGGTAATTCTAAGGTCTTTTATTTCCAGTTTCTGGATTTCAGTCATAATATCTTCATTTATTGAGGTTGGTGGTTATCCCTCTCTTGGCTCATCTTTGAAGTCTTTCCAACATTCCTGAAAACTGTTGGTCCACTTAAGATTGTTGTTTATGTGGGCCAACATTCTCATAAATCTGCAGCAAAGTTTCAGTTATTTGGGAAGATGTTCACTTGATTTTGCTAACCATTTGGTATCAGTTTTAACCTCAAATACTTTTTGTACCCACTCCCCCATTGGTAAGAAGAGTATCCTTTGCATTGAAGGCACAATTATGACATTAAGACAAGTATGTTGCTTAGAGAACTTATTTTCAACCTTTCACTGATGGCAGAACCTTGTGTAAATATATTCTCTTTGGAAGAAAACTACATACATGAATTGAAAAAGTATTCATCTATGACTACAGCTATGCATTTCATACAGCTACTGCCAGAATTTCAAGTCAGATTCAGAAGAGGACAAGGGGAGAGGACTATTAATGTGCTTGTCAGATGAATCTTGACAGAAAGTGGAGAGTACCACAAAAATATTTACTTATGTTTTAACAAATATGTGAAGACATTCAACTGTGTGGTTCATGAAAAAATATAGATGAAAATAACAAAATGGGAATCTTATACCACTAATTATGCTCCTATGGAACCTGAACATGGAGAAAAACATAAATGTTCAAACAGAATAAGGGGTTCCAAATTAGAAACAGCGTGTGGCCTTTCACATTACATATGCTGAATACTAAACCAGTCTTTATGCTGTGCAAATTATCTGAGAAACTGGGCTATCTGAAGAAGAATGTGGAACTTTGATAGGAAAAAATCTCATTAAAAAACAAACAAACTTATGAGGGCTAGAGCTGAGAGTGACATCCAACTGATATGAAGTGAGAAGAGGTGCACACGAACACCCACAGTTGCAGATAGTACTCCTGTAAGCTAGCCTAGATGGTTTGATAATCAGAACTCTACAAGAGGAAGATAAACAAAGAAGAAGAAAAAAAGAACAATAAAATGTTGATGACGGAAATGAGGATAAATTGCTACAATTTGATTTGATGAACTTGACCTATAATCATGGAGGAAGTAATTCTAAATACCAACAGAGAGGGAAGGAGCCTACACATCAAGTATTAATGCTATCCCCAGGTAGATATGGATGGGCAATTCAGACAATGGCTACTTAAAATGAGGGGATGATAAAGACACAAATTGACTGACTTTACAAGGTTTCAAGGGGGAATTTAGTTTAATAGTATGTGGGGAAAAGAGTCCCCATGGAATTGTTTTCTTTTTATCTAGGTGCGTCAGATTAAAGAGATGGGGATACGATTCTTATAATTCAATAGTGAGTAATTGTTATCATGACTAAATGAAACTGTTACAACTGTGAATGTAGAAGTTTTGAAGCAAGAATGGGGAACTGGTTAATCTTACATTCCACACAAAGGACCCTAGGACCATCAAGGGTGAAGAGCATAAGCAGAATGTGAGGCCTTATCCAAAGAAGCAGCAATATGAGAGATGGCAGCAGAGATGGGGACATGGAGAGGGCGAACAGCTGAGGACTCTAGATTCATGGAAAGAGGGGGACTTAAAGATGATAGCCAGAAGGCTGACTTGCAAAATGTGCCCTTGGGTGGTGTAAATTATTATATATGCCTGAGTGTTTTGGTTTTTTGTTTCTGTTTTTTTTAAAGAACTAAAGTGAATAGGGTGTGGCACTGTGGGCTAATGTGTCAGACTGCAAAGTTGTTTCAACTGCAAGGTTCAAGCTCACCAGATGCTCCTTGGAAACCCTACACAGGGTCGCTATGGGTTACAATCGACTAGACGGCACTTAACAACAACAACAACAAAGTGAATAGAGAGAAATACTGTTAACCAATGATACATGGAGGGGATTATAATAATTGTAATGAAACAAGGTGTTTGATTTGTTGAATGTAACACTGATGATCTGCCCTGTAAACTTTCACTCAATTCATAATTAAAACCATAAAACAAAATAAAACAACCAAAAATCCTATGACATGCAGATGACACAATTTTGCTTGCTGAGAATGAAGACTATTTAAAGCAGTTATTGATGAAAGTTAAATACTACAACCTTCAATATGGGTTACAAATGAATGTAAAATAAATGAAAATCTTCATAAATGTACCCATAAACAGTCATGATAAATGGAGAAGACATTCTATGTGGATAGCCAAGGATTTCATTCTACTTGGCTTAATAATCAACATCCATAGAAGCAGCAGTCAAGTAATTAAAGAACGTTTTGCAGTGGGAAAATGTGCTAACAATCTCTTTAGTTTTAAAAATTAAAGATGCTACTTTCGTGACTAAAATGCCCTTGTCTCAACATACGGTCTTTTCATAAATACAGGGGGCGTGGCTTGATGGCAGAGAGGTTAGAGGTACAGTGAAGATCTCCATCAGTAATACCACAGAATAGCAGACAAAGCAGGTTCAGAACAGAGCTCCAAAACTCTAAATCACATATCCAGGAATACTTAAAAAGTTTTAAGGCTTATAGCTAGTGGAATTTGTAGCAGAAGTAAGAAATCTTATACTTTAGAATCTGCTGGGTTCAAGGGCTTGGAGCCAACAACTTGGGTGAGACCAAACAGCAAGAGCAAGTGGGGGAGGAAACAGACCCACCATGAAATAACGCCACGGGAGCCTCAGATAAAAGGTGTACAATATACTTATTGGTTTTACTTTGTTCTGATTTTTTTTTTTTTTCTGTCGTATCTGTTCATTGGCCTCTCAGTGTCTGTGCATCTCCATTTTGGTGACTAGAGGTGCGGGGTGCCTGAGCAATTGGACACTCCCCATCCCTACCAGTGGTAGGTTCTTCTGCCACACATGCACACAGATACTCTCAGCATTTAAAGGGGCAGGCAGCTCAAAATGACCACACCCAGCCCTGAACTGTTTATTAATAGGGAAAAGGCCAGAACAGGAGGTATGGAGAGGGAGAGAGTTTAAAAACAAAACAGGCTGAAAATTAAATCCTGAGGTACAGCATAACAAGGCAAAAGTGGCAGCGTGAAATTCATCAGATGGCCTTGAAGGCAAGAAGTTGAAAGAGGACATTAAAGTCATACTCATATTAGGCTACAGATTTGTTTAAAATTTGTTTTTATTTTTTTTTCTTCTTCTCTCTCTTTTCTGCAATTATAGACTATAGTATCCAATCTGGTTTTTGTTTTGTTTTCTTGCTTTTTTGCTATTGTTGTTTTGTTGTAGTTTGTTTTTGTTCCCCATTTTACTTATAGGGGGCTCTTTCTCTCCCTGTACTACCCAAGAAGAGACAGAAATTGCTGCCATATAGTCAAGCTACAATCACACTATATGAATCCCCACAATCTAGGCAAGAACCAATACCAACTGCCATACACCAGGGAGGCAGACAACAGCTGTGAAAGTTACTCTGAGATAAGCAATAAGAAGAGTGAAAAGGGAAGCACACCACCTGATTACATCTACTGGGAGGCAATCAAAAAGCATAAAAAATACCAAAACACACTCATTTAAGTATTATGGACACAGCTAAACATGTCCAAGAAACAAAAACAGATGACTATATCAGCACACATCCAAAAACAAGATAAAATGTCTGAGAAAAATGACCTAGAGGTAGATCTGGACTCCATTCTGGAAGGAGGGCAGGCCCTGGAAATGCCTGAAGTTTTGAGCTATCACGAAAGATGGATTAACCCTGAGGACATTATGTTGAGTGAAATTGTTGTTGTTGTTGTTGTT
>NW_006408611.1:7563703-7588506 GCF_000296735.1 Chrysochloris asiatica
GGGGGGGCAATATACAAGAATACGGTGAGGAGGATTGAAGAACAATTAGGCAGGTTTGCATGAGTTATGTGGGACAAAGGTAAAAATTGATGTATGCAAAATCTTTGGAAAACAGGGCTCTGGGATAAAGGGATTGAGGCATGGTTGGAATGGGGAAATGGGGAAAATAATGTTAAGATGCTTGCTGTCTTTTGAATCTTGGTTTCCCTTGCATATCACTATAAAACAGACAATTGAGAGAGAGAGTAAGAAATAGCCAGAAACATCAGCATAAAAAGCTAGTAAGTCTGTCTTCTGCCTATAACTGATTGGAATACCTGAAATGGGGCTACAACGTGGCAAGTGAAGGAAGCTTCCTGTGGAGCCTCTGCATTACCTAAGACCATAGATGGAATCTTGAACCCCATCCAGAATCTTGGCCTCCAAGGAGCACTCTGGCTGTACTTCCTCCAACACAAATCTTTTGGTTCTTTTGGCAGCACAGGGCACTTTCAATAGTCTCCTCCAACACCGTATCTCAAAAGCATCAATTCTTCCACGGTCTTCCTTATCCATTGACCATGCATATGAAGTTATTGAAAATACCATGGCTTGGGTCAGGCCATTTTACTCTTCAAGCTGGTATCTCTGTTCTTCAAAACTGAGTAGTATCCAGTCTCTCTGCAAAGGGTTGATGAATGGAGATGAAGAGAGCACTCATGTGGTACATTAGAGAATAATTGCTATCAGGACTGACTGTGAGGACTGGAAATGTAAAGGTAGATGTTTTGTAGCAAAAGGATGGGAGTGGTTAACTTTGCAGTCCAGGAGCAGAGGTCCCTGGGACCATCAAGGGAGAAGAGCAGAGTGCAGGGCAGAGTGCAGGACCTTACCCAGAGAAAAGTGATGCCAGAAATGGTGGCAGAGATGTTGACGTGGAGAGATGGAGCAGCTGGGGACTCTAGACCCAGAGAGGGAGAGTGGTTGTGTGCTAGTTGGGCAGGCTTTCAGGGTATACCCTTTGGTTGGTTGATGATGCATGGAGCTGATTGTAACCATGGCAATGAAACAATATACAATAGGATGAATGTAAAGCTAATGTTCTCCCATGTAAACTATCACATAATTCACAACATTAAAAAAAAATAAAAAATATTTGGTCTTTTTAATTCTTGTATGGGTGTGAAAGTTTGATACTAAAAAAGAAAGAATATATATATCATCTTGACAATCTAAAAGTAAAAAGCTTGATAATTAAAACAGATAATACATACATACTTTTATATATACATATGCATGCATTTGGACCATGGAGTTTGCAAAAAAATTAAAAAGAGAGAGAGAGATACAGAATATAGTGTGCACTTCTAGAAGAAGCAGCAAATCATCCTTATATAAAAAAAGATCACCTAAACTGTGAAGAAGCAAGGATGCTAAGTTTTCAAGTCATGAAACTTTGGACACATTATCACGATGGTTCAATCACTGCAATAGGACATTTTATTTGGTACAGTAGAGCATCAACAGCAACAAAAACGGGCAAATCCTTATTAAGATGGTTAACCCAATAGTAACAGCCATGAAATCAAGCATACGAATGATCTTGATGATGGTGCAACAACGAGCAATGTTTTGTTCTATTGTACATAAGATTGCCATGAGTCAGTCCACTCGATGGCAACCAACAACAACAATGATAAACAATCTGAGAATCATTCTATTGGAATGTTCTTTTAGATAGATTTACCAGAGATGCTCTTCTAGAGGATGCTTCTTTGAACATGAATGAAATGAAGTATTTCAAAGCTTAAAAGGATCCTTAGGGGAAGTGCATTCCTCTGAAAAGGTGAGCAAATGCATAGTTGCTGGGTTTATTTGAAGAATAGTTTAACTAAAATAGTTATAGCAAGCAGTTTGTAATAAATGTCAAGCACAATTCTAAGGGCTTTAAATGAAACAAGTAAATAATTTAGCTGTCATCATAATTCTATGTTATAAATGTTTCTATTATCCCTATTTTACTGGTAAAGAAAAGGAGAAAGATTGAGTACTTTATTCTTTGTTCTATTTTTTTTTGTTTGTTGTTAGGTGCCATCAAGTCAGTACCAACCCATAGCATCCTTATGCACAGCAGAACGAAACACTTCCCTATCCTGGGCCAACCTCACAATAACCAGTACATAAATGAAGTGGGATTTGAACTTAGGATGTTTGATTAGAAAAGTCAGAGTCTGTAAACTGTAACCACTATACTTCTATAGTTTACCAAATTGTTCAAAAACAGAAGAGGTCAGAACACTCCCTAAATTTATCCTATAGGGTAATTATTACTCTGATACCAAAACCACAAAAAGACTCTAAGGAAAAGAAACTACATACCAACATGTCTCATGAATTTACACTCAAGATTTCTCAGCAAAATACTACCAAAACTAATCCATCACCACTTAAAAATATTACACACCATCACTAAGCAGAATTTATTCCAGGGATGCAATAATGACTCAACATACAAAATATTGAGTAACGCTCCATATTAATAAGAGAGTCACATGATCTCAGTAGATTAGAAAATGCATTTGACAAGATTGACCAATATGTCATGATAAAAAACACTCATCAAAATAGGAATGAAAGGGAATTTAATCTGACAAAAAATCTTCTAAAATTCGAAATCTAACTGGAAATTCAGTGAGTTAAGACTGAAACCTTTCTTCGTAAACTCAGCAGTAACAAAACATGCAAGGATATCTACTTTCAAAGCTGCTATTCATCATTGTACTAATGTTTCTAGACAAGATAATTAGGCAAGAAAATGAAATACAATTTCTCTAGATAAGGAATAAAGAATTAAAATAATCCCTGCTTACAAATCATACTATTTTATACATAGAAAACCCTAAAGAATACACATACAAAGAAGCTTGTTAAAGTACCAAAACCATTTCAACAATAATCTGTCAACAAAACAATCATTTTAGAATTCCCATAGGTGAAACAATACAGCAGAGTGATATATACAATAATGAGCTGACCCTTTACATCTCAGCTCAGTCAGTCTCCCAGACTCATCATAGACCTCCTTAGTGTCTTCATAAAATACATTTTGAAAAGCACTATTTACCATCCACTCCTCGAAAACTCAACACAGTGTCACTATGAGTTGAACCAACTCCACAACACTTAAAAACACCATTCTAATAGTAACTCTTCAGTTAATTCTAAGGACAAGGAAATATAGGAAGATGTAGCTGGTATTTGTATAGCAACAATAGAAAGCATATTTATGGATATCCAACAACGTATATTTTTTAACCTAGCAGTATGTTGTCAGATGCCATCCAGTTGGTACCAACTCATAGCGACCTTATACACAACAGGAAGAAACATTGCCAGACCCTGCACCAACCTCACAATTGTTACTCCGCTTGAACCCACTGAAGCTGCCTCTGTGTCAGTCCCTCTCATTGGAGGGGTCTTCCTCTTTTTCCTCAGAGCCTCCACTTTGCCAAGCATGATGTCTTTCTCCAGGGAATGGTCCATCCTCATAATATGTCTGAAGTATGAGACACTAAGTTTGGCCATCCTGGCTTCTGAGGAGCACTCTGCCTGTACTTGTTCCAACACATATCTGTTTGTTCCTTTAGCTGTCTATATTCTTTTAATATTCTTCTCCAACATCATAACCCAAATGTATTAGAGAATGTAAATATTAAAAGAAAAAGAAACAATTGGATAATTTAATGCACTAAATTCAGAGACAGAAACCACTCTAACACTTGAATATACTGATTTTTTTTTTTTCAAATATGAATTTAACTATTAGAATTAAAGTCATATATATTCACACTTAAAGTCATCTTACTTGGTGGTCTCTGGAAATTTTTTAATACACAGATTACTTTAAAACGAGGAACAAATAGAAAATTAACTATCTTAGTTCATCTGTAATTCTTCATAAAATATGCTGGTTATTATTACTAAACTGCTGGAAAAATTAACATCTAAAGAATGAATTGTCCCATTATTGTTAGATGCCATAGAGTTAGTTATGAGTCATTGCAATCTGATACACAACATAAGCAAACACTGCCTGGTCTTGTACCGTTCTCACAAGTGTTACATTTGAGCACATTGTTGTTGCTACTGTCAATCCATCTCATTGGGTATTTTCTTCTTTTTTGCTGATCCTCAACTTTATCAAACATGATGTCCTTCTATAAGAAGTGGTACCACTTGATAATATATTTGAAGTATGAGAGATGAATTTTCACCATCCTGGTTTCTAAGGAGCATTCTAACTGTACTTCTACTAACACAGATTTGTTAGCTCTTCTGGCAGTCCATGATACTTTTAATATTCTTCTCCAACACCATCATTTAAATACACCAATTCTTTTCAGTTCTTCTGCATTCATTGTTCAACTCTCACATACATATGAAACCATTAAAAACACCACATCTTGGATCAGGCACACCTTGATCATGAAACTAATATTTTTGATCTTTAACACTTTAAAGAGATTTTTGTAGCACATTTGCCTAATGCAACATATTGTTTACTCTCTTGGCTGCTGCTTTCATGAATGTTGATTGTGAATACAAGCACAATGATGTCTTTGACAACTTCAATTTATTTTCCATTTATCATGATATTCTTTATTGGTCTGGTTGTGAGGATTTTTGGTTTCTTTGGGTGCAATTCATACTGAAGGTTTTAGATTTTTACCTTTTTCAGTAAGTGTTTTAAGTCCTTAGTTTTCATCTGCATATCGCAGACTATTAATGAGTCTTCAAGTCCCAATGCCAGCTACATTCTTCTTCATATAATACAGTTTCTTAGCTTATTTGCTCAGCATGTAGACAGAATAAGTATGGTAAAAAGGTAGAACCCTGGTGTTTCCTGATTTTAAACCATTCAGTATCTCTTTTTACTGTTCAAGCAACTGACTCTTGGTTTATGTACAGGTTCCTCATGAGCACAATTAAGTGTTCTAGAATCCCCATTCTTTGTAATGTTATCCATTGTTTGCCATGATCTACACAGTATAAAGCCATTGAATAGTCAATAAAGCACAAACATACATCTTTATAGACATGTTGTATCACGCTGTAGGATAAGCACTGAACTGCTAACCACAAGGTTACTGGTTCAAATCCCTCATCTACTTTTTAGAAAACTTATAAATGGTCACTATGAGTCAGAAATGACTTAGTGGCACTTACCAATAGCAGCAAACATCTTTCTGATATTCTCTACTTTCAGTCAACATGCATTTGTTATCAACAACGATTTCTCTATTTCCACATCCTTTTCTGAATTCATCTAGAATTTTTGGAAGTTGTCAATGTACTATTCTAAAATTATCTTCAGCAAAAATTTACTTGCATGTAATATAAACAAAATTGTTCAAAGACTTCTTCATTCTATTGGGTACCTCTCTTTATAATGGGCAAAAACATCCAGCTAGCTGTCTTTCAAATTTGTTCATATAGATGAATGTCTCCAGTGCTGTGTTAGTTTGTTTTAAATTTTCAATTTGTATTCCATCAATTCCTGGAGCCTTACTTTTAGTCAATGACTTCTGTTCAGTTTGGATTTCTTCCTTCAGTACCAGTTGATCATATGCTACCTCTTGAAATGATTGAATATCAATAATTTCTTTTTGATAGAGTGTGCGTACTCATTTAATCTTCTTTTGATGTTTTCTGCATCATTCAATATTTTGCCCATAGTACCTTTCAATATGAGGTTTAATTTTTTCCTTCAGTTCTTTCAGCTTGAAAAATGTTCACACTCTTTTATTTTAGTTTTCTGATTCCAGTTCTTCATTCATTTCATTATAATACTTAGTCTTCTGAAGCTGCCCTTTGAAATTTTCTGTTCAGCTGTTTACCTCCTGAATTCTTCATTTCACTCTAGCTTCTGTACATCCAAGTACAAAATGTCAGGAGCTCTTTTGACATTCATTTTGGGCTGTTCTTTCTTTCTTGTCTTTTTAATGACCTTTTGTTTTCTTTCTGTATAAAGCTCTTGATGTCATGCCACAACTCTTCTGGTCTTCAGTCATTTGTCACTAATTCACCTGATTTGCATTTCAAATGGTCTGTAAATTCAGGTGGCATATATTCAAGATCACATTTTTGCTGTGATGGAGTTATTTTAATTTTCTTCAGTTTCAGCTTGGATTTGTATATGAGCAATTGATTATCTGTTACTAGCCTTGATTCAGCTGATGGTATTTAGCTGTCCCACTATCTTTCAACACAGATGTAGTCAATTTTATTCCTGTGTATTCCATCTGTTGAGATCCATTTATACAGTTGCTTTGTATGTTGTTTAAAATAGGTATCTGCCAAGAATAAGTAGTTGATCTTGCACAAACCTATCATGAGTTCAGCATCATTTCTATCATGAAGGTCATATTTTCTAACTACTGATCCTTCTTTGTTTCCAATTTTTGAATTCCAATCAACAGTAATTATCAAATCATCTTGATTGCATGTTTGGTCAATTTCAGACTAAAGGAGCTAATAGAATTTTTCAGTTTTATCTTTACTGGCTTCAGCGGTTGATGCATGACTTTGAATAATAATGGTATTAACTGGTACTCCTTGTAGGTATAGGCATATTATACTATTACAGACAACATTATACTTCAAGATTAATATTGAAATGTTCTTGTTGATGATGAATGCAATGACAATGGTCTTCAATTTCTTGTTCACTGCATAGTAAGCCATATGAACATTGGATTCAGCATGGTCAATATGATTCGATTTCAGCTCACTAAGCCTAGGATATAGATCTTTATAGATCCCATTTCGTTTTTTATAACTTCCAATTTTTCCAGATTCATGCTTTGTACATTTCATATTCCAATTATTAATGGATGTTTGCAGCTATTTCTTCTCATTTGAATTGCATCTTTATAGCAAATGATGATTATGAATACTTTACTCAATGCATGTCATAGCAATGTACAACTTTTTATGGGAAGATTTAAAAATAAAGTTTTTTAAGATTATTTAATCTTTACCAAAGGAGTCCAGGTAGCATCTTGGGTTATGAGCTGGGCTGCTAACTGCAACGTCAGCAATTCAAATCTACCAGTTATTCTTCAGGAAAGAGATGAGGCTTTCTGCTCCCATAAAGATTTACAGCCTCAAAACCCTACACATGGGCACTATGAGCTGGAACCAACTCAACAGCACACCACCACCACCACTACCACCCTAATCTTTATCAGGAGGGATCCGTCACTAAAGAAGGACATCATTCTTGGTCAAGTAGAGGACTAGTAGAAACAGAGGAAGCCGCCCAAGAAGATTGATTGACACAGTCTCAGCAGCAATGTGCTTCAACCTAACAAAGTTTGTGAGACTGGCACAGGACTAGGGTGTTTTGTTCCATTATGCATAGGGTTGCTATAAATTGGAACTCATTTGACAGCACATAACACCACCACCAAATTTCATTTTCACTTTTTATAAATCTTGTTGTTTTTGTTGTTAAGTACCATAGAATCGTTTCCAACTCATAGGGACCCTATATAGTGTTTCTGAGGAGCAGCTGGCCAACTTAAACTGCCAACCTTGCAGTTTAAACTGACCTTTCAGTCCAGCACATTAACCCATAGTGCCACACCTGTATAGAATTCATTCACAAAAGGCTTACAGTTTATTACTATATGTCCTTATACAAAATTTTACTTTAAAGAAAAATGATAAAAATTCCTAAAGAAATGTATTCAATTTAAATTTAAGTGTGAAATTTAGAGAAACTGAAACAAGGTTAGTGATAGAATTTAATTTTTATGGCTAAAAGAAGCCATGGATAAAATTCCTTCAGTTGCACACAGGCAGTTAAAAATAATTCTAAAAATGAGTCAGTGTGTATTTTTCCACCAACTAAGTCTTCTGAAATACTTACTGATAGTACTGTTAGTCAACCGAGACTGAAGAGTGTCTCAAGGATGACATACAGAATTCAGCACTAATTTTCCAGACTTTGATTATAGAGAAAACATAGCTTGCAAATATGAATAAATTCTGTACACTGTTCTGTACACAAAAGAGTGCTTTGGTGAGGTATTTTACAAGCATCAAAAGAGCCAAGCTTGCCTTTCTGAACTTGAAAGTAAAGGTGGAAAAGGTTCTTCAATGCAGATGGAAACAACTTTCTTGGCCTCTCTCATCAAAAGGTTTAGATTTCAAGTAGGAACTAAATACTGTATTTTTTGCACCTATAACACACCCATGTAAATGACAAGCACATGTGTAGATATGAGTGCAACACACATTGGAAGCTAAAACATAAGGAAGTTGTATAGTTTTCAAAAATTGTATAATGCATACATTATTTGCAAAAAATGGAATATAAGTATAGCGTGACGGACAAATTAATTCAAACACCATATCATATGGAAACAGCTTTCTGGGAAGTGGCAGAGAAACTCTTTGGAATTCTGTAAATTAGCAACCACTGATACTAAAACAAAAATCAAACCTATTGCTCTTCATTTAATTACAATTTATGGTAACCCTATATGTTACAGGATAGAACTGCTACCAAGGCTTTTCTTGACTGTAATCTCTAACAACAACAATATATTTTTTGAAGTTTTTATTATTAATTGAATGACAGTTTACATGGAAGAACCTCAGTTTTACACTAATCATAATGTATTTCATTTCATTGCAAAAATACTCAGGAATATATAGTCATTTAAACAACCAAAGGGCACATTCTGTAAGCTTGCCTCCAAGTGCTTAATTTTTACGAGGCATTTAAATAGATAACTAGTAATAGATTTCATAAATAAAATATTACCTTTTTAATAAAGAAAAATAATATATAATTAATAAACTAATATCAGTGGCATAATACAACATCAACCTAGAACAGAAAGGAGAGAAATGGGACAATATACAGGGAAGAGAATTAAAAAACAAACAGTAATACAAATACATGAACTCATTCTCATTTTAGTAGCTAAATGTAAATGGGACTAATTTACCAAAAAAAGTGCAATGTTCATTTTAATTAATTGGCATAAAATATTGAAAAAAATCAGCACTAATTAAAAAAAAACTAGTGTATCATGTTAATTAGAGGTTAAGAAAAATATTCTATAAATGCAATTCTTAAAAAGTTTAACTAATGAAGGAAATAAATAATGCTTCAAATTTATATATACTTGATAATACAGCCTCTAACTATACAAAAATAATGCAAAGGACTAAAAATGTAGATAATAGTAAAATCAGTAGATACACTATTATGTTTTATTTCATTCCTGTACAACATCAAGGAATTATATAGATAACATATATTAAACAATCCTAGTAAGAAAAGCCATTGGAATCTTGAATTAAGTTACTAGAGATCAGCTATTAAAAGAAACAATAGTATAACTTATCTATAAACATTGGTTTATACTGATTTTTACTCCTTGATGTCAAACTTTAGGGATGCTTTAACAGATTTCAAAAATAGTTAATAGTCTATAGAAATTAATTTAAACCATGTGATATTTAAAACAATCCTAATCCCCATTCAGAATCTTATGAGGTGGGGAAATTCCACTTGAAAAAAAAACAAACATACCAGCCTAGAGCAGCTAGAGGAACAGAAGCTACTTCTTAAAAGAAAGAACAGCAGGAAAAATAAAAAACAACAGCAGTCTGAATGACTACTACAAGAACAATCAAGTTGTTCACTGGGGAGTCATCAAGTCCCCTCAGGGCAAAAGTCCTTCCAAGACTAAAACTCAGGAGGAATACACCAGCAGAGCAGGCATGTAATCTTGCTGGTGACCATGTTGGTCTACTGATAAGGGTAAGTAGGAGAAAAACAGCAATTAAGTTGTGAGCTAAGTTCAGCCATACTCAGTAGACTCCTATAAACCTGGATCATGACCTGGTTGGCCAGCAGTATAGCAAGACCTGGGGACTCCTGAGCCCATGGACAGGGACTTAGTCACAGAGGACTAGAGCAGAGAGTGAAGCATCCAGCTGGTATGAAGAGAGGAGAGATGCACAAGAACACCCATACTTGCAGATAGTACCCATTTGACCTAGCTTCAATGGCTGGATGATCAGAACTCAACTATGGGAAGAAAGAAGAGGGGAAAAGGTGTAATTCACTACAATTTGATGAAATTGACCTATACTTATGGATGTAGTAGCTTAAAAGAGGGAACAAATCTTTACAGCAAGGATCATTTCCACCCCCTCTGCACGCAGGGTTGACAGGGATGGGCAACGTAGACATTGGCTACCCAAAATGGGAGAGGGGGCTACAAAGGCATAAAGTGACTTGCTTACAAGTTTTCAAGAGGGAGCTTAGTTTCAAAGGGTGCAGGGGAAGGTAGAATCTCCACGGAGTGGTTTCCAACCTGTCTAGACAGGACTGGTGAAAGGAGATGGGGATAAGATTCTTGTGGCTAACTAGTAAATACTTGCTGTCAGGACTGACTGTGAATGTTGCAAATGTAAAGGTAGACATTTTGTAACAAAAGGAGGGGAGTGGTTGATCTTGCAGTCCAGGAGCGGAGGACCCTGGGAGCATCAAGGGAGAAGAGCTGAGTATGGGACCCTATCCAGAGAAGCAGCAATGCCACAGATGGAGGCAGAGACAACAATGTGGAGCTGGAGTGGCTGGGGACTCTAAACTCAAGGAGGTACAGGGGCTGTGGGCGGGCAGCTTGGGGTGCTGGTGTGCAGGGTATATCCTTTGGTTGTTTGAAAGGTTATCTATTTCTGAATGCTTTGGTGTGCATTAAAAAAAACAACAACAGAGGGATGGAAACAAATGTTTTTGAATGAATATGCATGGAGGGGACTCTAATCAATGCAATGAAATGATAGACTGAATGTAAAGCTGATGCTCTCCCATGTAAACTATTACTCAATTCACAATAAAAACTAAAAACTCAAAAAAAAAAGAAACAAACCAACAAAAAACCTAAGCAAATAATAATATAATTTAGAATGGTTATCATGATAAAGGGGACAAAAAATTACAGGAGGTACAGTTACTATAACTGCAAAAGGATTAAAATAACTCTATGAAGACTCATAAAGAAAGACATGTAACATAAGGGAAAAAAAATGTATTTAGAACTAGCCCAAGATGCCATTGGGTACCTGGTCAGGTGCATTCCTCCCTACTTGTACACATTCTGTTAATCTGACCTCCACTGCACTTTAATATTGCTTTCAACTCAATTATGTGATATTCTAGATATCAAGTTGGAAACCAGAACTTTGCAGATAATTCTCATTTTGTGTTTTAAAAGCTGAATATGAGTTTTCAGAACAGGAAAGAAAGAAAATTAGTTTCAGAGGGAGGCAAATGGGAATAAAGAAAGATAAATGTAAACAGATTCTGTGTGTTGAGGCATTAGTGAGGAATCCAGTATTTTCATAGAATATAAATTATATAAGAGAGTAAGATTTGTCTCTCTAGTTCTTTGCCTAATCCCTGAAACCTAAAAAAGTTACTTGGAGTATTTCTATCCATTTATCTAGGACCAGATAGTGTCATTAGCAGTCCCTGGATAGTGTAGCACTTTTGTAATGACTACTAACCTAAAGGTTGGCAATATTGCAATCCAATGGCATTGCCAAAAAAGCCTGGAAATCAACATTTGTAAAGATTGTTATTGTTGTACCTCAGAATACCAACTAAGAGGGAAGAAGTCTTCGCATCAAGGATCAATCTGATCCCCTTTGTACATAGCATTGATAATCTGTCTTCACAGAGATAAACTTGGACTATTCTGGATGAACAATATGAAGTTTCTTATAAATTTAAGCACAGACTTAGCATTGGTGTTGTAAAGTGCCATCAAGCCCATTTCAACTCATAGCGACTCTGTACAGGCTTTCTGAGGAGCAGCTGGTGAGTTTCAACTACCAATCTTGCAGTTCAAACTGACCTTGAAGTTCAGTGCTTTAACTTGCTATGCCATATCAGCACTTCAGACTTATTAAATGATCCATCAAATAAAAGTATATGGGCGTACAAAAAGTTGCACTTGTAGCAACATTATTGATAATGCCAGAAAATTAGGAAGAGTAAATATTCCCATCAATATTTATGAATAGTAGACACATTGAGTTTTAACTGCATAATGAAATGCTACTCATTTATAAAAAGTCAGGAATTATTGATACACTGAACAGCATGTAAAATTTTCAGCTTCATTTTGCAAATGAGCAATTGATGGCCTGTTCCACAGTCAGTCCCTGGACTTATTTTGGCCGATGATATTGAGTCCTGGTGTGGCGCATTAGGAAAAGCACTGGACTGCAAATTCAGTTTGAACAGCAAGATCAGCAGTTGAAACCCACCAGTTGCTCCTTGGGTACCCTATAGAGAGTCTCTATGAGTCACAACTTAATTGATGGTATTTAACAACAACAACAACAACAAACACAATATAATGCAAAGAAAACAAAAATCCTGACAAACTTATCAATAAACATCATGATAAATGGAGCAAAGACTGAAGTTACCAAGGATTTAATTTTACTTGGATCCACAATCCATGGTCATTAAACCAGCACCTGCTGCAAAAGAATTATTTAAAGCATTCACAAGCAAAGATGACATTTTAAGAACTCAGGTAAGCCTGGCCCAAGTGTTAGTATTTTCAATCACCTCATACTCATATGGAAGCTGGGCAATGAATAAGGAAGACCAGAGAAGTATTAATGCATTTGAATTATGGTACTGATTTTTAAGAGCAATCAAGTGTGTTTTGATTCACAGCAACCCTGTACAGGGTTTCTGAAGCTTTACATCTTCGCAGGAACAGAAAACCTCATGAAGTTCTCCTATGGAATGGCTGGTGGGCTTGAACTGTGTGCCTTGTTTGTAGTCCAGAGTACAACATATAGAGTCATCATGCTCCACTTAAATTATGGTGTAGGTGAAGAATATTGAAATTACCATGGACTGGCAAAAGTACAATCAAATATGCCTTAGGAAAATACAGACAGACTACTCCTTAGAAGCAAGGATGGCAAGACTTCATTTTGCCAGTTTAAGACATGTTATCAGGAATGACTGAAAAAGGACACCATGTCTGGTGAAGGGCAGGGCCAATTAAGAAGAGGAATCCACCCAATGAGATACTCGCCTATAGGACAGTATCATGCTTTATTCTGTTGTATGTAGATTTGCTCAATAGCACTGACTGATAATTAGTAAACATTAAGTGGGTTAAATATACAGCCTGAGAAAATTTCAGTCTTTTCTTTTGTTCTTGTTTTTTTTATTTAAGTTTTTATTGTGAATATTGTGAATTGAGTGATAGTTTACATGGGAGAACATCTGATTTACATTCATTGTTTCATTGCAATGATAACAATCCCTTCCATGCATTATCATTCAGTAGTATTTGCTTACATTCCCTCTATTTTTTGTTTTTTTGGGGGGAGATGTACACAAAAACACATAGCCTTTTTCTTTCCACAAGTCTAAAGTAGTCAGCTGCTCTATTTCTCCATATCCTCATCTCTGCCTCCATCTCTGGTGTGGCTGCTTCTCTGGATATAGTCCCACATTCTACTAGTGCTCTGCTCCCTTGATGGTCCCAGAGTCCTTGGTTCCTGGACTATATGTAGGGTTAATTCCCCCTCCCCCCTGCTCTTTGTTACAGAACTTCTACCTTTACTGTTGTTGACAGTAACAATTAGTCATGATAACAATTACTCACTATTCAATCATAAGAATCTTATCCCAAGCTCTTTTCACTAGACCCATCTAGACAAGATGAGAACTATTTAGTGGGGATTACACCTTCCCCCACACACTCTGAAAGTAAACTCTTTACTGAAAACTTCTAAGCCAGTCACTTTGTGCCTTTATAGCCCCTCCCATTTCAGGTAGCCAGTGTCTAAGTTGCCTGTCCTTATCAACCCTGTACACAGAGGGAATAGGATTGATACTTGATGTGAAGACTCCTTTTATTCTTACTTGGAATTTTGAGCTACTAAATCCATAGGTACAGGTCAAGCTCATCAAATTGTAGCAATTTATACTTGTTTCCTTTATCAAAACCCTTTTTTTTTTTTTTTTTTTTTTTAATCTTCCTCTAGTCAAATTCTAAGGGGCTCTGGTAGCACAGAGGTTACAAATTGGACTGAGAACCAATTTGAACTGTGAGGTGAGCAGTTCAAAACTACCAGCTGTTCCTCAGGAGAAAGATAAGGCTTTCTGCTTCTGTAAAGATTTACAGCCTCAGAAACCATGTACAGGGTCGCTGTGAGTCGGAACTGACTCCATGGCACATAATAACAACAACAATCAAGTTCTAATCATCAAGCCATCGAAGCTAGGTTGATTGGGTACTATCTACAAGTTTGGGTGTTCTTGTGCAACTCCCCACACTTCATATCAGCTAGATACGTCACTCTGACCTCTTGCCCTCTGTGGCTTTGTCCGTGTCCATGGGCTCAAGTATCCCCAGGTCTCACCATACTTTGAACCAACCAGGTCTTCCTCTTCTCTCTCTCATCTCTAAGTCAATGGGAGTCTATGGAACATGGTTGAACTCAGCCCATATCTTTCATATCTTCATTGCTGCTTTTCGTCCTCTTCCACTCACAAGCAGGCCAACATGGTCACCAGCAACCTTACATGTCTGCTCATAAGTTCTCTTTGAGTTTCTGTCTTGGAGGGGGGTTTGTCCTGAAGTGACTTGATTGCTTGCCTTAATGACTCCCCAGTGAACAACTCGTTTGTTCTTGTAGTAGCCAATCAGATGACCATTTTTGATTTTGGGATTTTTTCCTTTTTGTCTTTCTCTAGAGAGGTATCTTCTATTCTTCTAGCTCTTGCAGGCTGGTCTGCTTGTCCTTTCAAGAGGGAATGTCCCACCTCAGAAGGTTCTGAATGGGGCTCAGGGTTCCTGTGGTTATTTCTTAAAGGTATTTTACTAGTGTGATAATTAGGCTATTTTGATTGAAGTGAACAAAAAAAGAAAAAAGAAAAATATACACTCATTCTGTGTATATGCCCTGTTGGTATTATGGAAACGCCCACACCTTAAAAAGGAATATCATTCAGTACAATGGTACAGTCCTTGTTGTCATTGTTAAGTGCCATGACACTGGTTCTGAAACAGAGAAGCCCTATATGGAGTTTGTGAGGAGTGGCTGTTGGGTTTCAACTGCCAACCCTGTGGTTCAAATCAACCTTGTGGTACAGTGCATTATCCTGCATATCAACCAGGACTTCAGGTATACTTCTTAAGATGAATGAAAAATTATAGGTTAAACCATGCCACAGAGGAAAATAATAAGTAGTTGGAGCCATAGAAAAGATACATAATAACTAACAAGTTATAGAAGAAATCTTTGTGAAACAATGATGGGGACTCCTACAACAACACTTTCCAAACCACCCATCTCTCTTGCATCAAGCAAGTACCACAGGATTTGTTAAAATGGTATGCCATTGTATTTTATAGAGCTTCAACTGTAACCCTCATAAATTCTCTAATATATTCTCAGAAATAGTAATATAGTAAAAAGTTATTATTTCTGGATGAAGGCAATATCAGGACACTGAGAAACTTAGCATTATATATTTATGTAAACGGTCCAGGTGGCACCATATCGAGTGGAAGGACATAGAGGTAGAAGTATCAAATGTCAGAAAAAAAGATGGAGTCCAACAGCATCATTGTATCAGAAAAATTCATCCAGGACAGGATTTTTAATCTTATGTTAGGACATATTTGAGTAACAAAAATATTATTTATGATAGTGAAATAAACCTAAAAATTTACTAACAATGGGATATTAAATAATGCATGGACCACTTTTTGATGAAATATTGTTTAGCAATTAAAAGATGATCAAGTGTGTATTGTTTTATAATGAAAATAATATTTGAATTTGAAAATCAACAATAACAATGTTGTTTTCTTGTTAAATGCCCTCAGGTTGGTTCCGACTCACAGCGACTCTGTATAGGGTTTCCAAAGAGCAGCTGATGAATTTTCCCTTGGATTAGAGGTTTGATTAGTAGTTTGGCTTTTTTATAATTTTCTCTATTTTCTGAATCTTTTACAATACATGGATTAATTTTATAATTAGCAGGTGATTGTTATTGTTAAGTGTCATCCAGTCAATTTCAATTCATAGTAACCTTGTATAAGATTTCCAAGGAGTGACTGGTGGTTTGAACCATCAACCATATGGTATAAGCCCAGTTCTTATCCTATAGCACTACACCAGGACTCCTTATAATTAGCCTAGAATGCTTTTAAAAGTTTTATTTTAAATGGATTGAGTTTTAGCCTTGATAAATAGATCAAACAGTAATCAGACTATAGCCAAGGATCATATTTTCACCCAAGGAGTATACATGTTCTAGATTTTGCCCAACTGCAATTGGATTGCACCTTAGTTGGGTGCCATCTGGTGACTCCAAAACACAAACTTCTCAAGGATGTTATAATGGCATTCAGATATTGCTTTGGTCTTCAAAGGACTCAGTCATATCATTTTAGCAGCTTTAACAAATTGTGGAGTTGACCAATGCAGTCCAGGCTTATGCTGTACAAGCAGTACATGTCTCAAGGGAAAAAGGAGAATTACAAGTATTTAGACTAATTTAGGTACTAAGAGTTCATTAAATAGCATAGAACACGGCATGAGTGGGGAACTTTTTTTCTGCCAAAACTTATAACATCATTCATGGGCTGTACAAAATTATCAACTAAAAAAGTAGCCTGCTACAACAGACTCCTGTCCACCTGGACTGAGGCCTGGTTGGCCAACAGTATGACGAGATCTGGGGACTCCTGGACCCAGGGACAGGGGCATGACCACAGAAAACTAGAGCAGAGAGTGAAGCATCCAGCTGATATGAAGTGAGGTGATATGCACAAGAACACCCATGCTTGCAGATAGCACCCATTTGACCTGGCTTCAATGGCTGGATGATCAGAACTTGACTAGTGGAAGAAAGAAAAGGAAAAAAAAGAGTAATCCACTACCATTTGAACTTGACTTACACTTATGGATGTAGTAGCTCAAAAGAGGGAACAAATCTTTACAGCAAGGATCATTCCCACCCCCTCAGTACACAGGACTGAAAGGGATGGGCAACTTAGACATTGGCTACCCAAAAAGGCATGAAGTGACTAGCTTACAAACTTTCAAGAGGCAGCCTAGTTTCAGAGGGTGTGAAGGAAGGTAGAATCTCCACTGAGTGATTTCTAATCTGTCTGGACAGGGCTGGTAAAAGGAGATGGGGATAAGACTTTCATGGTTCAATAGTGGGTAATTGCTATCAGGACTGATTGTGAGTGTTGCAAATGTAAAGGCAGACGTTTCGTAACAAAAGGAGGGAGTGGTTGATCTTTCTGTCCAGGAGCAGAAGACCCTGGGACCATCAAGGGAGAAGAGCAGAGTGGGGGCCCTTTCCAGAGAAGCAGTGACACCAGAGATGGAGGTAGAGATATGACATGGAGAGAGAGAGTAGCTGGGGACTCTGGACTCAGGAAGGGAGAAGGGCTGTATGCTGATAGCTAGGGGGTGGGCTTGTGGGATGTGCCCTTTGGTTGTTTGAATGATTGTACATTCAGTGTACATCCAAAAACAAAAAACAAAACAAAACAAAACAAAAAACAGAGGGAATGGAAGCAAATGCTTCTGAATGATGATGCATGGAGAGGATTGTAATCATTGCAATGAAACAAAATACGATAGAGTGAATGTATAGCTAATGTTCTTCCTTGTAAACTATCACCCAATTCACAATAAAAACTTAAACAAACAAACAAACAAACAAACAAAACAACAATGCAGTGTCAAGAATTAAATAAACCACCCAATAAGTTATATAAAAAAATTATTTTTTGCCTGCTATATTTGGTCAAACATTTAATTAACACATCCTTTATTATGATGACTGGAACTGCAGTTGCCTTGGCAGGGCCATACCAACTGATTTTGAGGGTCTTACATGGTGCATGGGCAGATGCTCCCTATCTCTGTCATGGATATTGCCTTGGATTGGTAAAGTGAATGAAATCATTCAATTATGTCCTGGTGTGATGCTGTGGGTTAATGAGCCAGACTGTAAAGCCATTTCAACTGCACGGTCAGTGGTTCAGGCTCACCAGTTTCTCCTTGTAAACCCTAAACAGGGTCAATATGGGTCGGAATCAACTCGATGGCACTAAATAACAACAACAGCATTAAAGAGTCTGATGTGGGGTTAATGCACTGGACTGCAAAGTCAGTGTCAACCACAAGGTTGGTGGTTCAAGCTCACCAGCTGCTCCTTAGAAACCCTATACAGGGTCACTGTAGGTCAGAACTGACTCTACAGCACTCAACAACAAAAATTTAAGAAAGAGTCAAGAGGTTAAAGTAGTAAACTGCTTACCTGTATCTAGATAGATAAAAACATCACTTGATATCTAAACATAATTTGGCTTTCCAGTTGCCAACTTCTTTTACTGCCTATAATTACATGTTTCTTTGACAGAAAATTATAGTATCCCAATTTACCTCTGGTGACTCAAGCTACTATTTAAAATTACTTTTCATGAGCTGAAAAAAGCACTGTTTTTCTTGCATGGATCTTACAGATGACTTATTTGTTTCTCCCAAGTTTGCCCATCTCTCCCTCAGTCACAAACCATCTTGGAGAACTTGGCTTCTGCCCACTGTTATTGAAGGGGATTCGTAGTGTTCTGTTACACATCTAGGAAGGCCAAGATAAATCTGTATCTGTCAGATGCTGCTTATACATTGTGGTCTTGTGTGAAAAGCACAGTCAGATTGGGTGTAAACCACGGCTCCTTCAATATCTTTCTATGATTTTGGGGGGACTTAGACTTCTGGAATCTGGGTTCCCATATGTCTCAAATGAGGAAGATAAGAATGATTCCATATTTATCTTAGGAAGTAAGTAAAATAATAGGGGGAAAGTTGATATAAAAAAGGACCTGAGACATAATAAGTATACTCCTTTCCCTTCCCTTTGACTTACCTAGTCTTTCAGGGGCAGCTAATGGCAGGAGTTGAATTTGCAGAATGCCTTATTATATTATTCTCTTTCCTCAAAAATTACTGGTAGCATTTCTTCAACCCTCTATACCAGGAAGTCACTAATATTTCCCTCCACCCTGGGCACAGACTCACCTTCCAAATGATACCATATCCTTCCTCCTTACCAGAATATTACTGAAAACTATGTCTTATAATTCTCTCATAAATAGCTGAAACTAGTATAAACAGAATTAATTGTCGGGATTTATTATGCAACGAATACAAGTTGGAACCAAATTAATGGGGAATTTCTGTAACCAATATTGGTGCCCTAATATCTGAATCCATTATACTAAGCTTGGTATTATTTATTTCTACAAAGTTTCTTTGCTTTTATTATTCTCATTTAGGGTGCCTAAGCTGTGAGGCTTTTGGCCCAGAACATTCTGTAATAAGTATGCTGAGAAGTGGATCTCTCTTCCAGTCCCCTATGCCTGTTAGAGAACACTTTCTCCCTGTCTAGGCCATACAGTTGCATTTTCTGTCTCTATGACTACTGAAATCTACAAAAGTAATTAACCATGTAATTCATGGGTGAAGATGTTCTTTCTCATCATGCATCCATGGGCATAGGACTGCCATGCCATTTGAATTTGAACAAAGCTTGACACCAGGATGGTCAGGCCAGGTGAAACTAAACAAAAACCCCTTTGTCTTAAACCTTTTTCCTGTTATACCTATCCACTTTGAGGTACACAGTTCCTAGACTACTTTGCCTCATCGTCTGTCACCAGCAATACAAAATCAGAGCCTATGTGTACAGAACAGATGTTTCTCATTGTGGTACATTAATCTGCAAAATACCACCCCAAAATGTTTCATCTGTGCCCCAGCTATTCTGTAAGTAAATTAAAGACTGTAAAATGCCACTTGTTAATTTCAATTCTTATTAACTCTTTCTTGTTGTTAAGTGCCATCGAATCAGTTTTGACACATGGAGACCCCATAGAGGCTTTCCATAATGTGGTGGCCTCCAGGTTGCTTTGATGCTAGAAGCTACGCCTTTGGTATCTTAAATACCAGCAGTCACACACAGTGATCAGGTTTCAGTAGAGCTTCCAGACTAAGAGAGAGGCAGACTAGATATGAAAGATTCTCCAATGAAAACCTTATGAATAAAAGCACAATATTGCTAGATATTATACCAGAAGATGTGTTCCTCAGTTTGAAAGACACTACAAATACAACTGAGGAAGAACTGACTTTTCAAAGTAGAGTTGACCATAATAATGTGAGCAGAGTCAAGTTTTGGGGACCTTCATTTGCTGATGGGCTCAACTCAAAAAAAAAAAGAAGTAGATGTAAATATCCATTAACAATCAGAATATGGAATGCATGACATATGAATCTTGGAAACTTTAAATTTGACAAAAATTAAATGGAATATATAAAGAATGATTTCCTAGGAAATGTTGTTGTTAAGTGTCATTGAGTCTGCACCAACAAACAGTAAGCTTATGGGCAAGAGAATGAAACACAGATTTGTTTGCTGTTTTGGTGGTCCATGGTACTTTTAATATCTCCTCCAACACCATAACTCAAAGACATCAATTCTTCTATGGTCAAACTGACATCTTTACTCTTCAACACTTTAAAGATGTCTTGAACAGCAAATTTGTCAAATGCAATATATTGTTTGCTTTCTTGACTTCTACTTCCATGAGCGTTGATGGATCACCCAAGCAAAATGAAGGCTTCAGCAACTTCAGTCTTCTCTCCATTTATATGGTGAAAACCACTCAGATTCTACACCATTCAGGTTCCCCTGTTCTATTTGAACAATTGTGTCTTTCATCTATATACAGATTTCTGATGAGCAAAATTAAGTGTTCTGGAATACTAATGCTCTCCAATGTTATCCAGACCTTGTCATGATCCACACAATCGAAAACCTCTGCATAGTCAATAAAGCAAAAGAAAACTTCCTGTTATTGTCTGCTTTCAGCCAATATATATCTGACATCATAATTATATATCTTGTTCCACATCCTTGTCTTGATGTTGTTTATTAGTTCAAAGGTGAGGGTTTTCCTTTTTGGTTGAACCTCTGGCAGTTCCCTGTAAATCTACTGTTGTAACCATTTTAGAATTATTTTTAATGATATAGTCTGATGAATTTTGCATTCTGCTGGATCACCTCTCCTCGGAAAGGGCACAAATATGGTTGTCTTCAAGTCAGTTGGATAGGTAATTATCTTCTAAATTTTTTGGCATAGATGAGTGTCTCTAGTGCCACATGTTTTTAAAACTATTTCAGTTTGTATTCCATCAATTCTGAAGCCTTGTTCTTTGCCAATGCTTCCTTAAGTATCACTGACTCTTGTTCACATGCTTCCTCTTGAAATGGTAAAACATCAACTATTTAAATTTGGTACAGTGACTCTGTGTATTCCATCCATCTCCTGTTGATGGGTTCTGTACCATTTAATATTTTGCTCATAGAATCCTTCTATATTACAAGTTGAAGCTTAAAATTTTGTCTTCATTTCCCTCAGCTGAGAAATGCTAAGTGTGTTTTTCCCTTTTGGTTTTCTAACTCCAGTGCTTTGCACATTTCATTATAATATTTGAGTTTGTCTTCTCAAGCTGACCTTTGAAATTTTTCATTCAGCTCTTTTCCCTCTTCATTTCTTCAATTTACTGGAACATCTCTGCCATGGAATGCAAATTTCAGAGTCTCTTGTAACATCCATTTTGGACTTTTTTTCTTCCTAGTCTTCTCAATGAACTTTTGCTTTCTTCCTGTTTAATGTTCTTGATTCATCCCACAACTCTTCTGGTGTTCAGATATTAATGTCTAATTCATCAATTCTGTCCTTGAAATGGTCTCTAAATGGTGTAATATGTTCAAAGTCATATTTTGGCTCTCATGAATGTATAATTTTTTTCAGCTTCACCCTGAACTTGCATATGAACAATTGATGGTCTGCTTCACATCTGTCCCTAGTCTAGTTTAGGCTGATTATATGGAGCTTTACAACTGTGTTTTTCCACAGATGTAGTCAATTTGATTTCTTTGTATTCCATCTATTGAGGTTCATGTGTATAGTTATCTTTTATGTTGTTTAAAAAAGGTATTTGCAATGAACAAATCATTGGTCTTGCAAAATTCTATCAAACAACCCCCAGCAGCATTTCTATCACCAAGGCCATTTTTTCCAACAACTGATCCTTCCTCTTTGTTTCCAACTTTTGTATTCCAATCACCAGTAATGGTTGATACATCTTTTGCATGTTTGATTAATTTCAGACTGAAGAAGTTGGTAGAATTCTTCAATTTCATCATTACTGGCTTTATGGCTGGTGTACACATTTGAATAATACTTGTATTAACTGGTCTTCCATATAGGATATGGATACTGCCCTATCACAGACAGCATTGGATTTCAAGAATAATATTAAAATATTCTTTTTGATGACGAATGTGATGCCATTCCTTTTGTAATTGTGATTCCCAGCATTGTAAACAACGTGGTTGTCAGATTCAAAATTACCAATACCTGTCTGTTTCAGGTCACCGGTGCCTAGGATTTCAACGTTTAAGCATTCCATTTCATTTTTGACAATTTTTAATGTTCCTAGATTCATACTTTATAATTCCACGTTCTGATTGTTAATTGATGTTTATAGCTATTTATACTCATTCTGCATTCTCACCCAACAAGAAATAAAGATCTCTTAAGTTTTACTCTATTCATGTCATCATGGTCAACTCTACTTTCAGGAGGCAGCTCTTCCCCAGTCATATTTTGAGTGCCTTCCAACCTGAGAAACTCATTTTCTGGTGTTGTATCTGACAATATTCTTATCTTCTTCATGTTTCAATATTCAGTATTCTGATGCTATGTGACAGTGTTCCACTACTATTCAAAAGGTTTTTAGAGACTGAATATTCAGAAGTAGTCTGTCTCTTCTTCATAGTCTGTCTTAGCCTGGAGGCTCATCTGAAACCTGTCCTCTATGAATGATCCTGGAAGTATTTAAAATACTTGTGGTATAGCTACCATAACCACAGCAACACACAATCCACCACAATATGGCAAACTGATAGATGAGTGGTGATCCTAGGAAATGGTCATTTTGAATTTGGTTTCCTATGCTAAGAACATCAAATTGAAGACAAATGGCATCACATTAATTGTCAAAAAATTTTTTTCAAGATAAATAGAGTATAATTCTCACTATGATAGGAAAATATGCATATGCCTACACGGAAGGCCAGTTAATACTATTATTATTCAAATTTATGCACCACCAACAAAAGCCAGTAATAATGAAACTTAACAATTATCTTAACTTCTTCAGCCTGAAATTGATCAAGCATGTAATTAAAATGTACTGTTAATTACTGGTGACTTGAACGCAAAGATTGGAAACAACGAGGAATGATCAGAAGTTGGAATATATGGCCTGGGTGATAGAAAAGGTGTTGGAGATCACATGACAGAATTTTGCAAGATGAATGACTTATTCAAGGAGCAGTGATGGTTAGGTAGGGTTAGGTAGTGGTAGCGTAGTGGTTACAAATTGGGCTGCTAATATCATGGTCAGCAAGAGTCCTGGTACAGGCTAATGCACTGGACTACAAAGTAAGTTTGATTCTCAAAGTCTGTGTGGTTCAAGTTGACCAGTAACTCTTGGAAACCCTATACAGGATCACTATGGGTCAGAACCAACTCAACGGCACTTAAAAACAATGAGGACAACAGTTCAAAACTACCAGCAGTTCTATAGGAGAAAGATGAAGCTTTCTACTCCCTAAATATTTACAGCCTCAGAAACCCTAAGAAGGGTTGCTATGAGTTGGAACTGACTCCACAGCTCATAACCACCACCACTAGCACCAATGACTTATTCACCGAAAATACCTTTTGGAAATAACATGAATAGTAATTTAACACATAATCCTTCCAGATGCAATACATAAATGTCAAACTGACTACATCTGTGAGAAGGCACAGTAGGAAAAAGCTCAATATCATCAGACAAAACAAGGCCAGTGTCTGACTGTGGAGCAGACCCTCAATTGCTCAAATGAAAGTTTGGGCTGAAAATAAAGAATACTAAAACAAGTCTAAGAGAGCCAACATATAACTGTGAATATATCTCATTTGAATTTTGAAATGATCTCAAGAATGGATTTGATGCATTAGACACTAATGACCAAATACCAGAGAGTTGTAGGATGACATACAGAACATCATACAGGAAGAAAGCAAAAGGTAATGGGAAACACAGGAAAGAAAGAAAAGGTCAAAATGGATGTCAGAGAAGACACTGAAACTTGCTTTTGACCATAGAGAAGATAGGACAAATAGAAGAAATGAGGAAATAAAAAAGCTGAAAAGAAAATCTCAAAGGGCAGCCACCAGAAGACAAAATCCAGTATTGTAATGAAATAATGGAATATTTAGAGAACTAAAAAGGTTTCTTTAGAATATTTAGAGAAACTAAGCATTTCTCAATCTGAAAGAAGTGAAGAAAAAATTCAACTTTCAAATTGCAATATTGAAGGATTCCATGGGGAAAAAAATCTAATGATGCATAAAGAATCTAAAGAAAATGGAAGGAATACATATAATCACTGCATCAAAAAGAAATAGTAGATGTTCTGTCCTTTCAAGAGGTGGCATATGATCAAGAATCAATGATACTGAAGGAAGATGTCCAAGCTGCACTGAAAGCACTGGTAAAAAACAAAGATTCCAGGAACTGATGAAACACAAATTAAAATCTTT
>NW_006408611.1:7589431-7590019 GCF_000296735.1 Chrysochloris asiatica
AATAATGTGTAAAACCCCAACATAAAAAGACACAACTATTTCAAGAATTACGCTGTGTACATGCAGACACCTAACTGACCTTCAGAGACAAAAATAGCAAACAATCTTGCTCCTATTAATTTCTCAATATCTATCTGCGCACCTCTACAGGGGTAACTACAAATGGGACCTGAGTGAGTAGACACCCTCACCCACTACTGGAGGCTTCTACGGTGCGCACACACTGCCTTTGTAGCAAAGCAACTGGCCAGTTGTCCACAGTTTTAATTTTGTTTCAAAATGGTGGGTTTTTGTCTCTGCTTTTATATTGCTTCTGCTTATGGGCCTTTTGACCACACATTTTTACTGGAGGTCAGAGCTTTTTCTTCCTATATAACCTAAAAAGAGACAGCAATCATGGCCATATAGCCAAGCTACAAGCATACCCCATAATATTCCACCATTAAGAAAAGACCCAACAACAGCTGCTAAGCCTATCTCTTGATCATTTCCGCCAGAAGACACCCAGTAAGCTTAAAAACACAGCAACAAACATCCACTTAAGCATTAAATATCCACACAACTACTGGAAATGACAAACAAAAAACA
>NW_006408611.1:7590119-7590743 GCF_000296735.1 Chrysochloris asiatica
CAGACAAACCATATGAATAATGTGTAAAACCCCAACATAAAAAGACACAACTATTTCAAGAATTATGCTGTGTACATGCAGACACCTAACTGACCTTCAGAGACAAAAATAGCAAACAATCTTGCTCCTATAAATTTCTCAATATCTATCTGAGCACCTCTACAGGGGTGACTACAAATGGGACCTGAGTGAGTGGACACCCTCACCCACTACTGGAGGCTTCTACGGTGAGCACACACTGCCTTTGTAGCAAGGCAACTGGCCAGTTGTCCACAGTTTTATTTTTGTTTCAAAATGGTGGGTTTTTGTCTCTGCTTTTATATTGCTTCTGCTTTTGGGCCTTTTGACAACACATTTTTACTGGAGGTCAGAGCTTTTTCTTCCTATATAACCCAAGAAGAGACAGCAATCATGGCTATATAGCCAAGCTACAAGCATACCCCATAATATTCCACCATTAAGAAAAGACCCAACAACAGCTGCTAAGCAATACATGCGAAAAGGAAAGCCTGTATCTTGATCATTTCCACCAGAAGACACCCAGTAAGCTTAAAAACACAGCAACAAACATCCACTTAAGCATTAAATATCCACACAACTACTGGAAATGACAAACAAAAAACA
>NW_006408611.1:7594043-7605896 GCF_000296735.1 Chrysochloris asiatica
AAAAAAACTACTAGACATCATTGGAAGATTCAGCAAAGTGGCAGGGTATAAGATCAACATACAAAAATCAGTTGGATTCCTCTGTAGTAACAATGAGAGTGCTGAAAAGGACATTAGAAAAGCAATACCATTTACAATAGCCACCAAAGTGGAAAAACATACCATGTTCCTGGATAGGAAGATTAACAGCGTGAAAATGTCAATACTGCCCAATGCAATTTACATATATAATGCAATCCCAATCTAGATTCCAAAAACATTCTTCAAAGAGATGGAAAAGACAATTATAAGTTTATATGGAAAGGAAAGAGACCCAGGATAAGCAAAGCACTGTTTAAGAAGAACAAGGTTGGAGGCCTCTCACTTGCTGATACCAAAATTTGCTACATGGCTCCAGTGGTCAAAACAGCATGGTACTGACTGGTACAATGAAAGATACACTGATGAATGGAACACAATTGAGAACCCAGAAATTAACCCATCCACATAGAGCCAACTGATTTTCAACAAAGTGCCTAGGTATGTTACATGGGGAAGATAATCTCTTTAATAGATGGTGCTAGGAGAACTGGAAAGCAATATGCAAATGACTGAAACAAGACCTTTGTCTCACACCCTATACAAAAACCAACTCAGCATGAATTAAAGACCTAAATGTGAATCTCAAAATTATGAAGGTCATCAATGAAAAAATAGGGACAAATGTGAGGGCTCTAATGCAAGGCATACACAGACTACCAAACATTTTGAAAATTACACAAATAAAAGTAGAAAATTAGATGATTGTGACATACTAAAAATTAAAAACTTATGTGCATCAAAAGACTTCACCAAAAGATTAAATAGGGAAACCACAGAATGGGAAAAAATATTTTTCAATGACACATCAGACAAGCGACTCATTTCTAAAATATATAGGAAACTACAACACCTCTACAACAAAAAGACAAATAACCCAATTAAAAAATGTGCACAGGTTATGAACAGACACTTCACCAAGGAGGAGATCCAAGCAGCCAACAAACTTATGAAGAAATGTTCACGATCACTAGCCACCAGAGACATGCAAATCAAAACAACAATGAGATATCATCGCACACCAGCAATAACAGCAAAAACTCAAAAAATAGAGGACAATAAATGCTGGAGAGGATGTGGAGAGACTGGGACCCTCCTACATTGTTGGTGGGATTGCAAAATGGTCCAACCATGCTGGAAAGCAATATGGCGATTTCTCATAAGGTTGGAGATAGAAATACCTTATGATCCAGCAATTCCTCTACTAGGTATAACCCCACAAGAAATACGAGCCATAAGATGAGTAGATATATGCATACCAATGTTCATAGCAGCAATATTTGCAATAGTAAAAAATGGAGACAGTCTAAATACCCATCAATTGAAGAGCAGATAAACAAACTGTGGTACATACACACATTGGAATACTATGCTACCTTGAAGAACAGGAAAGGAGAGGGGTTGTGCACTGATGGCCGGGGGTGGGGGAGAGGGCAGGCAGGCCTGTGGTGTGTATCCTTTGGTTATTTGATGAAACATGGAGGGGAATGTGATCATTGCAATGAAATAAAATACGACAGGATGAATGTAAAGCTGATGTTCTCACATATAAACCCTCATAATTCACGACAAAAACTTTAAAAAAAAATTGCAACAGTCCACTGAGAGGGAACTGCCAGAAACTCAAGCTGATTCAGAAGAGGATGTGGAATTAGGGATATCATTGCTGATGTCAGATGACTCTGTTGAAAGCATCCAATACTAGAACGATTACTTGTGATTTATTGGCTATGCAAAGGCTCAAAACTAAGTGAATCATAAACAATACAATACATCTGAAGACTGGGTATTCCAAAACACTTAATTGTGCCCCCAAGGAAGATGTACATAGACCAAAAGGGAGGCATTCTAAAAGAATATGGGGATAATAAATGGATTAAATTCAGGAATGATATGTGCTAGGGCTGTATCAACTCATCATAGCTATTCAATCTTTGTGCTGAGCAAATAATCTGAGAAGCTGGATTATGTGAAAGACAATGTGGCTTCATGAATGGAGAAAGACTCATTAACAACTTGCAATAAAAAAATGATATAACTTTGCTTGTTGGAAGTTAAGAAGACTTACAATACATATTGATGAAGATCAAACACTTCAGCTTTCACATCAATGTAATGAAAGCAAAAGTCTTCACAACTGGACCAATAAATACCATCACGGTGAATTGAGAAAAGACCAAACTTGCTTCATTTTGCTTGGATTCACTGTCAACACTCAAGAAATAAAATAACTTATTGCATTACACAAATGGGCTGCACACGACCTCTTTAAAAGTGTTAAAGAGCAAAGAAGTCAGTTTAAGGACCAAGGTGTGCCTGACCCAAGCCCTGGCATTTTAAGTTGCCACATATGCATGTAATAGTTGGACAATGAAGAAGGAAGACTTGATAAGAATTGATGCATTTTAATTAAGGTACTGGAGAAGAATATTAAAAGTGCCATGGCCTGCCAGAAGAACTAACAAATCTGTGTTGGAGAAAGTACGAGAATGCTCCTTAGAAGTCAGGAAGGTGAGATTTTGTCTCATATTTCAGACATGGTATCAGTTGCTAGAGAAGGGCATTGAGCTTGGTAAAGTGGAGTCACTGATAAGAAGATGACCTCAGTGACCTTGTGCCAGGGTTGGCACAGTGGCAGGTAGAATGGTCTCAAACATAGCAAGAAATTGCACAGATGGTGCAGGACCAAGCAGTGTTTAGTTCTTTTGTGCATAGGGTCACTGTGAGTCAGAAGCAACTCAATGGCATCTAAAAACAATAACAAATGCTCAATAGAATCATTGTTTATCATCTTCCAGCATACCCTAGTCCTTATATGTGATGAGGATCAGCTTTTGGGCCTTCAATATATATAGTCACATAGATTCTGAGCTGATAGGGCCATCCTTTGTTAGTGCTCTGTTATTTCCAATCATGGTGGGAATTTGTGTTCATATCATATTCTTTCACACTATTATTATATGATCAAATATCCTTCTCTGTCTGGAAACCTATCTCTTATTGTCTCTTCTTTTTTTTTTTTTATTGTTTCTCAATAAATTTACTCAAGTGCCACTTGAGCTTAGCAAGAAGTTTTTGAAGGGTCATTCCTTACCCTAACATTCTTACATGAAGCATTCTCATTCTTTTCACACACAAAATGTTAATATTCACTATCATCACTATTACATCAATATACATTTCATTCTCTGTAAAAAAATCTCTACTGCTGTGTCTATGAAATGTTTGAGTGTTCTTGTCAGTAGCTCCTTAAAACTTTAAAATACATGAATATACTTGAGAACCTACGAAAGACAAACTACATAAATAACAGGTATATTTATCTACATAAATTTATTAGTAAATAACCAAATAAGTAGCTAACATATGGAAAAAGATCATTACTTGAGCAACTGTTGATTTTGGTTTCCTTAAGAATAAAGCATCTGGTTCCAACGATACTATAAAGTTTACCACCCTCTTGTCATAAATGTTTTTGTCCTAAGATATGGTTCTCAAAACAAGATACTTCAGGTGCTCTGTCATTTTATGAACCTTGTGTTGTTGTTAAATGCCATCAAATTGGTTCCAACATATTGCGACCCTGTATAGGGTTTCCAAGGAGTAACTGGTGGGTTTTAACTGCTGACGTTGTGGATACCAGCTCAGTGCTTATACCAATGGAGTAAGAAACTGAATCCTATCTTTGGAATTCACAACATATCATTCAAATTGTGACAATCTTGAGAGTGAAAGAAGTTCTATTAATAATTATGCCATCAAAACAGATATAAAATGGTTGTATCATGAACTAGGAATATGGTTTTGTAAGATAAGCACTTGACTGCAAGTCAGTTTGAACCACAAAGTTGGGAGTTCTGATTCACCCTAGAAAATCTATACAGAGTTCCTATGGATCAAAACTGACTCCACAGCACTTAAAACATCAATAATTATTAGTGAGTGTGGTGGCTTTGTATGATAAACACTGAACTAAGAAATGAGAAGGTCCGTCATTCAAGTGCACTGGCTGCCCTGTGAGAGAAAGATGACACTTTCTGTTCTTGCAAAGATGTACACATTCAAAAACTCACACAGAGCGATCATGAGTTGGAACAGACTTGAAAATACTTAACAACAACATGGGCCAAAGGGGATGTAGAGGTGTCCTGACAATAGGTGAAACAGTCTTTTCAGAAGATCTCTTTCAATTTTTGTATTACCTTCTTTTCTTATGTAAACTTTTCAGTAAAATCATTCACTATTATGGAGTAAGGTAATTGTCGTGTATAATATTATGATTAATCATCCTGACAGCTGATCTCACCTAATCAACTCATCTTAGGAATTTTGACAGTGGGTTTCCACAGGCAACTTGATAATTATAGGTTTTACCATCTCAGTTGGAGACACCAAGAAAAATCCTTCAGAAAATCTATATGTACCATGTGTTCTCACAAGCAAAAGTAGCAACATGACCAGATGTCGATTTTGTCTAACATCAGGGATATTCAACAGTTATTGAATAGTATGAAAATATCTTCATTCATTATATCTTGTACAATTTCTTACATATTTTCTACCTGGGCAACTTTCACTCCAAAACATCCATTACAGTCCAGGAACCCAGAATGGTTTTTTGAGCACAGGCCCATAGTCAGATGTATTTCCAGATAATTTATCTTTTCAAACCCTGGGTTAAATAGTTTAAAGTTGTGGCATATTCTTGTAGATTTTCTTTGTACACACAGTGCTTCTTATGTGTGTGTCATATTTGAGTGTAGACACAGAGCTAATGTACACTGGGTTATAATATGAAACTATGCATAGCTAATGCAGAAGTGGGAAAACGTGTCCAATGAGGTTGTTCAACACTACTTATTAGCACCAACGAATGTGTGCCCCTGAGAACCCACATGCATTTAGGGATGGGATTACAGCCAAAGTAAAGCGAAATGAAGAAATGTTTATTTATTGGACCCGAATATAAACAACTCAAGCCATTCTGGGAGACCTTTCCATTTTAAGCAGTACCTGTTGACTTCTCCCCTTTCCTCAATTGTGGGCCCAATGGTCTTTGCTGGGAATGGTCTTTGGGAATGGACTGTGTAGTAGAATCCTCTGTGGCAGGAGGTGCCCACTCATTTAGGCAACCCCTTTAGTCACCAAAGTGGAGGTATACAGAAAACAAGAGACTAACGAACAACAACAAAAAAATGTTCACACCTTTATCTCCAATACTGGGTCAGTCCTCTGGGTGGGAGCACTCCTCTGTTCTTGCCCCTGCTCTGTCATACCCAAGATCGCTGCTCTGGCAGCTGCTGACAACCACAGATCCGAAAACACAACCCTTCTTGCTTCTGCTACAAATCCCTCTTGCAGTAAATCTTCAATCCTTCTAAATATCCCTTTGTAAGTATGTAGTTCAGAGTTCTGGGAATTTCCCATGAACTTGCTTTGTCCAGTGTTCTGTGTTATTATTGTCTGAGGTCTGTACAGTGCTTCTCCCCAATCCTCCATCAAGCCCTGCATCTCCAAAATCATGTATGTTGAGAAGAGTAAGTACCAGAGACACAGATTCATTTACCTTTCTTATTGATATCTATGTAACATTGTATCTATCTATATGGTGCTGGTAGCACTGTAGGATAATCACTGGACTGCTAATCACAAGGTCAGCTGTTCGAATTCACCAGCTACTCCATGGAAGAAATCTGAGGTTTCTGTTACCATAAAGATGCACAAACTCAGAAACTCTACTCAGGGTTGCTAGTCAGAATTGTCTCATTGTAGCACTTAACAAGAATAACAACAAAAACAACAAAAACAACACACACACATATATTTGGAATCCTGATGTGGCACTGGATGATGGACTAAGCATTGGACTAAAGGTTGTTTGAACTGCAAGGTTGGCAGTTAAAACTCATCAGCTGCTACTCAGAAAACATATACAAGGTCACTATGAATAGAACCAACTCTATGGCACTTAACAATAATATCAATATATTCATTTAGTGACAGAGCCACTAAATTATTGGTTCATAACTTCTTAGAAATAATGCATCATGTACTTTTATATTAATAAACTATTTTGGGCTTTATTGAAAAATGATGTCATTTCAGATATGTATTGCCACTCTTCATTCCTTAAACAGGAACTACATAGTCCACAACCCTCTACTACATATTGTTTCAGGTTAGAGTTTGCCAATAATAGGGTTTTGAAGAACTTTGGAAGATGGAAAGGGAGAAGCTCATGGCACTCCAGAAATGGTCGCAGCCAGACAAATTGGAAACTGAGAGACAGACATGAATCCTGAGTGCTTAATGAAATCTTGAAATTTTTTGTTAGTCCTGTAGATTGAAAGGAATGTAGAGAGCTTTTTCAAATATCCTGGATAATTATGAATGATATTTTCTCTTGACAATCAATCTCTTAGGTGTTTCCATCTAGTTCTCAAATGAACTTTTTTTTAGACTGAAAATACAGCTTCCCCCTTGGGCATGATCTTCCTATAGTAGAGACACAGGTGAGAAAGAACTGGTCCAAGTATCTTCTGAGAACTAGCAAAACTTTTCTCCAGACACTTTTTTTTTTTTTTTCCCTGCCAAGCAGGTCATGTCTACCTACATAAAGAAACAGGAAATATAATTCTTTCTGGCATGTGAGGAAGAGGGAAGAATGAATACATGCTGAAAGAAAAAATGCTATTGCCCACATATGCTAATATGACAACATTTAAACAAAATACTAAAATTATTGGTATTGCAAAGCCTTTAAGCTATAATTGGATTATTCATCTGGGATTAATAGTGACTCAAACATATAATTAAATGTCAGCTCCATATCTGGCTATCTGTATATTCTTTATCAAGCTGTTTCATGAAAAAGAGGAAATTCCATCTTGAAGCAGGTATATGTGGAATCTCTAGTCAGTTAAAAACGTGACTAGAAGCAAACCAGTTGCCAGTTTGAAGGCACCCACATGAACCTTGAAAGACTAGCCTGGAGATTTATTTTTGAAAGGTCTCAGACTTCAAATGTCTGGACCAATTCTACTCTGTACACATGGGTTCATCATGAGTCAGAAGTAACTCACTGCAACTAACAATATATGGTATATGTAAATACTTAGCACAACACCTGGTATTATCTGGCATTGCTGTTGTTATGTGCTGTGGAGTCAGTTCTGACTCATAGAGACTTTGTACAGGGTTTCTGAGGCTGTAAATCTTTACGGGAGTAGAATGCCTTATCTTTCTTCTGTGGAACAGCTGGTAGTTTCGAACTTCTGACCTTGCGGTTTGCAGCTCGATTCTTAACCACTATGCTACCAGGGTATTATCTGGACACTTTATAATGCCCATTTTGTTCCTGATCTTAGTTAAGAATTACTGTTAAAAGCTACTCTTATTACATTTACTTTTTTTTTTTTTTCCACCTGAAATCTCTTTTCTGCAGTTTAGCTTGAGAGGATTTATGTGAATTGCCAAGTCCACTTAAAGAATAAATGAAAAAGCTGGAATCTCAAACTTAAACTTCTCTAGCCCAAAAGCCTCTTTCCTTACTCTGCTTCCAGTAACGGACAAACTGAATATAACACACATGGCAGAGTCAACAAAAGCTAAACAAAAGTAAAGTTCAAGAAACAGAGAAAATGAAGTGGAAACTATATGATGGAATGAAGAGATGATTTAATACCAAGTGTGTCTTTCTTCAGTCACAAACTAAATCTTAGTAATAGTAGTAAGAGTCACTTCCTTTGTCAGAAAAAAAAAATACATGTTGTTGTTAGGTAACATTGTAATGGCTCCAACTCATAGCAACCCTATATAGGGTTTCTAAGATTGTAAAACTTTGCAGGAGCGGAAAGTTTCATCTTTTCTCCACGTATTTGCAGGAGCAGCTAGTGGGGTTGAACACTGACCTTGTGGTTAGCAGTCCAATACTTATACTACAGAGCCACTGTGCTCCCTAAAGAAAACATAAAATACATGGAGACAGGCAACATACATGTTGTTTTTAGGTGCTGTTTAGATGGTCCCAATTTATGGTGATACTATGTACAACAGAACATAGTATAAAATAAAATAAAACTCACATGCTTTGCTTTGTTTTTGATTAAGTCCATTAAGCTCAAGTTATAGTCACAGTATCAGTTCAGCTCAGTGAGAGTCCCTCTCCTTTTCAATAATTCTGTGCTTTACCAAGCATGATGTCCATATCCAGGGACTAGTCTCTTCTTACATCATGCCCAAATTCTTGTCATCCTCAATTCTAAATAATAGTCTGACTGTACTATAATTTTACAAAAATAATATACTGTATGCTTTATAATGTTGTTTTTTAAAAAAAATGTTTTATTGTGAATTATGTAATAGTTTACATGGGAGAACATTAGCTTTACATTCATCCTATTGTATATCATTTCACTGCCACGGTTACAGTCCCCTCCATGCAACTTCAACCAACCAAAGGGAATAACCCGCAAGCCTATTCCTTGGTTGTCAGCATACAGCCCCTCTCACTCTCTGGGGCTAAAGTCCCCAGCTGCTTTATCTCTCCACGCCATTGTCTCTGCCTCCATTTCAGGCATCACCGCTTCTCTGGATAGGGTCCTGGCACTCTGCTCTCCTCCTTAGATGGTTCCAGGAACCTCTGCTCCTGGACTGCAAAGTCAACCACTCCCCTTCATTTGTTACAAAACGTCTACCATTACATTTCCAACCCTCATAGTCAGTCCTGATAGCAATTATTCACTATTGTACCACAAAAGTCCTATGCCCATCTCATTTTCATCAGCCCTGCCCAGACAGATTGGATACTCCTCAGTAGATATTCTACTTTCCTCTGTGCCCTCTGGATGTAGGTTCCTTCTTGAAAGTTTGTAAGCCAGTCACTCCTTGCCTTTGTAGCCCCACCATTTTGGGTAGCCAATGTCCAAGTTGCCTATCCTTGTCTACCCTGTGTATCGAGGTGGTGGGAATGATGCTTGCTATAAAGATTTGTTCCCTCTTTTGAGCTACAGCATCCATAGGTATAGGTCAACTTCATCATATTGTATCAGATTACTCTTTTTTTTTCCTTTTCTTTCTCCTAGTTGAGCTCTGATCATCCAGCCATTTAATCCACGTCAAGTGGGTATTATCTGCAAGTATGGGTGTTCTTGTACACATGCCTTCATTTCTTATGAGCTGGATGCTTCACTCTCTGCTCTAGTCCTCTGTGGCTATGTCACTGACTCTGGGCCCAGGAGTCCCCAGGTGTTACATACTGCTGACCTACCAGGTCTCCATCCAGGTTCATAGGAGTCTATTGAACATGGTCAGACTTAGCACGCAGCTTCATTGCTGTTTTTCCCTCACTTCCCCTTATCGGTGACCAACGTGGTCACCAGTCAGAGTACATGTCTGCTAGTGTATCCTCTTGAATCTTAGTCTTTGAAGAGAGGACCCAACTACTTGCCTTGATGTCTTCTGGGCAAACAACTTGCTTTTTCTTGTAGCAGTCAGTCAGACTGCCATTATTGTTTTGTATTTTTCCTGTTGGTCTTTCTTTCAAGAGGTATCATCTGTTCTTCTAGCCGTTCCAGGCTGGTCTGCTTGTCCTTTCAAGTGGAAATTTCCCACCTCAGAAGATTCTGGATGGGGTTCAGGATCCCACCTATGGTCTTATGTAATGTAAAGCCTCCGCAGGAAGCTTCCTTCACTGGACAGTTCTAGCCCCATTTTAGGTATTCCAATTAGTTATCGTAGTGGTTACAAATCAGGCTGTCAACCTCACAGTCAACAGTTCGAAACTACTAGTGGCTCCGCGAGAGAAAGATGAGGCATTCTGCTCCTGTAAAGATTTACAGCCTCGGAAACCCAGTGCATGGTCACTATGAGTCGGAACCGACTCCACGGCGCATAACAACAATAACAATCAGTTATAGGTGGAAGATGGACTTACAAGATTTCTATGGTGTTATTTCTGGCTATTCCTTTCTCTCCTACTTTAGTGTCTATTTTATAATGGTATACAAGGGAAACCAAGATTCAAAAGACAGCCAAGCATCTAAACATTATTTCTCCCCTTTTACCCATTCAAACCATGTCTCAATCCCCGTATTCCCTGTTGTTCCAAGGTTGTTCTATAAAGTTGTTTTTTGTTGCCTTTTGTTTTGTCAAATAGTGCATCACTTCACAATTTAGTTTCCTATGCATACCACTCATTGTATATGTACATGTTAGTTGCATGAATATGACATCTGTGAAAATACAGTAATACTTCCTAGTCAAATGTGTTTATTCTCTGGAAATCTATGGTATAGTCAATCACCAACATCACTGCTGAAATGCATCAGTTCTTCTTCAGTCTTCCTTATTCATTATCCACCCTTCATATGCATAGGAGGCAACTGAAACTTACCCTAGCTTGGATCAGGTACACCTTAATTCTCAAAGTGACATCTTTATTGTATAACACTTTTGCAGCAGATTTTCCCAATGCAATACAATGTTTGATTTCTTGACTGTTGTTGCCATGCACAATTGTCGATGGGGAAAAACAAAGAAATCTGTGACAACCTCAATATATATATATATTGAAGGGATATTCAAAAGTTCATGGAAAGATGTAAATAAAAGATAATTAAATGTTTCAATACACTTCTAGTAGCATAGTGGTTACGAATCGGGCTGCGAACCGCAAGGTCAGCAGCTCGAAACTACCAGCTGTTCTGTGGGAGAAAGAAAAGGCTTTCTGCTCCTGTAAAGCTTTATAGCCTCGGAAACCCTGTACAGGGTCGCTATGAGTCAGAACTGACTCGACGGCACATAACAATATACACATATCTTTCTTTATATATTTAAATATGTTGTTGTTGTTAAGTGCCATTGAGTCCTTCCAACCCATAGTGACCCTGTATAGGCTTTCTGAGGAGCAGTTGGTGAGCTTGAACCACCGACCTTGCAGTTCAAATGGCTTTGCAGTCTGACCCACAGCGCCACACCAGGACTCCATATTTACATATAGAACCATATAAATACATATTGCAATCCTGGTATGACACTGTGAGTTAATACACTGGACTGTAATGCTGGTTTGAACCACAAGGTTGGTGGTTCAAGCTCAATAGCCCCGCCTCAGAAACATTATACACGGTTGCTATGTGTGGGAACTAACTCACCATCACTTGACAACAATATATATATATAGACTCCCAATATAGCACTGTAGAATCGGGACTAGATGGTGAACCACAAGGTCGGAAGTTCAAACCAACAGTTGCTCCTCGGAAACTCTATGCAGGATCGCTATGGCATTTAACAACAAAAAATATATATATATATGTGTGTGTGTGTGTGTGTGTGTGTGTGTGTGTGTGTGTGTGTATAGAGATAGTGTGAGTGTCCTGGGGTGGTGCTGTGGGTTAATGAGCAGGACTGCAAATTCATTTGAACTTCAAGGATGGCAGTTCAAACTCACCAGTTGTACCGTGGAAACACTATACAGTGTCACTATGGGTCGGAACTAAAACAGCAACACTTAAGCACAACAACAATTACATACATATGTGGGGTTCAGGTGTAGCACTGGAGGGTAATGTCCTGGACTACAAAGTTGATTTGAACCATAGAGTAGGCTGTTCAAATTCACCAGCCACTCCTTGGAAACCCTTTATAAGGTTGCTAATAGCTGGAACCAAGTAGAAGACACTTAAGAGTATATATATATATGTTGTTGTTGTTGTTAAGTGCCTTCGAGTCGGTTCCGACCCATAGCGACCCTGTACAGGGTTTCCGAGGGTG
>NW_006408611.1:7606546-7608984 GCF_000296735.1 Chrysochloris asiatica
AAAAAATTCTTGACTACATCTAAGTCAGTATGAAAGTCTCTCATCATAAGTTCCCGAACTAATTTTTTGCTACAAACAATTTTGAGTCTCTGAATTAGGGAAAATTCAACTAAGCTTTGTCTGAACATGTTCGCCAATAGATAACCTCATCACTGAGCATCTACAACTGAAGATCTGGAGCATCTTGAGACATTAGTCCAGAAGTAAATACAACTTTTTTAAAATTAGTAATCTCTTTGTGATAAGTTCAAAATACCAACAGCAACAGAAGTAAACCCCAGAAAACCTATTGCCATTTAGTTGATTTTAAACTCATACCAGCCATGCGTACAGAAGAGGTGAACTTTTGTTTTTAAATTTTTTATTAAGCCACAAAGTAGAGGTCAGCTCCACAGAGGAAGGGTTACTAAGGACCATTGTCTGACAGATTCCACTAGTATCTATCTTATCATCAGGGTGCCCAATCACAATTTTTTCTGACAAAAAAACAAAACACAAATTTAAAGTAACAAAAAAAAAGAAAACAATAAGGCCAAATTTCAACAACAACAAAAAAACACATTAAATCATTAGATAAGAAGTACTAATCAAAAACCAAACATGACAAAGGGGATATTTCTCCTATGGAGACGAGACTAACGAAAAAAAAAAAGTTAATTGTGAGACTAACCTGATAAATTAATAAAATAACATGCTCAACATGTTTAAAGAAAACAAAAGTATACAGAAACAAACTGGTAGAGATTTGGTAATAAATGGAGGAACAAAATGAGAGACTAGACAAAAAAATTGAAAACATCAGAAGCAAAACAACAGCAACAACAAAACCCACATACACATACACAAAACCAACAACAAAATAAAACAGAGCTACTAGAACTGCGGAATAAAGCAACTTAATCAGAAAAATGAGGAAAACACCAATAGAATTAAAGAAACAGAAGATAGAATAAATGAAAAGGAAGACTAAACAATTAAATTTATGAATTCTCAAGATAAGCAAAGGAAAAGAATATACAAGTGTGAAAGAACATAAAGGAAATATTGAATTAAACTAAGAAATCCAACAATAAAATTATTGAATCCCAGAGTACCACAGCAAGAAAAAAGACGCAGAAAAATATTTCAGTGAATAATTAGATGGAATTTGTCAGTGCTAAGGAGGAGTCCTGGTGTTGCGCTATAGGGTCAGGCGGGACTGCTAACCATAGATCAGTGGTTCAAACACACAAGCTGCTCCTAGGAACCCCTGTATAGGAACTCAATGAGTAAGAAGTGACTGAATGGTACTAAAAAACAGAACAACACACAGGAGACTACAGGAACCCTCACAATCACAACTTGTTGTTGTTGTGAAGTGCCATTGAGTCGATTCTGACCCATAGCGACCCTGTATAGGGTTTCCAAGGAGCAGCTGGTGAGCTTGAACCACCAACCTTGCAGTTCAAACGGCTTTGCACTCTGACATATTAGTTCACATTGGTTCAAGCTCAAAAGCACTTAACAACAACAAGAACAACAACAACAATATCCTAATAAAATTCTTGAGCAACAAAGACAAAAGCAGCAAGAGGAAAATGCAATACAACATACTGTAAAAAAGGATACCAACCATCCCTCACATAGCACGCTACACAGCTGGGTTCAAAAATTTGTTGCAATGTCGACACAGAACTCAGACAAAACACTCACTAGAGGTTTATTAGAGTAGTTAGCTGAGTCCTGGTAGGATAAACTCTCGACTGAAAGGTCTGTTTGAACAACAAGATCAGCAATTCAAACCCACTAGTTGTTCCTCAGAAACCCTATACAGGGATGCTATGAGTTGGAACTGATGTGAAGGCACTTAACAAGACAAGTTAACAGTTTACAGTTCAAGAATAAAAATGTTCAGAGCACAATTCTTTCAATCAGAAAAGCCTCTCCTCAGCCTTACCTGCATGCAGGCCTCTTGTGTTACAAAGATCTTTTCGGGCTGCTGACTGAGTCCAAAGGCACTCCATTCTGCTATAAACCTCAGCTCAAAGTAACTCAGGCTCCAAGGGTCCGCACAACAAATTTTTCTAATGAAGTATCAGCAGTCGTCCTAACGCCAAAAGTGAACCTTCTGTTTAAAGGCACTCAGCTTTTCTTAATCCATTGGACTTGAAGCCCGCCGCTCTATCTGGTATTCTAGCTCTTGCTTCTGCTGCTGACACTCCTCTGCTGCTCTTCTGCTTCTTCTCCAATGTCATAGGATTCTCTCCTGGGATTGAAGAGGTTCAATTTGCAGGCGTGTTGGGGCTCAAAAGACATGTTCACCTCTTTGCTATTCCTTCATAAAGAGACTGCTCCATTTCTGCTTCTGAGACCGCTTTACATCCAAGTTATAGCCACTTTTGAGTTTCAGGTTTTCACAATAATCCTGTTAACAGGCAGTCACAACTGAATCGCATAAT
>NW_006408611.1:7609874-7623046 GCF_000296735.1 Chrysochloris asiatica
TATGTTAAATATGGTTGCATTTGTAAGCTGCACAGTGTAATATATATGGCTTGTTGCTGTTAAGTGCAGTCAACCATCAGAGGTGAATCTTCATCCTTGAAGGTTTGATTTTAGGTGACCAAATAGGTGAAAGTCCGACGGAGAAAGATCAAGACTATAGGGAGATGCTTTAACACTTCAAAATGAAGTTTTTGCAGAGTGTCAACAGTATGAGCAGAGGTGTGTGGACGTGCATTGTCATACAAGATCACAATACCCTTGGATAACAGTTCTCGATTTTTAATCTGAATTTTAGGCTTCAGTTCTTCAGTGAGCCTCTCTCTGGAATGATCACTGTTGATTGTTGAAACTTGTCCCTGATAATGTTCCAATACTGGTCCTTGAGAATCTCAGAGAAGTGTAAGCATCAATTTTCAAGCTGATGGTTGACTTCTGAACATTTTATTGTTTGGCAATTGAGGATGTTTCCATTCCATACTCTGCCATCTACTCTTTTGATCACAGTGATGAATCCATGCCTCCTCACCAGTAACAATTTTAAAGAAACGTTTACCTTCCTTCAAGTTTTGGCCCAAATTCTGTTTGCAGATTCTAAATACTTCTGTTTATGCTCTGCAATGAGTTGCTTCAGTACCCAACTCACATAAACTTTTTGAAATCCAAGTTTGGCAAGCACCTCAGCTGGTCATAGTTCTTTTCTTGGTGTGGTGACCCAAACCTTCATTTCTGGAAGGTCTGGGTCATTTGTAGTCATGTCAGTGTTGGGTTACTATAGTTATCACAGTGCATGTTAGTACTAAGAGACATCTAAAGGTCCTCCTGGATTCCACACGAACTCTTCTTTACCTCCATTATGTAATATAATATCCTTTCAATTTCTCATATGTAATCGGGATCAGTCACTCCACCCAGTAGAGTTACTTTCTTCTTTGCCTGTTAATTCAGAGGCATGTAAAGCCCAGAATGGCCAGGGATTATTCTTAACTTCCAGTTAATGGGAATCAATGTTGTGTCTCCATGTGGGAATATTCCTCACTTTAGAGGGTTTAAACCAGAGTTCCAAATATGAATACTTGTGTGAAATCCCAGAATAAGTTTTGTTTATCTCAACCAGAGGCCTTTGCAGTGGAATCCATCTTGAAGAAATGCTGTGCATGCACCCAATTAGTATAGCCCCTGTTAAACAGGGCATTTCCTGCTTACCCCACATACCCAGATGAATAAATATAATGCCTTTACCCTTCTAAACCTTTTTACCCCCAGCAAAGCCTTTGTTCAGGGAGGCAGCAATTAGAATTGCCTAGAGCCTGTCTCATCTCTTCTGGCCACTCAGAGTCTTTCTTCTCAGGAGAGTCTAAAGTGTTAGCACCTGTGAAGTTCTGTATTTTTAACATGACTATCCTTGGTCAAAGGAGCTCTGGTAGCGTAGTGGTTACGAATCGGGCTGTGAACCTTAAGATCATCGGTTCGAAACTACCAGCCACTCCACGGGAGAAAGATGAGGCTTTCTACTCCCGTAAAGATTTACACCCTCGGAAACCCTGTTACAGGATCGCTATGGGTCGGAACCTACTCGATGGCACTTAACAATAACATCCTTGGTCAAAAGAAGATAAGGACCATTTGTTGCAGGGCCAAGGGTCCCCCTATACCCTGACAACAGGGGTATGAAATTTTTGTTACATAAGCTGTCACCTTAAAACTTTGTAAGAATTCCTTCATTGAGATCCAATATTCTGATTGTTGTTGTTAAGTGTCTTTGAGTTGGTTCGATTCATAGTGACTTTGTATAGAGTTTCTGAGAAGCAGCAGCTGAGTTTGAACCACCAAGCTTGTGGTTCAAACCAACCTTGAGATCAAGTGTTTGTCCTATGGCACCACAAAAGAAATTAACAACAGATATTTTATTTTGTTTTCTCTTACTCATGAAAGCCAAAATTTATTATTAAAAAAAAAAAAGCCTGACCTAAAATCCAATAGTACTGACTTGTTTTCACCACAAATTACTCTGCATCCTTATCAATTTGTTTTTGTTTTTGTTTTTTGGCTAGAAAAGGGGCATTAAAGCAAAGCCAATGCTTTGTGATTTAAATGAAAAAAGATTCTGTTCTTCCTTAGTTTTAATTTCTCGTGGTCTTATAGCTCCAAATGAGTAGAGGGCCTAATTTTCAGGAGTTATTTTTAACTCAGTAACCATTAAGTACATTGTCACCATGGAAACCAGAATTTATTAATAAAAATAGTATTTAGGCATTGGTGAACTCTTCAATCTTTGTGAATGTTTAATTCCTTCATGTAGAGACACTCATTGCTCTAAATTGCTAACTGATTAATAAATCATGAAACAATCAAATACTACCTGACTGTGTTGAGGTAATTCAATGTTGCCTATGACAAATTCATAGTATTTCTCCAGTGTGAAGTAAAAAATATGGACTCTCTGATAATCACAGAGATAAAAATTACTCCATGAATATGAACAAGTTATGAAAGATCATAATAGTTAACTAAAAATGGCAATCACTAGAAAAGGTGTTAAATATAGAATTTAGAGCTATCAAATATAGTGAAATCATTGTCACTGAAATTTTAAATAAAATAATGGGTAAATGTAAGGATGAATTGGTATGAATGTTATAGATTTTAAGCATAAACTTCATCCTTTGCTTACACCTCTTTCAAACTTCAGTTTAAATCTTTGACATGATTTTTACTATCACTAAATATGTGTCATTTTACTATTACAATTATTTATCTCCTTCCAATAATATTTTTTCACCCATGCTCAGTTTTCATAGTTTATTTTCTGTGCTATTTAGCAGCCTACATAGAAGCACAAGGTTTTTATACAGTTGATACAACATACAACCTGGTTTAAGGTAATACATCATCTTGGGCTTTTACCTAACATGAAGGCTAATAGTATTTTGAACAATGACAAGGATGCTGATAAAAGTGAAGTATTTTGAAGTGTCTATATGACCACTAATAAAATTCATTTGGGTTTCAAATTACTTCAGGCTCATCTGAAAGACCACAAATGATACTAATCCACTGCCATAGAGTCAATTCCAATGCAGAGTGACCCTTACAGAAAGAGTAGAAATACATCATTGGGTTTTGAGGTTGTAAATCTTAAAAAAAAAAAAAAAAAATACTGCTTCATATTTTTCCCATGGAACAACTGGTGTGTACGAGCCACTGACCTTGCAATTATCCACCCAATGCTTAATCCACTGAATCACTGTTGCTCCATATATCACACATACTTGTCCAGTATTTGGTTCAAAATATTATTTAGTTCAATTTAACCAATGTCAGTAGGTTCTACTGCTCAGAATGTATTTTGTTCAGGGTTTAAAAAAGGACTACAATTTTATGAAAACAAAGTATAGCAAATATATAAGTACCTGATCATAGATTTATAATATGCAGACTAAATTCACATCTTGTCACCAACAGCTGAGTGATATGTGGTAATGTATTTAACCACTCTGAACCTTAGCTTTCGCATCAATACAACACAGAAAATAACATAAATTGAATAAACATTATAATGGGCTTTAAGATTTAATGTGATAATTAAGTGTGATAAATATGTAAACATGTTTAAAATATATTTTAATATTCAAGTTTCATTTACCTTTGTTCTTTAACTGGATCCATCTCTTATTATGAAATCTAAGGAATCAATTATTTAATAAATAAATTCATTTGGTTTCTCTGATCCAGCTTATAAAATATAAAAATCTCAAAATACATCTCTAAGTTCCTAAACACCCAAGTCTGGGCTTTGTTAAAAGTCCCTCAATTTCCTCATTACAGTTGTAATAATTCGTAATGCTTTTGTTCATACTAACTAAATGTCATTGAATCTATGATTTATTCAGAAAGGACTTTGTGTTTGAAATTTTGTGCATTCTGTTTACAAGAATATTGAAGTAACCTTATGTGGTGCTGTACGATAAGCACTGGGCAGCTAACTGAAAGACTAGTGGTTGAAATCCACCAGCTGCTCCTCAGAAACCCTATACTATGGCCCTCTGAGTTGGAAATGACTCAATTGTATCTAACAACTACAACATGGGCAAAATATTGAAGGATGTATGAAGCATCCAAGGAAGAGGGAATGAATACACAGAGTCACTGTACCAAAAAAAAAAATTGCTTGATGTTCAATCTTTTCAAGAGCTACTATATGAATAGGCACTGACGGTATAGACGGAAGATGTCCAAGCTGGAGTCAACAAAGCTCCAGGAATTGATGGAATGCAAACTGGAATCAGTTTCAACAAACTGATGCAGCACTTGGACACTCCCTTGTCTATGCCAAGAAATTTAGAAGATAGCTATGTGGCTAACCAATAAAAAGAGACAGATATTTGTGTCCATGCCAAAGAAAGGTGACTCAAAAAATGTGGAAACTATTGAACAGTACAATTAATACCTGTTGCAAGTAAACTTTTGCTGAAGATAATTCCAAAACAGCACATTGACACGGAGTTGCCATATACTCAAGCTGAATTCAGAAAAGGACATAAAACAAGAAATACCATTGCTGATATCAGATGGATTTTGGGTAAGAGCAGACACTACCAGAAAGACTTTTATTTGTACTTTTTTGACTATGTAAAGGCATTCAACTGTGTAGATCGTAACATACTTTAGATAACATTGCAAATATTAGGTATTCTAGAACACCTAATTGTGCTCATGAGGAAACTATACATAGTCCAAGATACAGTTGTTCAAACAGATCAAGGGGATTCTGATTGTTTTAAAATCAGGAAAGGTGTGTGTCTACGTTGTATCCTTTCATCATACATACTTAATCTGTATGCTGAGCAAGTAATCAGAGAAATCTGGATTATATGAAGGAGAAAATCATATCAGAATTGGAGGAAGACCAATTAATAACCTGAGAAATGTAGATGACACAACCTTGCTTGCTGAAAGTGAAGAGGACTTGAAATACCTATTGATAAAAATCAAAGACTAAAGCCACAGTATAGATTGTACCTCAGTGTAAAGAAAAAGAAAAAAGATCCTCACACTTGGACCAAGAAATAGCATCATGATAAATGGATAAATGACTGAATTTGTCAAAAATTGCATTTTGCTTGCATTCACAATCAATGCTTAAGGAAGCAGCAGTGAAGAAATCAAGTGCATTAGGCAAATGTTGCAATGTTTTAAATGTTGAAGAGTTAAGATGTTGCATTAAGACTCAAGGTTCACCTTATCCAGGCCACAGTATTTTCAATTTCTTTATATGCACGTAAAAGTTGGACAGTGAATAAGGAAGACAAGAGACTAATGTGTGCATTTGAATTATGCTGTTTGCTAAAACATTTGAAAGTACCATGGATTGCCTGTTAAACAAATTAATCTGTTTTGGAAGTACAGCCAGAATGCTCCTGAAAGGCCAACATGGTGAGATTTTGTCTCTTTGTTTGACACATTATCAAGAGAGACCAGTGCCTGGCAAAGAATATCATGTTTGGAAGAGTGGAGGGTCAACGAAAAAGGGGAAGATCCCCAAGGAAAGGGACTGACACATTAATATCAATGGGGGACTCAAACATAACAACAATTGTGAGGATGTCCACGACTGGGCAGGTGTTCATTTTGGTGCGCATAAGCTCATTGTGAGGCGTAATGGTATTAACAACACATTTACTGGCATTTTCTAGTAATATTTTCCTTGAAATCACTATTGTAAGCAAGATTGTAGATACTTTACAGCAAATTAAACTCACTTCTTCACCAGAAATTAATGTTTGATTTTTGTTGTTCATTTAAGGGTTATATGAAATCACAGAAAAACAGCTTCTTTTTTGTCTGAGAGCTTATTATAGAAATTCTAGTTATAATATTAGAGACTAATAATGGCATACATACAATTAAGGGCTCATATGTTCATGCTTGTGTAGCAATTATTGATAAATATTAGGTGTTTTACTGCTTTTACTTTATCCACCCTGAATTTAGAAAAAAAAAAGGAAAGAAAGTATGAGAATTTTACATTCGTCATGAAGATTGTAGGGAGTGTTGGAAGCTTAGTGAATAAAAAGTTTGACGCTAACTGAAAGATCAGTAGTTCAAATCTGCCAGCCACTCTGTAAGAGAAAGATGAGGCTTTCTGCTCCTGTAAAGGTTTATAGCCTTGGAAACCCTATACAGGGTTGCTAGAATCAGAACTAACTAAATGGCACAAAATCACCACCACAACTGTGAAGATATTGATTAATGTCTTTTAGGTAATATTTTTCTATGTTTGTAGCTATAGAAAATTGTATCATACATTTTTAAATATAATTTGCTTTTAGGACAGTTTTAATTTACAGAAAAATTTAGAAGATAATATAGAAATCTCCATACATTCCTTTTACAAAGACTATTATTGACATAATATATTAGAATGACACATTTGTTACAAGTAATGCACAAATGTTGTTGTTGTTAGGTGCCATCGAGTCGGCACTGACCCATAGCGACCTTATGCACAGGAGAACAAAACACTGCCCGATCCTGGGCCAACCTCACTATTGTTGCCACACTTGAGCCCACTAATGTTGCCACTTTGCCAATCTGTCTCGCTGGGAGTCTTCCTCTTTTTCTCTGACCCTCCACCTTACCAAACATGATATCCTTCTCCAGAAACTGGTCCCTTCTGACAATATGTCCAAAGTATGAGAGACGAAGTTTGGTCATCTTGGCCTCTAAGGAGAGATATATTATTATAACTAGAGTCCATAGTTTATTCAGAACTCTTTATTTAATTCATTTTTTTCTGTCCCAGGGTCTGAGTCTGTAATACCATATTATATTTACTTGTCATGTCAGCATAGGCTCCTTTTGATTGATTATTTCCTCCAGCTTTCCTTGTTTCTGTTGACATTGATATTTTTATGAAGTATTGGTCAATTTCTATATATACTGTACCTGTATTATAACTTGTCTGATGTTATTTTCTCATGTTTTAGAATATGAGGATTTAGAAGTATGAAAATTCTAGAATTGTGCTCATGAGGAACCTGTACATAGACCAAGAGGCAGTTGTTCGAACAGAACAAGGGAACAATGACCGGTTTAAAATTAGAAAAGGTGTGAACCAAGGTTTTATCCTTTCACCATACTTATTCAATCTGTATGGTGAACAAATAATCCAAAAAGCTGGATTATATGAAGAAAAACACGGCATCAGGATTGGAGGAAGGCTCATTAACAATCTGCAATATGCAGATGATCCAAACTTGCTTGCTGAAAGACAAGAGGACTTAAAATACATATTGATGAAGATCAAAGACCCAGTGCTTTCAGTATAGGTTTTACATCAATATAAAGAAAAGGAAAGTCCTCACCACTGGACAAATAAATAAGATCCATATAAATGGAGAAAAGATTGCAGTTGTCACTAACTTCATTTTGATTGGATCAACCACAAATACTCATGGAAGCAGCAGTCAAGAAATCAGACAACGTATTGCATTGGGCATATCTGCTGCACAAGACCTCTTTAAAGTACTGAAGAGCAAAGGTGTCAGTTTGAGGACTAAGATGTACCTGATTGAAGCCATGGCATTTTCAATAACCTTATATGCATGTAAACATTGGATAGTTAGTAAGGAAAACAGTAAAATAATTGATGCATTTGAGTTGTGATGTTGAAGAATACTGAAAAGTACCATGGTCTGCCAAAAGAACAAATAGATCTGTGTTGGAAGAAGTATAGCCAGAGTGCTCCTTGGAATCCAGGATGGCCAGACTTTGTCTTTCATATGTCAGACATATTGTCAACAGGGACCAGTCAATGGGGAAGGATATCCTGTTTGGTAAAGTGGAGGACTGGAGAAAAAGCAGAAGACCCCCAGCGAGATGGATTGGCACAGTGGCAGCATCAATGGGCTGAAATTTAGCAATGATTGTGAGGTTGGCCAGGATCGGGCAGTGTTTCATTCTGTTGTGCATAGAGTCACTATGAGTAGGCACTGACTCGATGACACCTAACAACAACAACAAAATGTTTTAGAGAGGAAAACAATATGGGTACATCCTATCAGCATGATTTATTATTACTGATATTGGCCTTGTTCACCTAGTTAAAATAATATTTGTTAGCTCTCTGCAGTGTAAATTTACACCTCCCACCCCTTTCCATATTGTGGTCTTCTGAATGATGTCACTATTTTAACCACATTTAAGGAATAAAATCAGTACTCCAGTTTCCTGGGGGATGGCATATCTACACAAACAGTTTCAAGTTCTTATGTGAGATTTGTCTTTTTTCCATTTGTCGGGGTCTGGCCTCGGCAAGGGGGTGAGGACCCGAAGATGGGGTGTCCGGTGATGATGGTGAGAGAGACAGAGAGAGAGACAGAGAGACAGAGAGAGACAGAGAGAGAAAACAGACACAGAGAAAACAGATACAAAGAAGACAGACAACTGGGCTTGATGCAAGCTGCCAGACAGACTGCTCAGTGGCTGACATTTTCCCTTCTTGGATTAACTCTAGGTGGGATGTCTGGAGAGGCCAGAGAGAAAAGAAACACTCGGAGACCAGAGGAGATGCAAAACCGGCAGACAGCCTCTTCATACCCTGCAAGCAATAATGCCCGCAGACTTAAGTCTGCGTCCGTCTTTTATTTCCTCTCTTTCAGGGAGGGATCTTTACAGAAGAAGAATGGTATTATTCAGACAATAAGCCAGTAAACCTTACTTAAACCAATATTCCTTTCTTCCTTACTGGGTTTAACCTTCACTTGGATCAAACTGATTGAACCCAGGGTGGTCCGAGGGAGTTGCCCCCATTGTCCTTAATCCCGTAGTCCCAGAATTTACCACTCCACCCCAAGTGAATATACCCCGGGCAGTTCCTCTCCAGAGCCTCCCTGCTTAATCCCAGCAAACCTGTCCTTGTTTGTCCTCTGAGGAAGTTTTACTGCCTTGGTTCTAGGGGGGAAATCTTGACCTTAGAAATTTAGGGGAATATTGCATTTCTCTGTGGACATCCAGGGCTCATGTTTGGAATTAAATAAATATAACTGAACACTAAGATGAAAAACAATTTTCTATTAACTGCCAAGTGGCTAGATCTATTACACTCGGGCCTATAGGGCCTCGAACCTCTGCACGGTCTGCAACATCCATTATTTCTTTCTTTATATTAGTATGACTCAATAACATTCATTTATACTTTTTGTTACAACCCAGTGCAACTTTATTTGGTTATTCAAACAAAATATTTTTTTTATTTTGATATTTTGTTGTTCTAGCTTTGCCTACTGGGCTTCTTTCAGTTGTATTTTGTATCTCTTTGACATATCCAATTAATGCTTTTTAAATGATTTTTTTAACTGAGAACTTCCCTTCTTCCTGGTATTACAAAGATGCTTAGGCTTATCTTGTGTGTTTACTGTTCTGGTACTAAGATCAGTTACTTCTCTGAGAAACCAAAATTTGGGTACTTGGGATCTCATTACTACTGGGATGTTATTTGTATTCCCTTTATGTTACCAGAGTTAGAAATGTGTGGATACTAACCTATGCATATTTACATATCAATAAGTATTTTTATATGTAACCCTCTGGATCTATATAAGATGAACACAAATTCAAATTGTTAACACAATTATGTTACATGGATCATCCCAGCCTCTGCTTCTTGCTAACCTGTCAATTCCAATTAACATCTGCCACTATTCAATTATACTTTTTAAAATTCTACTATAGATGAATAACAGTATCAGAGTTATTAGTTTCACCCACATATAAAAAACAAAACATTAACAACCAGCGTGATTGTCATTGCTTTTGCCTTCAGTATTATAATGCCAATTATCTGCAAAGTTACTTAGATCAGCATCTTTTCCCCTACCTTTTCTATACTTAAGTTGTTTCAAACATTTTAAATACAGTTACATTCTCTTGGGATAGTCTATATTTCTTCCTATTTGCTTTATTTGTATACATTAGATTTTACCTTTGTGCTATAAAGTCCAATGGATTTGGGTGAATGAATAATTTCATGTGCCCACTATTATAATACAGGGTTTACTATGGACTGCTCTGGTGGATTTTTTTCTGTATTCTTAGTACTAATGTTCTCATTCCATCCAAGGTCTTCCTTTTGGATCAGAAATGTCTAATTCATTCTTGTCCCACCATTGCGTTTTCGAAGCATCTAACTACATACTTGAATTTACTAGTCCACAGATAAGAGAGAAATTTTTGTCCCTGGATTTAACATACCTAGAATTTCATTTATATTTGATTATTATAGTGAAATTTTTGAGTTAATTTGGATTGCAGAATGTATTAAAGTTATGGGATGATGAGATGAGGTGACAAATGAGAGGAATCTGCATCAGGGGAAGTCAAAGTTTGGAGTATGATAGATTGAACTATGTGCTCCAAAAGGTTATTTTGATATCCTCATCCCTGTTAATAAATAGGGGTTCTCCACTGTGGATTAATGTGCTGGACTGCAAAGTCAGTTTGAACAGCAAGTTTGGTTGTTCAAGCTCGCCAGCCTTTTCCTTGGAAACACAATACAGGGTTGCTATGGGCTGGAACTGATTTGACAGCACTTAATAACAACAGCAATATAGTTTTATTAATGAAGTTATACCAAAATTGAGTGGGTTCTAAACTTGCTCACTTTTGAATTGTGTCTAATAAGAAGAGCAGAATAGACACAGACACAAATAGTGGGAAGACAGATAAGATGTGAGGGTCAAAGACCAAGCAATCAAATGCCAAAGATCACTAGCAGACACCAGAAATCAAGAGAGAGGATCCCATAAGGAAGCAAATGGAGGAGAGTGTGATTTTTATTTACTTTTAGCCTCCAGAATTCTGAGGATATAAATTCCTGTTCTTAAAAGCCTCCAAATTGTAGAAAATAAAAAACTTAAAAATAGTTTTGTTACAGCAACATTACCTAAACAAGACAGATAGGTCTAATAAAAAGCATTATTTAATGTTACTATTTCCCCCTTAACATAACAAAAGAAGTAAAATATTCTTGCAGAAATAGAAAAACAGAATGTTAAAATTCAGGGTGTACTAAAACCAAGCTTATAAAATAAAGAATAAGCAGCCTACGGAATTAATTAGCATGTCATTTCAAGTGCTAATCACAACTATTAATATTATTTAGAGTTTTTCATTTGGCGTTGAAAAGTATGCTAAGGTTTTGAGATATCTTGACATCTAAAAAAGCTGTAAAAAGAGAAGAAAGTTAAAAGTGATCCATCATTGCTACAAGTTTTCTTTCTTAAGCTATTACTGATTTGGTACTGTTAAGTTATTTTTACTAGGAGAATAAGGTAATCAATTGTGTAAGAAAAGAAGGAGGAAATTAATTTCAAAACTATGCAATAAATCCTGCTAAAATTTGTATAATGAATAGCACTTACAAATATAATTTCCTTTCCTAAAACAAATGAGGTATTACAAATATAATTTTAAAATCTCATACACATTTCTCTATATTCTATCATTAGAAATATGCTTGATAATTCTAAATTGATTAAGAAGTGATAAAATTAAAGGAAAAAGTTCTCAACAAATTATCTTAAATCAATATGCATGTAATTTCTCAATTAAATACAGATTGAATACTTTAAAGTGTAATTTAGAAAATTTATATTTGGATTGTTAACTAGTATCACAATTATAGTTAATTAATTAATGTTAATTTCAATGGTAGCAGGAAATGAAAATAAAGGAATATTTCTGCTATTTTCATAAAATTTCTTCATGTTCCAAAGAGTGAACAGATACTTTCTCACATTTGTCTTCTTCCATGCTTAGTACGGAGTCCTGGTGTGGCACAGTGGGATAAGCACTGGACTACTACAGGGTCGCTATGGGTCAGACCTGACTCGATGGCACTTAACAACAACAACAACAACTAACTTCAAGGTCAGTGGTTCAAACCCAATAGCTGCTCCTTGGAAACCCTGTTCAGGGGTTCCATGAGTCAGAACTGACTTGATGGCACTTAACAACAACAACAACAACTAACTTCAAGGTCAGTGGTTCAAACCCAATAGCTGCTCCTTGGAAACCCTGTTCAGGGGTTCCATGAGTCAGAACTGACTTGATGGCACTTAACAACAACAACAACATGCTAAGTACGGTTAGTGCCTCCTGCAGGTTTTTTCTTTCAAATGTTTACATCAGTTTTGGTAGATATGATCGTCAGAAACCCTATTACAGCATCACTATGGGTCAGAATTGACTCGACGGCACTTAACAACAATAATCATAGAATTGAATTAACTAAGACAGAATCTACAGAAAATTAGGCTAATAGAAACCTTAAAACTTGTTCTCATTTTATTAAGCCCTTTTTTTAAAATAAATTATAAAATTAGAACTTCCAAGAACATTAAGGATGAAACTTCCATTTGAAATATATAACTGTATTGAGATGCGTGTTCTCAGACAAGGAATATTCTAGCCAATTAATCAATGGTAGCCTGGTGTGGTTCTGTAAGCACTGGACTGTTAACCACAAGGTTGATGGTTCAAACCCTCCACTTGCTCCTTGGAAATCCTGTACTGGGTGGGGTGAATATGAGTCAGGACCGACTCCAAGGCACTTACCAACAACAGCCTCAAGGTGGCAGTTTAAACCCTCCAGCTCTTCCTCAGAAACTGTATACTGGGTCGCTATGAGTTGTAACCTACTTGATGGCACTTAATAAAAATAACACATTTCATTGTGAGACCTTGTTTGGCATTGTAGGATATGCACTAAGAAGTTGACAGTAACTACAAGGTCAGCAGTTTAGATCCACCAACTGATCTCAGAAAACATACAGAGTTGATATCAATCAGAACTGACTCGACAAAACACAACAACAATTTCACTATACATAAATATAAATGAAGTTAAGAAGAAAATTATACAAACTTAGAAATTGAGTAAAAAATGTGTCAAGTTCTTTGTGTTTCATATTGAGGCATTATTTAACATTTATCTATTTTATATACTACCTGATTAGGGAACAGATGCTATGAAGAGGCATGCTATAATATAGATTTCTATCTGAAATGAAAAATAACCTTAAAAGTGTATTTTTCTTTTGGGATATTAACTAGTTATATTGAAAAGCAAATCCTGTTCAAATATTTGTTATTTTTTGTATTACCTATAAAAG
>NW_006408611.1:7624586-7625718 GCF_000296735.1 Chrysochloris asiatica
TAAGTATTTATGTTTTCATTATGAGTAAGTATTTGTGTTTTCATATGAGGAGCTATCCATACTCACTCTAGGTGGGATGCTATAGGGTCAGCATTGGATTGCAAACCACAAGGTCAGCAGTTCAAATCAACCTTTTGCTCCTTGAAAAATATATAGGGTTGCTATGAGATGGAACTGACTCCATGGCATTTCTCAACCACATTCCATAATGAAGGCTATAGTCTTTATTAACATCAGTAAGTATTTTAAGGCCCCTTTGCTTCCAGCAAGCAAGGTTGTTTCATCTACTATCAAAAGTTATTAATGTTTCTTTCTCCAGTCCTAATGCCAATCTCTTTCTTCTTCATATCATCCAACTTCTTGGATTAATTCCTCAGCATACAAATTATGTAACTATGGTGAAAGGATAAAACCCTGGAAAACACCTTTCCCAATTTTAAACTATTCAGCATCCCCCTTGTTCTATTCTAACAACTGCCTTTTGGTCTATGTACAGATTCCTCATGGTCATAATGAACTATTCTGGCATACTCATTCTTCCTAATGAATTCCATAGTTTGTTATGGTCCACACAACTGAATGGCTTTACATAGTCAATAAAAGATAAACAAACATGTTTCTGGTATTTTCTACTATTATCCAAGATCCATCTGACATCAGCAATGATGTTCCTCAATCCACTTTCTGAATCTGCCTTGAATTTCTGGAAGCTCCCTGTCTATATAGTGCTGCAACAATTTTTGAATTATCTTTCAGAAATTTTTAAATTGAATGTCATATTAATGATATTGTTAAATGATTTCAGCATTCTCTTGGGTAATCTTTTTGAGGAATGGACACAAATATGGATCGCTTCCAAGTAGTTGGCAAAGTAGCTGTCTTCCAAATTCCTTGACACGGATGACTGAGCACTTCCAGCCCTGTATCAGTTTGTTGGAACATTACAATTTCTTTTCCATCAATTCCTGGATCCTTGATTTTTGTTAATGACTTCATCGCAGGTTGGATTTCTTCCTTCAATACCACTGGTTCTTGATCATATCCTACCTCTTGAAATGGTTGATCATGAGCCAATTATTTTTGGTACAGTGGCTCTGCATATTCCTTCAATCTACATTAGATACTTTCTGCA
>NW_006408611.1:7626628-7633213 GCF_000296735.1 Chrysochloris asiatica
GTGCCTGACCCAAGCCATGATATTTTCAATAAGTTCATATGCATGCAAAAGCTGGACAGTGAATACGAAAGACCATAGAAGAATTGGTGCTTTTGAGTTACGGTGTTAGAGGAGAGTATTGAAAGTGCCATGGGCTCCCAAAAGAATCAATAGATCCATTTTGGAAGAAGTGCAGCCAGAGTGCTCTTTAGAGGCCAAGATGGCCAAACTTCATCTCTCAAACTTCAGACATATTGTCAATAGGGACCAGTTGATGGAGAAGAATATCATGTTTGGTAAGGTGGAGGGTCAGAGAAGAAGAGGAAGACCCCCCAACGAGATGGATTGGCCAAGTGGCAGCATCGATGGATTCAAGTGTGGCAACAGTAGTAAGGTTGGCCCAGGATCGGTAGTATTTCAGTCTGCTGTGCATAAGGTAGCTATGGGTTGGTGTTGACTCGATGGCACCTAACAACAACAACAACAACAAACGGTCTCTAAATTCAAGTGGATATATTCAAGGTCATATTTTGGCTCTCATGAGTTGTTTCAATTTCCTTCAGCTTTAGCCTGAATTTATGTATGAGTAATTGATGGTCTGTTCCACAGTTGGACCTGACCTTGTTGTGGCTGATAATATTGATTCTCCATAGTCCCTTCCCATGGATCGAGTCAATTTGATTTCTGTGTTGTCCATATTTGGAGGTATATAGTCACCTCCAAATGTTTATGTTCTTGGAGCAGGCATTTGCAATAAATATGTCACTGGTCTTGCAAAATTTTATCATTGTATCTCCAGCATCATTTTTATCACTAAGGCCATATTTTGCAACTAAGGATATTTTCTCTCCCCCCACCCCAACTTTTGCATTCCAATCACCATTAATTATCCATGCATGTTGATTACATGTTTGATCAGTTTCAGACTGAATAAATTGTCCTTGGTGGTGGTGTTGTGTCTTGGAGTCGTTTCCAACTCATAATGACCACGTAGGGTTTTCAGGGCTGTAAATCTTTATAGGAACAAGAAGCTTCATCTTTTTCCCTTGGAATACCTGGTAGATTCTAACTGCTAACCTTGTGGTTGGCATCCAATTCATAAATCACTGTGCTACCAGTACTCCTTGATGGTCATGCTTCATAGCAATGTTCTATAGCGTGTCTAAGAAGCTGGTGTTGGGTTGGAACTGCTGACCTTGTGGTCCTTAGTCCAGTGCTTATAATACTGTTAGAATTTTTCAAATGAATCATCACTAACTTTAGTGGTTTGTGTGTAAATCTGAATAATATTCAACTTAACTGGTCTTCTAAGTGGGTGTATGGATATTAACTTATACAGATAGCATTGTACTTCAAGATAGATGTTGACGTGTTCTTTTTGAGGATTACAGGGACACAGTTTACCTTTTTGCTTACTGATGTAGTAAATCTTATGATTGCCCAATTCAAAATAGCCATAACCATTTCAGCTCACTATTGCCTAAGATATTGATCTTTATTGGTTCATTACTATTTTGATGACTTTTACTTTTCCTAGATTCATGCTTCATATATTCCACACTTTGATTATTAATGCATGTTTGATGTTTCTTCCTATTTTGAGTTGTGCCTGGTATGGAACAGTAGAAAAAGCACTGGACTGCTCATCAGAAGGTCAGTGGTCCAAACCCATCAGTGAGCCCTTGGAAACTATAACATAATTCACAATAAAAATGAAAAAAACACAAAAAACCATAGGGCAATTATGAGTGAGAACTGATGCAACAGCAGTTAGCAACAACAAACATCAGCAAATACAGGCCCTGAAAGCTTTTCTCCATCAACATCATTGAGGTCAGCTTTACTTTGAGGAGGCAACTCTTCCTCATTCATATTTTGAGCAACTTTCCTGACAATGTTTCACTGCTATTAATAAGGTTTTCAGTGTGTAATCATTCTAAAGTGGTCCTTTTCTTAGTCTGGATGTTGCACTGAAACCTGTCCTCCATACGTGAAGATGCTGGTATTTAAAGTACCACTGCATAGCTTCAAGCATCAGAGCAACACACAAGCTACCACAGCCAGCCAAACTTACAGATGAACGATGGATACGTGTATATTTTTACCTAACTAAATGCATACATGTGTACATATTCATAATCTTTTGAATATATTATACAAGTTGAAAAGATTCTACGCTTTTTAAATGACTTTATAATAAGCCTCAGAGTCCTGGTGTGGGACAGTAGAATAAACTCCAGACTGCTTGCCAAAAAATCAGTGGTTAAAACACATTAATTGTTTCTGTTCCTGAGAAACCCTTTGCAGGGTTGCTACAAATCAGAACCAAATCAACTACACTTAATATTTTAGCAAAACAAAAGTGTGTGACAAAACATTTCTTTTTGAAGTTCTGGTGTGGCATTATAGGATAAGCACTGAATTGCTAACCTCAAGGTTGGCTGTTCAAATCAACCAGACACTCCTCATACAGGATCTTTATGAGTTGGAACCAACTCAATAGCATTTAAATAAATAAATAGATAAATAAGTAGATAGATAGAGAGAGAGAAAGATACATACATACATACATACATACATACATACATACATACCTCAGTAAGGATTTATCAATTTTACTTAACCATTCTCTTTATATTAGGTTCTTATGCAATCTCTCGAGTTCTGGTGTGGCGCTGTATGATGAGAACTAGACTGCAGGTCAGTTGAATGATAAAGTGGCAATTCAACTCACCAACCATGTCTCAGAAACCCTATACAAGGTCACTACGAGTCGGAACTGACTCGAAAGCAGTTAAAAATAACAACATGCTATCTCTGGAGTTCTGATATGGTGCTGTAGGATAAACACTAGACTGCTAGCCACAAGGTCATCAGCTCATATCCACCAGTCACTCTCAGAAGCCCTACACAGGGTCACTATGAGTCAGAGCCAATGAGATGGCACTTCACAACAACAACATGCTATCTCCAATTTTTCACCAGTAAGAACAATGATTTAATAAATGTACAATTGTCTTTGTGTATAAATTCAAGTATATTATGTCACTGCAATTAATATATAAACAAAAATAATTTGGTTAAAGTGAATTACAGCTTTATAGTCATAACCAAACTGATTTCCACAAATTTTCTCTATTTGTTCCTATATCAATATTATATGAGTCCTAGTTCTACATGTCTAATTAATATAGAATAATATTTTGCTAGTTTAGAACTATTTCACATTTAATGAGAACAAATGATACTTTTTACTTTAAAAAACTTACAAATGTTATCATCATTAAATAATATCTTTTAAGAATGTTTTGTCCTTTTGCATTTCTATTATTTTGAATTGCTGAGTTATAGGCTATGTCCACAGTTCTATTACTATGTTGTTGTTGTGCTGTGATTCGATTCTGACCCATAGTGACCCTGTATAGGGTTTCCAAGGAGCAACTGATGAGCTTGAACCACTGACCATGCAGTTCAAATGACTTTGTGGTCTGATGCATTAGCCCACAATGCCACACCAGAACTCCTCTGTTACAATATGTTTATGCAAATAATACACCCATTATACATTTTTTGCAAACCGCACAGGGAAGTCATGTATTAGTATCCTATTTGTTCGATCCATATTATTTGAGTGTTTGCACATTATTTTACTTGGGCATGTTATATGTGATAAATACAGTATGTCTGTCTTTTTGTAAGATATTTGAAGTAGCTTATATTTTAGGAATATTTCCCATTTTCAAAATTGCTACTATATCTTTTAGAACATGGTGATTTTTACTATAAATATATTTGGTGTTTTATGTTTTATTGTTCATATCTACCAGTCTTTTAGTTTTATTCTTTTTTATGGTTGGAACAGAACAAGGAGATACTAAATGGTTTAAAATCAGGAAGGTGTGCCCCAGGGTTGCATCACTGTACAATATTATTCAGTCTGTATGTGGAACAAATATTCTGAGAAACTAGATCATATGAAGAAGAACGTGGCCATCAGGATTGGAGACACACTCATTATAAATATATGATAATGACACAATATTGTTTGTTGGAAGCAAAGACAACTTGAAAGACTGATGAAGATCAAAGATTACAGCCTTCAATATGGATTGCTCTTCAATGTAAAGACATTATGTTAAACATATATTATTTAAAACATATTACATATTAGACACTTTTATATAATTTTAAACAGCATTTTGAAATTTACCAATAGAAATGAAATAGTTTGACAATTAGCAAGAAACTGGGGACTCAAATCTTATTTCTTATAATATTATGGATTTCCATTTATATTTACGGATAACCCAAAACAATCTATCACAAGATAATCCAAGCACCTTTCAAGGCATACTGCTTATTCAAAGGAGAAGGCAAGACTTATTCTCCTAAATACTGGAGTAAATGACCATCACAGAATTAACTCAAAATACAAAGGGAATTATGGCATAAAGGTTCTGCAATGGGATTATGATGGTTGTGCAAGACAGCAAAATATTTAGGATATTTCTTTTTTGTTCTCATTCTTTTTCAACATGAAAAGTTGACGGTTCATATCCACCCAGAAGTGTGTTGGAAGAAAGGCATGGAAACCTATTTCTGAAAGGAAATAGCCATTGAAAATTCTCTGGAGATTTCTACTCTGAAGCAAATGGGATTACCATGATTTAAAAATAAGCTGGTGATAATTGTTTGTTTGTTTGTTTTGTCACTGTTGTTGTTTGTATGTGTATATATGTGTATGTATCTCATTACAACATAGGTGTTACATAGTTGTACAATTGAAGGTAGATACTTGATGCCTTTGAAAATGTTTCTAAATTTACAAATTCATGCATTCAAGTCCTGTACTTATTTTTTAATATGACTATTATATATGATCATAAAATAATCAAAATAATAAAATTATCCAAATACAGAATTTAAAACTTTTCATATGTGTGGCTATGTACCTCTCTCATTCTTCATCTTTTAAACATTAATGTCATATTTTTGTTGTTAAGTGCTGTCGAGTCAGTTCTAACCCATAGTGACCCTGGACAGGGTTTCCGAGGCTGTAAATCTTTATGGGAGTAGAAAGCCTGATCTTTCTCCCACGGAGCAGCTGGTAGTTTCAAACTGCTGACTTTAAGGTTCGCAGCCTGATTCGTAACCACTATGCTACCAGCTCTGTACATATTTTATATGATATTATTATTATTGTTATTTATCTTTTACATTTTCCCCAACAAGTTTTATTACACTTTCTGAAGAGATTTATTTTCACAATGAGTTGGACCCAACTTGATGGCACTTAACAACAACAGCAATAACATATTATATATTAATATTTATTCTTGCTTTGTATGTTTACTTTTCAATTCCTTTTTATTGTTTTATATACTCTAAAAAGGCTGGGGCCAAATGCCGCATCTGACAATTGGCTTTTCTCCACAACCCACATGGAGAGATTAAACCCGAGTAGGGGCAATGGGAAAGAGCTCTGGTAGTGTAGTGGGTATGAATCAGGCTGCTAATCTTACCGTCTGCATTTCAAAACTACAAGCGGTTCTGTAGGAGAAAGATGAGGCATTCTGCTCTCGTAAAGATTTACAGCCTCGGAAACCCTGTACAGGGCCCCTATGAGCTGGAACCGACTCCACGGCACATAACAACAACAAAACAGGGGCGACGGGAGATTAGAAAAAAAAGGAAAGACACACGACACAACTGAATTATACTAATGTTGGGACCAGGTGGAACACAGTACTCTGATGGAGATACTGCGGCACCGACCAAGGCAGCAAGTTTATTATATATATACACAGCTCAAGGGGAGGTGCTGGGGCAGGGAAAAGAATAACATCTGGTGTTTTGATGCATGCAGTATGTGGGACTTAATCAGAAGAATGTAACTTGTAGAAGCTAGCTGGAACACTGATTAGGGTGGCTAGAATATTGCGCAGGCTTAGCCGAAGGACATTGGCTAAATACAAAGAAAGACCTTGCAAGTTTCCTGTCCCCTAAGGCACCCCTACAAGTTCTTCAGGGGCAGGGCTTTACTTGGAAGCAACCCTAGTTTCTGGACCACAACTGTTCAGTTGCAACACTCCAGTTAAACTACCCGCAAGTAAGGGACCCTCAGCTCAGCTACTTCCATAATAAAAACAGTTTGAAAGCCTTATCTTTTCACTTATTTCCTAGGTAAATGCTGTGTTTTTATTGTGCAGTGTACTTTATGCATTTTATTCCCAAATAGTTATTAAATTATTTTTTATCATTAATCTAGGCCATACTTTGAGAAATAGCTAAGTATGTATTGGCATATATATGTGTGTGTGAGTGTCTGCAATCTGGATCCAAAAACATTATATTTTTTAAATAGTATACGACTATAAAACCTAACCTCTAATATTTAATGTATTAAATGAAAAAATGCTCATTTAAGAAGCAAATATATTGAGTTTTCTATCTTTTCCCTCCAATAACTGCATTATATTATGATTTTAAGAAAAAAGCATCAGACTTGGGAAAGAATGATTATTAGTTCAAATCCCTGAGAATTGGGGGAAACCAAAATAGTTTTGTGTCAAAAGTGTTGCATGGCTGTTGTTGTTGTTAAGTGCC
>NW_006408611.1:7633313-7649403 GCF_000296735.1 Chrysochloris asiatica
GGGTCCGACCCATAGCGACCCTGTACAGGGTTTCCGAGGGTGTAAATCTTTACGGGAGTAGAAAGCCTCATCTTTCTCCTGCGGAGCAGCTGGTAGTTTCGAACCGCTGACCTTAAGGTTCGCAGCCTGATTCGTAACCACTACGCTACCAGAGCTCTAGGCACTTGCTATTCTAATGGAGCTGTGTATACTAAAGTATCTAAGCGTGTTTTGATGCTCCTTAGAGCTGTATTAGATCAACTGATGACTTTCCTCAATCAGAATGTTGCTGATGTTTAATCCTAAATATAGACCTCACTCTTAAAAATATAGTATCTTCTAGGCCTTCCTATATCCTTCTTGTGATACTATAAGAGAAGCACTAGCCCACTAACCACAAAATAAGCAGTTCACATCCACCACCGACTCTTGGATACCCTGTACAACAAGGTCTCTATAATCCAAACTGATTGGACAGCAATAGTAACAATGTCCTAATGATTTTTAAATTTCTTTTACAGATGTTTAAAATATTTGCTATAAAAACATTAAAGACTCCAATACTGTTCCAACTATTTTATAAACAATATTTTATAAATTTCTCCTGTGCATTACTCATAAAACAGTCTCTTACAGGAATAAGGGTAGCATAGTAGTTTCATGACTTATATATAATGGTATGTCAGAGTACTGATAGAAAACCGTATCAGACTTTATTGAACAAAATGTGGAGCCATTTATTTTTGGACATATCTTTCATCTAAGTCTATACATTTCTAGAAACAGTGTTTCCATCTCTCAAACCCTTTCATGAAGAATTCTAAATTATTCCAATTATGCCATGACAAAATGGTAGTTTGGCATCATTATGGGCCTTAAGTCTTGCTGCTTTTAAAGGTTCTTTGAATTTTGTAAAGAAAAACAAGTCTTAAGTCAGAGCTGTATGTTGGATGGGATAAGGTTTGTTGTAAAGTTAAGTGCTATCGAGTCGATTCTTACCCATAACGGCCCTGTACAAGGTTTCCGAGGCTGTCAATCTTTATGGGAGCAGAAAGACTCATCTTTCTCCCATGGAACAGCTGGTAGTTTCAAACTGCTGACCTTAAGGTTCACAGCCTGATTCGTAACCACTACGCTACCAGAGCTCCTGGGATAAGGTTTACATACTTGGAAAATTGGAGAATCAGTCAAAAATGGGAAGCATCCCAACCAAATGAATTGCCACAGTGGCAGCAATAATGGGCTCAAAACATAAATAATTATTGTCATAAAATAACTATTTCATAAAATAACTATTGTCAGGATGGAGTAGGACCAGGTGGTATTTTTTTATACTTCACCATGAATAGGAATTGACTTGATGCCTCCTAACAACAACAACAAAACTGGACAAGGAATATGCTATATGCCATTAGGAATTTAAAAAATACATAGAAAAAAGAGAAAAAGAGTACTTTTACAGCAGAAAATTGGGACAAGCACTGCCTCAGGAAGGTTGTCAGGGTCAATATCCACAGTGGTTTCATCTGATGAATGTAATCACTTAATGTCTTAAAGGCATCTTATTGAAACAGCACCTGGACACTGTGGTATTCTCCCCCAAATCCATAATCTTAATCCAACCATGACTTAAACAAAGAACACATTCCAATTACAGGGTATTTTACCATATGTCTAAGCAGCATGTCTCAAAACTATCAAGGATATCAAAAACAAGGAATGTCTTGACTATCACAACCATGAGAAATTTGAGGAGAAACAGCGATTAAATATATCCAACATGGGATCATAGAACACAAAAATGGATATTAGGCAATAGTACCAACAGTCTCAGACTCATGGTTACCCCATGAAAACATCACTTGCCTTTTCCTTTGAGATGCCTTTGGGAGAATTTTAACTTTAAACCTATGACTTTGTAATTTAACATGTTAACCATTTATACCACCCAGGGACTCCATTTGTACCATTTGTACCACGCAGGGACTCCACACACACAAACACACATATATCAAGTATACGCATGAGACTCAATAAATGAGTTAATGTATAAAGTACAGTATTTGATGCAGAGTAACCTCTTGTTACATATTCAGTTTATTATTACTCAGTTGCTACTTTTAATTTTTATCATATTAAATAAGGAGCTCTGGTAGTGGAGTGGTTAAGAGTCAGGCTGCTAACTGCAAGGTCAGTAGTTTGACACTACCAGCTGTTCCATAGAAGAAAGATGAAGTTTTCTGCTCCCATAAAGATTTACAGCCTCGGACCTGTATAGGGTCAATATGAGTCAGAACCAACTCCATGGCACACAACCACCACCATCATATTAAACAGCTGATTTTCTTAAAGTAGAACACCACCGAGCTTTTCTTCTGAGGTATCACTGTGTGGACATGAACTTCCAACTTCTCTATTACTAGATGAGCATTAATGATTTGTACCATCCAGAGACTTAAGGAATTAAAACCAAAGAAATATGAGGAAAGTATGGATACTAGTTAACAACAACATTCCAATATTGAGTCATAAATTGTGAGAAATTGATAATGTTAATGCATTATGGGAACTAGCTTTATTACCTTTCCAATTTTTCTGCTAATCTAAAACCTTTATATATATAGTTTATTAACAAAAAGAGACGTTGTTCCACTAAATCAATTCAACTCAAGGTTCTCTCGTTTGCACAATAGAACTACACCGTTGGGTTTTCAAGAACTTACGCCATTTTTTGAAGGCAGTATTAACATCAACTTTACTTGTAGGTGAAATACGAAATTACAGAAATGACTATTATCTGGACATCCTTTGAGTGACACTAGAAATTTCTACTAATTAGAAAAACCCATCAGTTCTGCTATGCTAAAGACTTGCCCTGGGTTTCATCTTTTTGGGTGCAACTAATACTGCTAATTAACATCATGGGGATTCATTCCTGTTATTCTCTTCAGTCCTGGCTTCCTATATAATATCCCAAATTATATTTTTTCCTAAAAAATTTGAGATTTATTTAGCATACATTTGCACAGCATTAATGCACTATTTTGCAAATTGTCATGTCCCACCACGTTACCCAAGGAGCTCTGGTAGCACAGTGGTTATGAGTCAGGCTGCTAGCCTCAAGGTCAGCTAGTTTCAAAATACCAGCGGTACCATGGCAGAAAGATGAGGCTTTCTGTTCCGGTAAAGATTTACAGCTTCGAAAACCCTATATCGGGTCGCTGTGAGTCAGGACCGACTCCACGCCACACCACCACCACCATGTTACCCAGACTGACTTTATTAATCCCTGCAAACAAAATTCTGAACCTCTCAAAATTCCCTCCATTCTTCACCTTCACGGTAATAGTAACACTATGAATTCTTCAACTCCTTTATCTATAGAAGAGACTCTTCAAAGAAAACATATTTTCCTTAAAAAAAAAAAAAAAATTCTTACCACTACCATATGAAATATTCTCTGTTTGTTCTATAGCTACTGACACTTCCTTTAACACTCACTCTCTCTTCAGTAAATTCCAAATATTTATTGTGGCATTTTCTCCACCAGCAACTTGCAAAGACTTCCTGTTTTCCGGCAAAGCAGTATTTTGGTGTTCAAAATTTTCGTTTTAAGAGCACAGACCATCAACCTCGTTTTCTTTTCTTCTTAACAGAGATTTCTTGCTCTGAGTATTGTTACCTTGTTATCAGGTAAGACTGATGCTGGTTTTCCTGCTATTGTGTCATTTTGCATTTCCTTTAATCACATAGAAAATCCTCCGTAATATTAATGTATCTCTTACTATTCCTGTTGCTAATGGACTCATAGTTTTCATCAGATCTCTAAATATTTTCAAGCACAGATAATTTAGCCCAATTATATTATGACTTTTCTAGATGATATTCCCATTTGAATATAATCTTCTTAAAAACAGATCCTGTCCTAAATGATTTCTAGTCCCTCCAAGGAGTTCTTTTTGAAAACTGAAGTACCTCTGGGAAAAGTCAATAATTGTGAATAAATTAGCATGAACTTATACTTCAACAGAACTATTTTTATTTTTAAAGTAACTAATAGATCCCAGGAGGAATGGGAAATTAAGTTGGGGAGAAAAAGTTCAATGATTAGAAAGTAGTAGGAAATAACTATGGAAGGTAAGACTAAGGCTCTGGCAACAATGTACTCATCTGAAAGCCCAAGATGCTCAGAAAAATAAGAAAATCCTAGTTGGGGAGCTAATGGATGTTGTTCTAGTGTGGTATTCTGTGAAAATATTGCATCTATTTAAACATTAAAAAAAGAAATAACTAGTCCAACACTTATAAGCAATTGGTCCTAATTTTATGTATTTTTCAAAAATCATTGGACTTCCAAGTTTTCCAACAGTCAAAGAGAAGTAAAAGTAAAATTTCTTATATCTAAATGCTCCAACAGTCATTTGAAAGTTTATGTCTTGTGAATTCAGAAATACTTTAAGAGAAGTCCATATAAAAACATACAACCAACTCTTGACTGAGAAGCTTTACTTCTCAACTGATGCTCAGGTATTTTAAAAAAAATTTTCTCAGATGCAAATTATACATCTATAAATGGGACCTCTCTAGAAAGCCACATTCCAACAAGATTAGGATAAATAAGATTGAGAAATATTGATAAAGTTCTGAAGAAAAGTAAATGCTGCCAACTAAATATTTTTTTACCTTAAGCTTTTCAAAACAATTTATATCACTAATGAAACAGTTTGTAGGGCTTGTTTATTTTTTATTATAAAAATCATGGTCTGGATTCAATTATTTCCCTAAAAACTGGCTGCACTGAGCAGTGCACTGGGAACCAAAGAGCTGACTTCAACACAAAAGGGGCACATGTGAAAGAGTAAAATTATCCCATAAGGGTTTTTTGACTGTAATCTTTTTGGAAACAGATCCTCAGGTCTTTCTTGCATAGAATAACTGTGTGACTTCAAACTTTCAACTTCCAATCTCAGCAGAGCAACATACGAAGACATAAGGAAGCCTTCAACTCAAAAATTATGAGGATGCCATTAAGTAAATATAAATGAGCAGTGTGGTGCTATGGGTTAATGCACTGAATGGCAAGATTGGTTTGAAATGTAACATCCAAGATTACAGGGTCGCTATGGGTTGGAACTGACTCAATGGCATTTGACAACAACAATTAAACAAGTGCTGGTAAAAAAAAAAAAAAAAAAAATATATATATATATATATTGTTGCTGTTAGGTGCCTTGGAGTTGGTTCTGATTCCTACTGGCAGTACGCACAACAGAATGATACACTGCCAGATCTTGTGCAATCTGCACAATTCTTGTTATATAAGCCCATTGTTACTGCCATTGTATGATTGGTTCTCGTTGAGTGTCTTCCATTTTTATTTGCCTACCCTCCACTTTACCAAGGATGATGTCCTTCTCCATGAACTAGTGCCTCCTGACAGAATATCTGAAATACAGTAGATGGAATAAATCTTGCGATCGTCCCTTCTAAGGAGCATTCAAGCTGTAGTTCTAAGACAAATTGTTTATTCTTCTGTAACAGGCCACAGGATTTTCAATATTTCTGTCAACACGATAATGAAAATACATTTGTTATTCTTCAGCCTTCCTTATTCATAGTTCAAATTTCACATGTATACGTTGCTTTTGGTGTTAAGTGGCTTTGTGATGACTCTGATTCATATTGACTCTATGCACAACAGAATGAGACATTGCCCAGTCCTGTGTCCTCCTCACAATTGTTGTACTGAGCCTGCTGCTGCCACTCAATACAACAATCCATCGTGTTAGGGGTTTTCCTCTTTGTCACTGACCTTCCATTTTCCTTCTCAGGGAAATGGTTCCTCCTAAAATAACATGTCCAAAATATTAAAGAAGTCTCTCAATCCTGGCTTCTAAGAAGCATTCTGGCTTTACTTTTTTCATCACAGATTTGTATGTATTTAAGAATATTAAAAGTCCACTGAACTTTCAATATTCTTCTCCAACATCATAATTCAAATGCACATATTTTTCTGTTTTTTCTTATAAACTGCCTAACTTTCATATGCATATATAGTGAAAAAAATACCAAGGTGTGGGTCAGACACTTATTCCTCAAACTAACAGCTTTGTTCTTGCACACTAGAGAGATCTTTTCAGGAAATTTGCCTAATGCAATATGTCCTTTGATTTCTTCAGGGCTGCTTTCATGAGTGCTAGTGGTACATTCAAGTAAAGTGAAGTCCTTGACAACTTCAAAATTTTCTCCATTCTTCTTTTGTGAGTATTTATGTTTTCTTTGCATTGAGGTGCAATTCAAACTGAAGACTGTAGTTTTGTTGTGTTTTGTTTTATTGTTGTTGTTGTTCAGCAGTAAGTATTTTAAACCCTCTTCACTTTCAGCATGCAAACTTGTATCATCTGCATATCCCAGGTTGTTATAGAGTCTTCCTCCAATCCTGATGCCACTTTCTTCTTCATGTAATCAAAATTAGAAGATTATTTGACCATTATACAGATTGAATACATATGGCGAAAGGTTACCTCCATAGTACACACCTTTCCTCATTTCAAGCCATTTAGTAATGCCTTGTTCTGTTCCAACAACTGCTTCATGGTCTATGCACAGCTTCCTTGTGAACACAGTTATATGTTCTGGAACGCCTACTCTTCTCAAAGTTATCCATGGTTTGTTATTATCTACACAACTGAAAGCCTTTGGATAGTTAATAAAGCACAAGTAAACACCTTTCTGGCACTCTCTTCTTTTAGCGAGATTCATTGGCATCAGCAATATTCTTTTCTCATTTTAAATCCTCTTCTGAATATGGCTGAAATTCCTGGCTGTTCTATGTTGTTGGACTATTGCAATTAAAAAAAAAAATATTCAGCAAAATTTCTCTTTTATAACACAATAATGATATTGATCAATGATTTCTACATTCCACTGGATCACCTCTATTTGGAATGGGCACAGATATGGATCTTTTATAATTGGTTGGACACATACAGAGCTGTCTTTAAATTTTTTTGGCATAGATGAGTGAGCATCTCCAGAGCTGTAAACAGTTTTTTGAAATGTTTCTGTTTGTATTCTATTTGTATATATGGACCCTTGTTTTACACCAATGCCTTCAGTGCAGCTTGGACTTCTTCATTGAGTACCATTAGTTCTTGATCATTTGCTACCTCTTGAAATAATTGAACATCAAACATTTCTTTTTGTGCAGCTATTATGTATTCCTTCCATCTGCTTTTGATGTTTTCTGTATTAGTCAGCATTTTGCTGATGTTCTTGTTGTTGTTAAGTGCCTTCGAGTCACTTCTGACCCATAGCGATCCTATACAGGGTTTCTGAGGCTATAAATCTTTATGGGAACACAAAGCCTCATCTTTCTTCTGCAGAGCAGCTGGTAGTTTCGAACTGCTGACCTTAAGGTTTGCAGTCCGATTCGTAACCATTATGTTACCAGAGAGAGTCCTGTCCTTCAGTATAGCAAGTTGAAGCTTGAAATATTTCTTCAGCTGCTTTACATTAAGAAATGATGAGGATGTTCCTCACTTTTCGTTGTCTAAGTTCAGGTATTTTCATTTTTGATTATAATACATGACTTTGTCTTCTCAAGCTGCCCTTTAAAATGTTCTGTTCAGATATTTTACTTTTTCATTTCTTCTATTTGCTTTCACTACTCTACACTGAAGAGCAAGTTTCACAGGCTGTTTTCACATCCATTTTGGTCTTGTCTTTTCTCTTGTCATTTTAATGACCTTTTAATTTTTCCTGCATGATGTTCTGTATGTCATCCCACAACTTTTCTGGTCTTCTATCATTAGAGTCTAATGCATCAAACCTGTTCTTAGGATGATCTCTAAACTCAGGTGGTATATATTCAAGACTGTATTTTGGCTCTTTGTGGACTTGTTTCGTTTTTCTTCAGTTTTAGCCTGAAGTTGCATATGACCAATTGATCATAAATAGATCAACAGTCTACTCCTGGCCTGAATTTGGCTGATGATATTGAACAATGTCTTTTCCCATACATGCAGACAATTTGATACATGTGTATATCATCTCATGTGGTCCACATGTATGGTCACCTTTTATGTTGTTTGAAAAGGTATTTACAATGAATAAGTCATTGTTGTTGTTGATGTTAAGTACCATTGAGTCAGTTCCAACTCACAGAGACCCTTTGTAGGGTTTCCGAGAAGCAGCTGGTGGATTTGACCTGCCGATCTTTTAGTTTTCAGTCCATTGCTGATCCTACAGAGCCACACGAGGAATTTGCATAAGTCATTGGTCCTGTCAAATTCTATCATGTGATCTCCACCATCAGTTCTATCACCAAACTCATTTTCCAACTACTGATCCTTCCTCTTTTTTCTAATCTTCTAATCATTAGTGATTTTCAACTTCATGTTTGATCAATTTTAGACTTAAGAATTTGGTAGAATTCTTCAGTTTCATCATCACGCTATAGTACTTCATGGATGAATTTGAGTAATAGTGGTATTAACTTGCCCAGAATATCTGACAATATTCTGGTGCTATTCATCATGCTCAATATTCAATATTCTGGTACTGTATGACAGTGTCTCATTGATATTTACACAGGCAGCATTATACTTCAAGATGAATCTTGAAATGTTCTATTTGAAAATGAATGCAGCACCATTCTTTAATTTTTCCTTTCAAATACAGGAAAACAAATGAATGTCAGCTTTTAAATTACCAAAACTAGTTCATTTCAGCACATGGATTCCTAGGATATAGATCTTAATGTGTTCCATTTCATTTTTTTAATTTTAATTTTTCCTAGATTCATACCTTTTTCATTCATGTTTGGATTACTAATGGATGTACCAAGCTGTTTCTTACTGTTTTGAGTCATTCCCCATCAGCAGATAAAGGTCCCAAAAGCTTTACTTCATTTACTTTGTTATGGTCATCTCTACTTGAATGAGGCAGATCTTTCCCAATCATCTTCCCACAGATGCAGTCAACTTGATTTTTGTGTACTCCACCTGGTGAAATCCATGTGTATAAGCATATTTTATGTTGTTTAAAATAGGTATTTGCAATGAATATGTCATTGGTCTAACAAAATTCTGTAATGTGATATCCAACATCATTTCCATCATCAAGGCCATATTTTTCCAACTACTTATCCTTTGTCTTTGTTTCCAACCACGGCATTCCAATCACCAGTAATTATCAATACTTCTTGATTGCATATTTGATCAATTTCAGACTGAAAAATTGGTAGAATTCTTCAATTTTGTCATCATTGGCTTTAGCAGTTGGTATGTCAATTGAAATAATAATGGTACTAACTGGTATTCCTCTTAAGAATATAGATAGCATCCTCTCACAGATAGTATTAAACTTCAAGATAAATCTTGAAATGTCCTTTTTGATAATGAATATGACACCATTCTTCTTCAATTTGTCATTCCTGGCATACTAAACCATGTGATTGTCAGATTAAAAATGTCCAAAAATCATTTTACTAATGGCTAGAATAAAGATCGTTATGCATTCCATTTCATTTTTGACAACTTCTAATTTTCCTAACTCCATTTCATTTTTGACAACTTCTAATTTACATAATACAAAGGCATTTTACTAACACCTAGGATAAAGTTCTCTATGAATTCCATTTCATTTTTGACAACTTATAATTTTCCTAGATTCATACTTGGTACATTCCATGTTCCAATTATTAATTTCTATTTGCAATTGTTTTTCCTTATTATCAGTTGTGCCCCATCAGCAATTGAAGGTCCAGGAGACTACTTCATTCACGTCATCATTCAGCTCTACTGTTAATATACAGCACTTCCCCACCATATTTTGAGTGCCTTCTAAGCTGAGGGACTCATCTTCTGAAGCCATATCTGACAATATTCTGGTGCTATTCATCATGCTCAATATTCAATATTCTGGTACTGTATGACAGTGTCTCATTGATATTCATAAAGTTTTTGAGGGCAAAATATTTGGACATTTTCCACCTCTCCTTCTTCTGCATCTATGTTAGTCTGGAAGCTCACCTGAAATCTGTCCACTGTGGGTCACCCTGCCAGCATTCAAAATACTGGTGGCATAGTTTACAACATCACAGAAACATGCAAGCCACCACAGTGTGACCTACGGATAGACAAGTGTTGGTTTTATCACTTTAAAACAGCAGATTTACCTGGTGTTATATATCATTTGATTTTACAGCAAATTTGCCTAGTATTATATGTCATTTGATTTCTTGAAGGCTGCTTCCATTAGCGTTATTGTGTATCCAAGCAAGATAGTGTTTTTACCAACTTAAAACTTTTTCCATTTATCATGATGTTATTTATTGGTTTAGTTGTGATAATTTCTGTTTTCTTTATTTTGAAATACAATTTTTCCTAAAGTCTTTTATCTTCATCTCTATTTCAATATCGCTTTACTTCAAGCAAGCAATGTTTTGTCATCAGTATGTCACAGGTTATTCATGTGTCTTCCTCCAATCCTCATGTCACATTATTCTTCATATAATCAAGTTTCTCAGGTTATTTGTCAAGCGTATAGATTGCATAAATATGTATATAGGATAGCACCCTGGCACATACCTTTCCTGATTTTAAACCATTCACTATCCTCTTGTTTTGTTAGAGCAAAAGCTTCTTGGTCTATGTACAGATTCCTCACGGACACATGAAGTGTTTTGGAATATCCATTCTTCTTATTGTCTTCCCTACTTTTTTTCATGATCCACACAGCTTAATACCTTGGAATAGTCAATAAAACACAAATAAACATATATCTGCTATTCTCGACTTTTAGCCAAGATCCATTTGATGTCAGCAATGCTATCCCTCATTCCATGTCCTCTTCAGAATCCATCTTGAATTTCTGGCAGTTTCCTATCTATGTATTTCTGTGCTGTTTTTTAATTGTCTTCAGCAAATTTTAATTTGCATATGATTTTAATGATATCATTAGATGATTCTGGCATTCTATTGATTAACCTTTCTTAGGAATAGGCACAAATATGGATCTCTTACAATCAATTGGACAGGAAAATGTCTTCTAAATTTCTTGGTATAGATGTTTGAGTACTTCTAGAGCTGCAACTGTATGTTGAAACATTTCAATTTGCATTCTGTTATTTTCTGGAGTCTTGTTTTTCTCCAATGACTTCAGTGCAGTTGGAGCCTTTTTCTTCAATATTACTGGTTCTTGATTATACGGTACCTCTGGAAATTGTTGAACTTTGGCCATTTCTTTTAGATACAGCAACCCTTTTTTATCCCTTCTATCTTTCATGATGTGTCCTCTGACATTTAATATTTTGCTCATATAAACTTTCAATATTACAACCAGAGGCTTTGGCTTTTCTTCAATTCTGTCACCTTGAGAAATGCTGAAGGTGTGCTTAGCTTTTGGTTTTCTAACTTCAGATCTTTGAACATTTATTTATAATACTTTATTTCTTTATCTAGTCTTTGAAATTGTCTGTTTAGTTCTTTTACTTCATTAATTCTTCCAGTTGCTTTCGTTTAGCTCCTCTTAAGAGCTATGTTTCAGAGTGCATATTGACATCCATTTCAGAATTTTATTTAAATATATAACATCTTTAAATAGGAGAATATTTTAAATGTTTTATATTTAGTGTCTTGTTAACCAATTTAAAACTAATCCCATAGTATATATTTTATAGTATTTTGAAAAGAGTAAATCAAAATATTTAAGATTAACAATAATATGCACATAAGTGGTAGCTGGGTAAACAACTCATAAACTCAATATAATTAAAAGGCATGAGGACACCTGGTATTTAGGAAAAGAGGCTACTGGAAGGAAATAGATGATATAAAAAAGATACTGTTGATCTAGGCTAGTTGTTGAGAAGTAACTATCCAAACGGACCAGTAAGAATTTAAATTTAGGATTTGGAAGAGCAACATTATAAACTACTTTGAAAGAGTCATTTATGAAGAAATAATGTTGGTCATGTTAAAATTCCAAACTAAATGTCTGCATTATCTTCATTTGGAAACCTTCTACATTTAAATGAATAATAAGGTCCTCAACTTAATAAGATTCCAATGGAGATGAATGCATTTTTTTTCTTGAATGCAATTCAAATCAATTTTAGCACACAGAAACCTCATGATCTCTAATGGCCCAAAAGGCATATATCTATGTGTCACATCATGGTCCTAAAGATGTATATCTGTGTGGCACAATTAAATCTGCTTAGAAATTTTCAAAAAAAAAAAATTACAAATGGGAGAAAAATCTTTACTGCAATGAGTATTTTTTCTGTTTTCTCCTCCTGACCAATTTATCACATGTCTCTATGCTACTATATTCTCTGAAAACATACTCTATGTGGATTACATCAACAGTCTTTATTTTTATACTACCATTGTGTTTGGCCAGTAGGTACTGCTGATTGGAGAATGAAATGAGTAAGGTTGGAATATTTTCCTGATTTCTTCACTGATGACTTCCATGAAACGGTATTATGCCTATTAAATCCCATGTTTCTTTCCAAGTTGCTTTCCTTCTAAAATATTTTTTTTTCTCTTGTCTAATAATTGCTCCCTTCCAATTTCCCACTGGGAATAAGGTTAATTACATCTTCTGCTGTCTCTCACTGTCTTTCTTTTTTTTTTTTTTTCTTAAACTCTCTCCATAAATTTACAAATTATCCTTTTATTGATAAACTCTCCTCTTTTATCAAAAACGAAAGTGATATATCTTTTCTGTTGGGAGCATGACTGATTCAATTATGTTCCAGAACACCAGAAAGAAAATTGATAATTCTATCTTGAATTGAGTAATTCCATACATATACTAAAGAAACGTATTATTATCTATGTGTAGTTGCGTAGTGTTTACGAATCGGGCTGTGAACCGCAAGGTCAGTAGTTCGAAACTACCAGCCGTTCCACAGGAGAAAGATGAGACTTTCTGCTCCCATCAAGATTTACAGCCTCAGAAACCCTGTACAGGGTTGCTATGAGTCGGAACCGACTCCACGGCACATAACAACAACAACCCTGGAAGTCAAACCGACTCCACGGCATATAACAACAACAACATGTATAGTTGCAAAATTAATGTAGTATCATAGGATTTCAATGGATAAGATTAGCATTCAGTTTCTTTTATAGTATGCTGTTAAAATTTTAGTAACAGATATGTTAATTTGAACCAACTTCTGAGAATTGCCAAGTCCAGCTTCGGATATATTCTAGCCATTGTGACTAGTCATCTTCATATCAGACTGGCTGAGAGAAACAATTTTAGGCTAGTATTCACTTCAGCCCATCACTACTGCCCTCTTTACAATAGACATTAGAGAAGAAATTCAGAAGGACAGGAATGGAAACATTTTGAGGAAGGCAGCAAACATGGTGAGGGGTTCAGTTCTCAAATCAGATTTGTTTATTTCTCCAATACCAAAGCAGAGGTTAGGATATAAGGTTAGGTTTAAGAAAGAGAATATCACTACTTAGCCATCTGGCTTATATTCTGTTTTGCCAAAAACAGGGAAACACATTTGGGAAGGGCTGTTATGATTTTAAAGAGCCGAGAAAGAGGAGACCATGGTAATTCACCTTGAATTCAAGATTCTTGAGAGAAACAGTCAGTATTAAGTCTAACTAATGTACACAGAAAATCACTAAGACATTGGTAATAGAGAGTCCATAGTATGGAAATATGGAGTATATGAAAGTGACAAAAAAGTGACTGAAAATCTGAACTGAAATGTTTTTAAGAAGCATGTTATTCAATGAATCTGGGAAACACATCATGACATGAATCAAACAGGAGAGCATTAGGCTGAATGAAATTTTTCAATCATAATAGACCAAATATTGTAAAAGCCATATTGCAAAAAGCCAAGAAAATGTTTTCATGCAAATATAAACATTCTTTGATGATTTCCAGAGAAAAGGAAATCAAAGGGAAGCAAAGGAGACTCATTTGCGGACTGGCTATTAATTCATGTGCTAACTTGGGTGATCAGGAAGGTAATATACAAGATGACAGAAAAATAAGAAAAGCAGAGAAAGACATGGGGAAAACTACAAGTGTTTAAGGAAATAGAAGTAAACAATGTTATAGACACAATTCTGCATTAACAGTTATATACAAGTGGATACATGGGGAGATACTACACAGGTTGAATGGTTGTGGGAGACAGAGTTGGAGTATACCCACAAGTACATTAGGGTTTGACAGAGGATATTTGTATATGGGAATTTGCTGCAAATATATCCATGAATGCATAAAGCATACAGAGGACAAAATTATGAAAACTTTTAGACATTACCAAATACCTTAAGAGAATGAGTTGCTGGGGCCTGGGATCTCAGGACCGTAGTGTCATGGGATACCATGGTGAATTAGCATCACAGTCCACAAAGACAATGTTCTATAACCTACTTTGGTTGAGCAGTGACTAGGATCATAAACACTCATGAACAGCCATCAAAGGAGCAACTATTGGTGTGTTCCAGTATGGACGAGAGAAGTGTGATGAAAATTGAAGAAGCTTGGAAACAATTAGTTCAAGGGATTAACAAAACATGTGATCATCAGTCCCCATGACTCTGAGAGCAGAAACACTAGACAGTGCCTGCCTACCTGCCCCAATTGCTCTGAAAGGGATCACATTAGAAGGTTCTTCACAAAGTGGATCAATGTGGAGCAAAAATCAAAATTATTTTTAAGAAATCAGACTAATTTTTTGTACTTTGCATCACTTCCTTCAAAGTAGTAACCCAAAACTCTCTTGCTTTATGGTATTTATCACTATCACAAGTGCAGTAAAGGCTAATGAGAAGGTGAATGAATAGGTAGTAAGAGTTTAACAATTTTATATCAAACAAAAAATCACAAGGAAAAAAGAAAATATAATGTCTTAAAATGTTAAGTGTATTTTAAAAATAAGAACCAAAGCAACAAAGAAACCAGTGACTACTGAATCCATTCTGACCCATGGCAATCCCATAGACTCATTCAAAGTAGAACTATGCCCTTAGGGTTTCCATGGCTATGGCCTGAATACCAAGGCTTTCCTTTGATGGTTTAAAACTGCCAACCTTTTAATTAGTAGTTCTGTTAAAACTGTAAAGCATTCACACTACGCAGCAACTTCGAAAATAAGAACATGCACTTTAAATTATAGGATAATCACTGGACAGCTAACCAAAAGGCTGTGAGTTCAAACCCACCAGTGGCTTCTCAGAAACTCTATAGAGGGTTGCTATGCATTGGAACAGAATCAACGACCCTTACTTAACATCTCTTGGACACAAAGGATTTAAAAAAATATTTAATAAATAATAATTTAAAAAAAAATCCACAGGCTTTTGATGATGCCTAAGAGGTGGCACCGTGGGCTAGTAAGTCAGACTACAAAATCATTTAAACTGCAAGGTCGGCGGTTCAAGCTCACCAGCTGCTCCTTGGAAACCCTATACGGGGTCACTATGGGTTGGAATCTACTTGGCGGCACTTAACAACTACAACAACAAAAACAAGATCAGATCTAAAACAAATTGGTACCAATAACCAGTCCTTTAGTATGACTGAACCTCAGGCATATTGTGGTTCTATGACTAAAAAACAAAAAGTTAGCTTAAAGGTACTCAATGGAAAGTAGAAATAGTAAGTCCTGTCCACCGGTCAGTTAAAAAGTTAAGAAATCTCTTTGAACACCAACTACAAAGAGCTGTGGAATTCTGGTACAACTTAATTAAAAAGATGGCAATTTAGCCGTCATCACAAAAAGTTCGATTTTGAAGTATAAATTATATTAATGGTAAAGAGATGAAAGCGTTTTTAAGGATGGTTAAAATGATTAGGTTGGATTCTAATCAATGCATATTTAATTGTACATTTTCCTCTGAATAAAGAAATAATATACAACCACCATGTTTTAGTTTTGAGTCTTGTAGCTGTTGTTAAGTGCTGTCAAGTTGGTTCTCACACATAGAGATCCTGTATGAGGTTTCTAGGAGCAGCTGATGGGTTTGAATTGCAGACTTTGTGGTTCATAGTCCAATGTTGATTCTATGACTCCACACCATGACCCTTAGGCATCATTTCATATCCTCAAGTTTTCTTT
>NW_006408611.1:7650013-7651689 GCF_000296735.1 Chrysochloris asiatica
ATTCTGTTGTGCATAGTGTCGCTATGAGTTGGCACCGACTTGCTGCCACCTAACAACAGCAACAATAATGACTTTACTTAACAAAATTCAGAATTAACTTTTAAATGTAATAACTAGTTTAAGATAACTAAGAATTCTTCTAAAATGTAAATAAAATATAAATCTCTACTACACTTATTTTCTCCATTCTGTCTAATGCCATCTAAGGGATATTTATATCAACTAAAATAACTCTGCTGCCCAATATAGCCATAATGATTTTCAGATAATATATGAAAATGCTCTTGGATGGCGCTTTAGGGAAAACACTGGACTACAAATCACTAGATTGGAGGGTCAAACCCACCAACTGCTCCTCTGAAACCCTGTACAAGTTTGCTATAAGTAGAATCAACTCCATGATGCTGAACAACAAATGGAAATACAAGCTAAGTAATCTTTTGTTAGATAGATTTGGCTCCCAAATTGAAAGTTAAAATAAAATTTATTTTAAAACTTTACATCACGCCTTTTTTTCACTACATTAGTACTAATTGTTGTTGTTAAGTGCTGTCCAGTTGGTTCTGTGGGCTAATGCCTCAGATGGCAAAGCCGTTTGAACTGCAAGGTCAGTGCTTCAAGCTCACACTTAACAACAACAACAACAAGGAACAGCTGGTAAGTTTGATCTGCAGACCTTTTGGTTCAAACCGACCTTGTGGTCTAGTGCTTCCCCTACAGTTGAGTACTGATAACTGTGGACAAATAAAAGCTGTTGCCTATAATAAAGTCAGAGAGGCAACGAATTAGAATAGATCTGTTCATGTTAATATCTCCAGACTGATACATGAGCCACAAATGTAAGTCAGACATATAATTTAAATTTTTGTAAAAGTCATTAATAATATCAGAAGAGGTAAAATTAGATAACACCAATAAATATTGAACATTTTACATTGATTTTTTCTCAGATTAAGCCTTTCAAATTAGCTCTGTTTTTCATACAGCACACCTCTAAGCCCAGCTACTACAATACAAGAGAAGAAAAAACAACGAGTAAGTAAAAAGACTACCACTTACTTAGAGCCCAGTAAGATGGAATATTAATAGTGGGATGAATTTTGACACAAATTTATTACTGTGTTCAATGAAGTTGAGAGGTAAAAACAGACACGGAGGGTAAGAACATTAATTATTTACTGAGGAAAAGGCAGACTTGGGTTATCCCATGCAGTCAAGAACGATTAAAGAAAGACACAGCTCATGATTCATATTTTAATGGGCATTTCTTCTGAAAATTATACTACATGTTGACTTCTTTTCATTTTTGGCTTAACCCTTTGTTAAGAGATTCTTATCTTAAAAGCAGAGACATTGGCCATCTTTTATCTGTAGTATACCTACAAGGAGTTTTGTATAACAAATAGACTTGGGAGATAGAGGTGTTTTCTGAATCTGGAGTAGGGCAAGCACACTAGAAAATATGTGGGTTTTATTTTAAATAGGCAGTCAACTGTCATTTTTATTTTATTTATTTATTTATTTTGCATTTTAGGCTCTACCACATCCTTGAAGGAGCTCTGGTAGTATAGTGGTTACAAATCAGGCTGCTAACTTCAGGGTCAGCAGTTCGAAACTACCAGCAGTTCCGTGGGAGAAAGATGAGGCTTTCTGCTCCCGTAAAGATTTACAGCCTC
>NW_006408611.1:7652609-7659506 GCF_000296735.1 Chrysochloris asiatica
GGCACTTAACAACAACAACAAAATGTAGTATCAGTCATAATGCACCACAGTATATAATATAATACAGTTAAATAAGGAGATGTATATCTAATTGGCAAGGTAGTATGCATATAAGATCATTGTTGTTGTTATGTGTCTATTATCCAGTATGTACAGACTCACAGGGACCCAATGCACAACAGAATGAAACAATGCTCAGTCCTGTGCCAGCCTCACAGTCATTGCTATGCTTAAACCCATTGCTGCTGCCACTGTGCCAATCCATCTCATTGGGGTCGTCGTCCTTTTCTGGGACATTACCAAACATGATGTCCTTCTCCAAGGACTGGCCCCTCTTGAAAATACGAGAGACAAAGTCTGGCACCCTAGCTTCCAAGGAGAATTTTGGCTGTACTTTTTCCAACACAGATTTGTTGGTTCTTTTGGCAACCCATGGCACTTTTAATATTTTCCTCTAACACTATAACTCAAAAAAGACATCAATTCTTCTACAGTCTTCCTTATTCACTCCCAACATTCACATGCATATGAAGTTACTGAAAATACCATGGCTTGGGTCAGGCACACCTGAGTCCTCAAATTGACATCTTTACTCTTCAACACTTTAAAAGAGGCCTTATGCAGATTTACCCAATGTAATATGTCATTTGATTTCTTGACAGCTGATTCCATTCCACGGTCTTGATTGTTGATCTAAGCAAAACGAAAAATTCAACAACTTCAGTCTTTTCTCCATGTAGCTTGATGTTATTTGTTGGCCCAGGGATGAGGATTTTTTGTCTTTTTCACTTGAACATGCAATCCATATTGCAGGCTGTGGTCTGATCTTCATCAATAAATTTTTAAGTCCTCTTTGTTTACAACAAGCGAAGTTGTACCACCTGCATATAATTCATCTTCTCAGAATATGTGCTGAGTATACAGACTGAACGAGTATGGTGAAAGAATGCTACCTTGGTGCACACACCTTTCCTAAATTTAAACATTTCACTGTTCCCTTGTTCTGTTTAAACAACTGCCTCTTGGTCTGTGTACAGGTTCCTTATGAGCACAGTTGTTCTGGAATACTCATTCTCTGCAAAGTTGTCATTACCACCAAAGTTGTCATTTGAAAACCTTGACATAGTCAACAAAACCCAGGTAAACATCTTTCTGATATTCTCTGCTTTGGGCCAAGATCCATCTGACATTATCAATGATATCCCTCACTCTATGTCCTTGTATGGATCTGGCTTGAACCTTTGCAGTTCTCTGTCAATGTACAGTTACAGCCATTTTTGAATTATCTTTATAAAATTGTACTTGCATACAATATACATGCTTTTGTCTGATGATCTCTGCATTCTTCTTGGTTACCTCTCCTTCAAATGGGCACAAATACGGATCTTTTCCAGTCACTAGACCAGCTGGTTGTTTTCCAAATTTCTTGGCAGAGATGAATTAGTGCCTCCAGTGCTGCATCAGTTTGTTGAAATATTTCAATTTGAATGCCATCAGTTGCCAATGCCTTCAATGCAGCTTGGACTTTGTCCTTAAGCAATATTGGCTCTTGGTAATATGCTACCTCATGAACAGGTTGGTTATGGACCATTTCGTTTTGGTACAGTGACCCTGTCAGTTTGTTGTACTGTGGTGACTTGCGTATTGCTGAGATTCTGGGAGCTACATCGCCAGTATATTAAATACCAGCAAGGGCACCCATGGTGGACAGGTTTCAGCTGAGCTTCTAGATGAAGACAGACTGACTAGTAAAAAGGAGAGACAGACTTCCTCTAAATATTTAGTCATTAAAAATCTTATGGATAGCAGTGGAACACTGTCAGGACCAGAATAAGATGATAGCTAACAGGTTTTAAATACATATGTATATCAAGCACTATTGTTGTTGTTAAGCACAATCGAGTTGGTTCTGACCCATAACAACCTTGTATAGGGTTTCCAAGGAGTGGCTGGTGAGTTTGAAACACCGAACTTGCAACTGAAACCAACCTTGTGGTTGAGTGCTTATCCTACAGAGCCACACCATGACACACCACTACAGAGTAAATTAAAAGAGTACCCACATTTCAAAATCAGTAAGTAGAGAAGCAAATGTTTTGTTCAAACTAAGGATTTGCAAAGAGTTTTAAGAAATATCTAGGAAAGGGAAAGGAAGGGTTACAGTAACATATCCAAGAGAAACTATATGGAATCATGAATGTGACAAAATTTCAGTGCATATTTGAGTCAATGAATTGAACAAGCATATTGAGGAAGATAATCCATACAGAGAAACAGAAGCAGGTAAAGCTGGAATGTTTGGTGTTGCAGACCGTGAAGGCCTGGTCAGAGGTTCGAGGCCCTATAGGCCCGAGTGTAAGAGATCTAGCCACCTGGCAGTTAATAACAAATTATTTTGAATCTTAATATCCAGTTATGTTTTATTAAATGCAGACATGAAGCCCTTGATATAAACAGATAAATGTAATATTTTCCTAAAAGCCAAGACTGTAAAATTCCAAACAGGCAAAGTTCTTCCCTCAGAGAATTCATTCAAGGTAAATTGGGTGGCTCCCTGGTCTGTTCCAAGGACAATAGGAATGCCCTCCCTAAAGTGTTTCCAGGTGCTGCCTATTCACCCAGGAGCCTCTTTTCCTGAAAAACCTGGGCTGGGCAGCCCACACAATAGGAATCCTCTTGATCCTCCCTTTCCTCCCTCCATTTGAGGCTAGGTGCTAAAAGGTATGTTAATTAAGCTTGAGAAACCAAGCTGAGGTCATGAGATTCGAACCTGCAAAGTATGATGTAAAGTTGCCTGACTGTCTGGAAAAATAAGATTGACAGCTGTATCTTTTCTTAGTCCTCTCCTAGCTTTGTGTAAAGTACCTCCCCTAAATAAAAGGAAGGCGCAGAACGAATCCAGGTGCATTACGACTGGCAAGGCGTGCGTTACAGCATGCAGGGGGCACAGTCCAGCCTTGCAACCATACTGCCTGTTTAGCTAAGATGTTTACTATGCAGGATATTATGGCCTTCGTGGCTGAGATGTTTGCAATGCAGGATCTGCCTGATGCCAGTCCAGCATTCACTCTGTTTTCGGAGTGTCTCTTTGTCTCTCTCTTTGCGCCTCTGTGTCTCTTTTGCTATCTCTATCGCCGCTGGATCTCCCCTCCTCGTGAACCAAACACTCGTGAACAACACAACTATGTCGAGGTCAGACCCCGATAGTTTGGCAACATATTGCAAAGGACCTTAATCTCAACTTTAGCAGCTTGCTGCTTGTTTCATAGTTAGTGGGGGACACAGAATAGATGTGTAGGCAAAGTCCTCCTCTTTATATCTAGTGCACTAATTCTGAACCTAATAGGTCCCTAAGTAGCAAAAATGCCTACGTGTTCAGCTACTAGCCCAAACGGTGGCAGTTAGAACCTGTACAGAGACACCCTGGAAGATAGACCTTGAAAGGTCACGGCCTTTAAAACCCTCTGGAGCCGTTCTACTTTGTACAGATGAGTCATCATTAGTTGGAAGCATGTCCCTGATGACTTACAAGAAAATCTGAATACCACAGGGTATATCATGCTACATTAGAGATGTCATATAGATATAGATAGATATACATGTATATGTTTCTTACACAAACATACACATATTTTGAACATGAATTAATGAGTTCCTATCAATAACTATCTCATTTAAATATAAAAACAATATAATTTTTATTTACTTTAACAGAAAATAAAATAAATTTAGTGGCATAAGTACCCAGCAAACAAATGAGAAATAACTGGACATTCAGAATAGAAGGAATTTAAATTTGTAAATGATTCATCTAGAAGAAAAATATATTCCATGCTGTACTGTGATCTCTGAACACAGTAGCTAATTATTATTGGACTAAACACAACGATTAGGATATTTTGCATTTTTAGCATACCACCTACCTTTGTGATAATTGCCAATGAAGGAATTAAATGGTTCACTAAGTACTGAATTAAGCATCTCAAAACCACAGAGAACAATTCTTGCTAATTGAAATGTGATAAATTAACTACTTGGCAATACAAAATATTCATATTTTCCTATAACAAATTTGTACTGGTCAATATGCTGAAATATTATGCATATTTCACTTTTAGAATTATGAAGAATAACACTGAATTATTCTATCATCCTTTTTTCATTGTAGATTTATTAAATATACAATTATAGCTATATGTGTGTATAATAAACATATACTCTATATGTTAAAATGCTCTATAAATACTTATATTATATATTCATTTACCAAAGATTTATTGATCTAAGTATAATACAAAAATGTCAGGGAACATGTGGGAAATATCACATTTTCACTATAGTAAAGAAGATGTCTCATGCATAATGAGGGAAAGAGTCTGTCAGCGAAAGCACCTTTCTCAACTTTTCCATATTCTCTAGTAATTAGTGCTTCTCTGCTATTCATAGAAAAAAAGAGGAAGACCCCAATGAGATGGATCAGCCAGGTGGCATCATTGATGGCGTCAAGTGTGGCAGCGGTAGTGAGGTTGGCCCAGGATCAGAAATTGTTTCATTCTGCTGTGCATGGGGTCGCTATGAGTCGGTTCTGACTCGATGGCACCTGACAACAACTAGTAATTAGTACCAGTTGATCAATATCACCATTTTGATTGCTGTGACTTGCCATGAAGTTGACTCTGACTTATAGCAACCCCAGGGGCTGTAGCATGATAAGTTGCCATTTTCTGCACATCATCACAATAGTTGATATGCTCGAGTCTATTGTTATGACCACTTAGTACTTTAAGCGTCTTTCAACCTAGTGTTCTTTCTAAGAAGGTGGTGTTCTTTTGTGATCCGTATGGTTTTCAGAAGTAGATCTCCATATCTTCTTCCTAGTCTGCCTTATTCTGGAACCTCCACTGTCGCCCATGAATGACCCTGCTGGTGTTTGAAATACCAGTGACATCACTTCCAGAGTAATAGTAACTAAGGTATAAGAAATTGACAGATGGTAGACCATTTGGATAGGGTACCAATGTGTCATGTGCCTGTTTGACCCTTTCAGATAATTCTACTATTTTTTACTCCAGGTGTTTAGTAAACCAGAAATCCCAAGGATATCTTAGACTTCTGTTTATGTGATCTTCCTAGTAGGACTCTGAAACAAGAAAGATGGCCTAATGAATGGATCACATTTACTAACCAGCATAGCATTTCTTTTCTAGGATTTAAAGATTGTTAACATATAGATATTGGTGACAGTCTATGAATTGTCAGTAGATGACCTCAGTTTTGATCAATAGTGCTCCATGGCCAATTCTTGCACTTGAACTGTGTTCACTGGATCTCACCCAGTCAAGTTCTGCCTTTGGTGTCACTTCTAGTGCTTCAATACCAGAGGTAATCACACATCGTGGCAGGCATCATTGATGGTGTATTTTCTGGCCACAGATAGACAATCCATGTGTGAATGCAATGTTTTCTCTTACTCCACTCGCCAGTCCCTTAAATATACTTCATACTGGTGACAAGGTGTGGAAAGTGGTCATGCAGTGAACAACGATTTGGATCACATTTTCATAATACAGTTACTATGGCCAAAACATTTCAAGAGGAGCTATGTTTGGAATACTTGATGCTTTATGTTTGCCTACATATTAAAATTGTGACTGATACAATTTTAATGGTCAGAAAATAAATTAGCTTTATAATTTTCTGCAATTTCTGGAGAAGACTTGTATTTGTGGTCATCCTCAACACAACACAGCTCTGAGTGATTAAAAGCCAGTTTTCACTGGTGTTACAATGGCTTTTGTAGGGCCATGTGTGGATGACCCTAAATAGGGTTTCCAAAGAACAGATGGTGAGCTTGAACTGCCAACCTGCAGTTCAAATGACTTTGCAGTCTGACACATTAACCCACAGTGCCACACTGTAGGAGGTATGAAAACAGCCAGAAGCAGCTCAGATGGTGATTCAGATCATGGAAGCATAGTTTTTGGCCCTAACACAAAGATAAAGTACCTAGATGTTAGTAAAAATCTTCATTGACATTAATGGAAGCATAAATAACTGTTTTAGTATCATCTCGCTACCCTTCATTAATACATAACTGTACTCAATACATGCCCCTGGGTTTCATAAAATATTTTTAACCAAATTATTTTTATAGACAGGACCCATGAAAAATATTTTCCAGTGGCCCCACACATTCTGGGGCCAACTCTAAAGGCAGCAAGACTGTTATAGGCATATGATGAGGTCTGTTGACTAGAGATAAAGAGTATGATAGAATCATAAAGAAGTGGCTTTTAATTTGGGGGTGAAGCAGCTCATTACCTATAATGAACCAAAGTACTTTGAGTCATTGTTTTCAAGTTTGCACAATAAACTTATGTAATATCATTATCAGTGAGCTCACACATGATAATATCAATGGGATCAAATGTAAAAACAATTGTGATAAGGGCTCAGGATTAGACAGTGCTTAGTTCTGTTATTCAAATGATTGCTAGAAGTCACACCATAGGGTAAGCAACAGGCTGCAACTTTGGTTTGAAACACAGCTGGGTGGTTCAAACTTATTTGCCACTTCTTGGAAACCTTATGCAGGGTAATGACTAAATGGCACTGAACAATAAAAAATAACAAATATTACCAGTCTATTTTAAAAAATGCTTTAATAAAGATGACAACCTCTTATCTTTCAGGGAGATTTTATGCCAAACTGCAGTAAAAACTATTTGTATAATTAAAGAAAAACTAATAATCATATTGGAGTGCTTGTTATTATTCTTTCCCACTGGGTTTTAGACAAGTGATGAGAGGTAAACAAAGAGTTTTCTAGTCAAACGATAAGTATCCATAAGTTCTTTAAAATCCCAAACTCAGAACTTTGTATCGCAACTACAAACA
>NW_006408611.1:7666770-7668867 GCF_000296735.1 Chrysochloris asiatica
ATGATGTTTTTGCTCTTCCTTTCAAATTCTTAGAATTTTTTGTCTTTACCTTGTTTTATTGTATTTGGTATAATCTCCAGTGCAAATTTAAGTAAGTTCTTGGCTAGTGCAAATGGTTAGCATGCTCCACTATTAATATAATGATTTCTGGTTTGATTCCAGCCAAAGGCCCACGGAAAGAAAGTCCCAATGATCTACTTCCAAATGTCAGTCATTGAAAACATTTTGGTGTACAGTCCTTTTCTGGTGCACATGAGGTTGCCTGAAGTCGGAAAGGACTCCACACTACACAATCTGGTTAGCAATGTTGAATATGAGGGGGTTTTGAAAAGTTTGTGGTAAAAATGGTACAAAATTAATTTTTCTATAAAGTTTTTGAAACCCTATTGTAGGTATTGGGGCAGAAGACCTTGCTAGTCTCCTTCTAGTATCAAAGGGAAAACATTCACCCCTATATCATTAAGTGTGTTAGATGTTTGCAATAGGTATTTATAAATAAATTTACTAACTTAAAGAATATTGTTTGTATTATTTTTTCTTGAAATTATATCATGCATTGTTAATGAAATTTTATGGGGTTTTCTTCTTTACTTTTTGGAAAAAAAATTTAATTTTTTAATAATATTAGAGGTAGAGTTATAACAGTGAATATATAATTCATATTTATGGTAATCAGTTGTTTTAATATTTCCAATAATTAAGGTGTTTAATATGCAAAAAATATGGGAAAATTTATTACCTTTGATCTTGTTTATGAGTCCTGGTGTGATGCTTTAGGTGAATGCGCCAGACTACAAATCCCTTTGAACTGCACGGTTGGCAATTTCAAGTTCACTGGCTGCTCCTTGGAAACCCTATACAGCGTCGCTATGGTTTGGAAACCAACTTGATGACACTTCACTTCACAATCTTGTTTTACTAATGAAGAAATTTTATCATAGAAAGGTACAGTAAATTTTCTAAGTCCCAGGTGTAGTGTGTAAAGAAATGAACAAATTGGTGACTTAAAATAAGAGAAATACATATTCCCACAATTTTGGAGGGTAAAAGTCTGAAATGAAGTTGTTGGCAGTGTCACAGCCCAGTGAAAGGTCTATGAAAGAACCCTCCTGTATTTCTAACTCTGGGAGTTACTGGCAAGGTTTCTATTTGTTTCCTTGTAGTTATATCACTTCAATCTCTACTTACATCTTCACGTAACCACCATACTGTGTTTGAGGTTAAGTCTAAAAGCACTGCTACAAAATCATAGAACTTGTTATTGAACAACATTCACAGACATTTTAATTGAAAAAACAGTACCAAATTCTGAAGCTGTTGCTTCTCCACAGACCCTCCATTTTGCTCTAAACATTTCTGAAGGCAGTGTTTCAGTGTTTCTCTCTCTCTAACCCTTCCCCTAAAGAATCCTGCCCTCTTGGACTTGTTGGTCTTAGGTATAATCAAGATGGAATCAACTCACAGGAACTCAATGCACAACAGAATCACACAATGCCCAGTAATGTCCAAAAGTATCAATTGTTTCTATGTTTGAGCCCACTGCTGTTGCAACTGTGTCAGCGTATCCCATCAAGAGTCTTCCTCTTTTTCACTAACCCTACATTTTACAAAGTATGATGTCATTCTCTATGGACTGGTCCCTTCTGACAATATGCCCAAAGTATGAGAGACAAAGCCTGGCCATCTTAGATTCTAAGAAACATTCTGCTGTACTTCTTCCAGCACAAATCTGCTTGTCCTTATGGCAGTATAATTGTTCTTTCATCATTCTCCTCAAACACTATAACTCAGATACATCAATTCTTCTGCGGTCTTCTTTATTCACTTTCTGACTTTCATATGCATATGAGGTTATTCAAAAAGCCATGGCTTGGGTCAAGCACACTTTAGTCCTCAAACTGACATCTTTGCTCTTGAATACTTTGTTGTTGTTGTTAAGTCCCATTGAGTCAGTTTTGACCCATAGTGACTTGTACATGTTTTCCAAGGAGTGGCTGGTGAGCTTGAGACATGGCCTTGCATTAACCCAAAGCACCACACCAGGACTCATAAACTGTGTAAGACCACTTTAAAGAGGTCTTATGAAGCTGATTTGCC
>NW_006408611.1:7668967-7670574 GCF_000296735.1 Chrysochloris asiatica
AGCCAGAAGATGAGACCTTCAAGTTGGAAGGCACACAAAATATGCTTAGGGAAAAGGTGCCTCTTCAAAGTAGAGTTGACCTTAACGATGTAGATGGAAAAAACTTTTTGGGACCTTGATTTGCTGATGGTACACAACTCAAAATGAGAAGAAACAGCAGCAAACATCCATTAAGAACCAGATTATGCAATGTACAAAATATATTCTAGGAAAATTGGAAATCAACAAAAATGAAATGGAAAACACAAACATTGATATGTAAGACCTTAGTGAGCTGAATTGACAATTTTGAGTAGAATAATCATTTGGTTTTTCTATGTCAGGAACAAGAAGTTAAAAAGAAACTGTTGTGTCATATTTATTGTTCAAAAGAGCCTTTCAAGATCTATCTTGAGGTAGAATGGAGTCTATGAAAGGAAAATATACATAAGCCTACAAGAAAAGGCCAGTAAAGAGAACAAACAAGTTGGCAGACAGGGTAGAAGAACAGTGAAGAACTCCAACAGGAAGAACACAGAATACTGGATCAAGCAGGCTCCGAGGATGGTCCCAGAAGCCTGAACCACATATAAAGGAATATTTAGAAAGTTGGAAGGCTTACAGCCAATGGAAATTGTAGCAGAAACAAGAAGTCAGTACTTTCAAATCCAAGGCACTTAGCTGCTCCCTGAGTGGCCATCTTGGGCGAGACCAAATGGGGGAAGGATCAGAGCAGCCATAGACTCCTGACAGAACTGCAGAGATAAAGTTGTAGACATTTTTTTTTTTTCCATTCATTTGTCTCTGGCTGTCTACACACCTCCATTCTAGTGACTAGAGGTGGTGCCTCAACGAGTGGACACCCCATCCCCACCTCTGGAGCATTCTACTATGGATGTGCACAGATCTCAAACTTTAAAGGGACAGTTTCCACTTCAAGTCAAATGGCAGCACAAAATGGCCACAGCCAGCCCTGAACTATTAATCCCTAGGAAAAAGGCCTGAATGGGGGTTGTGGAACAGGATAGGCAGACTAAAAAGGAAACAGGTGAAAATTAAATCCTGAGTTACATCATAATGACCAACAGTGGTATCTTGATATTTCTCAAGAAGGAGAGTGAAAAGGGAAGCCCATCTCCTGATCACATCTACCTAGAGGCAATCAGAAAGCATAAAAAATACCAAAACACACACCCGTCTAAGTATAAAGGTCACAGCTAACTCTGAATATGCCCAAAAAACAGAAATAGATGACCATATCAGCACATGTCCAGAAACAAGATAAAGTGACTCAGACAAATGATCTAGAGGTTAGTCCTACACTCCATACTGAAAGAAGGGCAGACTTTGGAAATGCCTCCGAAGGAATTCAGAAAAATGATGATAAAATGTATCAAAACATTTTACAATGGAGTTGAGAGAAGGAAGTCAGGAAAGCACTACAGTAACAATCAAATAAGATAGATACAACATGGGAAATAATTCAAAACATATAGAAAGAGGTCCAAAGGATTAATAACAGAATATCAGAAATGGACAAGACACTAAAAGGGCAAAATAGGAGAATTGAAGATATGGAAGCCAGAACTAGTGAGCTGGAAGATAAATCCCTCAATACTAATAAGATG
>NW_006408611.1:7670674-7696859 GCF_000296735.1 Chrysochloris asiatica
TTTTTTTTTTAGTTAATTGCTTAGCATAAAGATTGAATAAATATGGTGAAAAAAATACATCAAGAAAAATGGAGAAAAGAATGAAGCTATAAGACTTCATTTTGCTCAGATCAACCATCAACACTCATGGAAACAATAGTCAGGATATCAAACAATATATTTCATTAGGCAAATCTGCTGCACAAGATCTCTAAAATGAACAAAAGCAAAGATGTCACTTTGAGAACAAAAATGTACCTGACCCAAGCCATAATATTTTCATTAGCTTCATACTGATGTGAAAGTTGGACATTTAATGAGAAAGACCATAGAAATATTGATGCATTTAAGTAATCGTATTGAAAGAGAATAATAAAAGTACCATGAAGAACAAATAAATGTTTGATGGAAGAATTACAAGCTGAATACTCTTTAGAAGCAAGGATGGCTAGACTTCATGTCACATACTTCAGACATGTTATCAGGAGGGACCAGTTCATGGAGAAGGACACTATGCTTGGTAAAGTGGAAGGAAGGTCGGCAAAAAGGAGGAAGACCCCCAATGAAATGGACTGGCATAGTGGTAGTGACAATGGGCTGAAACACAGCAATGAGTGTGAGATTGTACATACAATTTCGATAAGTCATTGTTAACTCAATGGCATCTTACAACAACAATTTTCAAGAGGGTAAGGATAAGAAAATGGAAGAAATAATAAAATCTAAGAGTACCATTTCAAGAGGAATACAGAATAATCCTTCTGACTCTGATTACATTCCTATCAAAAACTTTTAGAATGTATTATCTCTGATCGTTTACTTCCACTTTGAGGGAATACTTGAAATGTTGTTGTTGTCGTTACATGCTGTAGAGTCAGTTCTGACCCATAGCGACCCTGTATAGGGTTTCCGAGGCTGTAAATCTTTACAGGAGCAGAAAGCCTCATCTTTCTCCAGTGGTACACCTGGTAGTTTCAAACTGCTGACCTTGCGGTTCACAGACCGATTCGTAATCACTACGCTACCAGAAATCCTTATACTTGAAATAGTGGTCATAAAATAAACCCATCAAGTTGCACCAAAATCTGATTTTATAAGAAACCCAGATCAAAGGAACAGAATGAAATACAAGGGGGAGACATTCTTCCAGTTTTACTAACGTTCTTTAGTTGTATTAATATTTTCCCAACACAAAAGGCTTATTTAAAAGTATGTACAAATTATGCAGACACAATAACAACTATCATCCTTCTCACTCCTACAGAGTCTCTCAAGAACCAGCAATCTGATGTTAGTTCTCAAGTTGTCTCCTGTGAAGATAGCTCTCCTACCAAATGTTATTGAAAAATCTATGCTGACTCCTCCACCCACACCCTTATTATCAGCCCAGAACCTGTGGAGCAGGAAACAAAGGGAAGTGTTACATAACAGAATTTCTAAAATGTACAGTTACGTGCTAATAGATGGATCGGCCACTGACTGAGCAAAACCCACCAGCATTTGAAGGAGCAGTTATAGAATTGAAGTTGTGAATAGAGAGATGGATAACAGTGACTTCAATGACCTCATTCATTTTCCAATGAAAAGCTAAAGAAAATACCCAGCATTTCAACTCCAGCTTCCTACCCTGTAGCCGAGGGATATAATAGGGTCACTGCCTTGTTTAGATTTCTTTGCCAGGATGAATTTACTAGCTAAAACTTCAGCAGGCTGCAATCTGTCTCCTCTGATTTTACCCTGTGAGAGAGAGAGAAATGAAGAGGTTTTAAAACAGATGGTAAAAATAAAAGAAGTTGATTTTTTGCAACTGAATAGAGATTCTGTGATCTCACAGAACTCGGTGGCAAATGTGGTATAAATTAGCATAAAATAATATTTTAAAATAGCTATAATTTCCCACAAATGCATAAATATATGCAACCAGTTGCCACTGTATCAATTCCGATTTATGGTAACTCCATATGTGTCAGAGTAGAACTCTGTACAATAAGGTTTTCAATGGCTGAATTTCTGAAAGTCAGCCACTAAAGCCTTTCTTCCAAGATACTTCAGCATGAATTCAAATCTTCAATTTTCAGTAAGCAGCTGAGTATGTTCACTTACTACACCACCAAGAATTGGGCATAAAAGTATATATATATATATATCAGCATAAATCTCAAAAAGGAATATTGGATAGATTGCCTCTTACAATGGATTGAAATCACCTGGAAAGGAAAAGCACACACAAACACACAGTCATTCACAGATATACAAAAGCACACCCCACAGGCATTCATACACACAGAGTAGAGTTTAAGCTGCTCTGGCTATTTGGAGTTAAAAACCTCCAAAAGAGGATGGTTAAAGCAGAAAACAAAAGAAATTGAAGAAGTGAAGAGTAAGTGAACATAGATGCAACCTAGACAACATTCAACATTGATTTAACATTTTTCATTGATGCTCAGATGCAAAAACAAGGGCTTCAGCAGGATCAGCGCTGGGCTGAAAATCACAAGGTCAAAAGATCAAATCCACCAGTCACTCCTCGAAAACCCTATACAGGTTCTCTACGAGTCAGAACCGACTAGACTTAACATCAACACAGGAAAATACTGAGCAACATAGGACTGAATGACATAAGGTCATCATCAGTTGGAGCTGACCTTTTCTTAATACCTAAACAGTTTTAATCTAACATTAAGAAGTAGTTTGAAAATGATTTTACCTAGATTGTTTTTTAAATGTAGGCTTCTTAAACTCCCTACTATGACATATTGATGATTTTGGTAAGAATTGAATACTTACAGGTTGCGTATTCATATATGTTATAGATATATTGATTTTAAATGTTAGATAATATAGGAAAGAGACCTCAAATTTGGAAATTACCTGTGAGTGAAAACAGAAGGGAGATAGCATCAACTTCCTTAGCTATTCTAAACACAAACCAGTGTCTTTAATCTCACTTTGATGGTTCAGGCACTTTAGGCTGCATAGTACCATATTGACCTCATTATTTTTTCATTTCAAACAAGCACAATCTGCATTTACCATTTCCTTTCTTGATATGATCTCTCTTTCTCTTTCTCTCTCTCTTCCTCTTTTTTTCCCTTTAACATTCAAATCCACCAAGCATACTTTAGAAATATTACTAAACTAACCTCTCTTAGTCTTTCCCTTAGACTATTAAACCAGACCTTCATCTCTTCTTTCAGGCCCTTTCTTAATGACTTCCTTTTGTTTTCCAGTTTTAACTACTTAATCTATAATTGTTTTATGCTTTTGTTGGATGAAAACATTCAGAAACAAAAACAAAACAAAACAGACATTTCCAGTAATTTCAGAAGGATACTCATTTAGGCATAGAACTGAGTTCTTTTTATAGATCCTAGTCTAGGATGCCTACTCTGGAATAAAATTTGGTTACTACAATATTGGATTGGTATATGCTTTCATGCCTCCAAAAAATGTTTTATCTATTTTCAAATGGATTCCTGATCTCTTCAGTCAGCAGACCTGAGAATGAGAAACCATGGTAACACAGGCTGAATAAGAATATGCATAAAGAATAAGCAAAATCAATGCATGTGTGAATGATTCTGGTTACACACCAGTGGTTGTAAATACACTATTGTAAGCAAATATAAACCTAATTTTTATAAAAACAAGAATAACCAAAGTTATGGATAAAATGCATAATGATCCTATAGAATTGCCATGTTCTTGTTTTGTTTAATTCATGAATTGAGACTCTGATTGTGAAACATACCTCCATTCTCTGATAATACTACTTGTCTTGAAATATAGTCTGACTGACATTAAAAGAACCATTCGAGATTTCTTATGATTAAACTTTACCTGGAAAATATTTTAACAACAAACAACTGTAATTTTAATACAACTTAAAAGTTATATTTGAAGTACATTCACTGTAAATGAAATGAAAATGGTCAATATTTTATGTGCTCTGGAATTCTCTTTTTATATAAGCATTTAAAATAATGTTGTTAAGTGCCATAGAATCAGTTCTGACCCATAGTGACCCTGTATAAGGTTTCTGCAGAGAGGCTGGTGAGCTTGAACCACTGACTTTGTGTGGTTCAAATTGACTTTGCAGTCCAGAGCATGAATCCGCAGTGCCACACCAGGACTCTAATATTTAAAATATTAGAATAGTCTTATTTTTTTTTTTAAGCTTCAAATGTATTAGAGAATTTCTGCAAATCATATTATCCAATTTCCCCTATTAATAAAACCATAATTCAAATGCATCAATACTAAGGTCTTCCTTATTCATTATCCAACTTTTGCATACATATGAGGTAAAGGAGAATACCATGGCTCACTTTAGTCCCCAAAGTGACATCTTTTCTCTTTTTAACATTATCAAAAATCTTTTACAACTCATTTGCCTAATCATTTGATTTCCTGATTGCAGCGTCCCTGAGCACTGACTGTGGATCCAAGCAAAATTAACTCTTAGACAGTTTCAATCTTTTTTCTGTTTATCATGCTATTTATTGGTTCAGATGTGAGGATTTTCATTTTCTTTATGTTGAGGTATAGTCAATATTGATAGCTGTGGTTTTTGATCTTCATCAGTAAGTATTTAAAGTTCTCTTTGCTTCCAGCTAGCAAGGTTGTGTCATCTGCATATGATAGGTTTGTAATCATTTCTCCTCCATTCTTGATGTCTTGTTCCTCTTCATAAAATCCAGCTTCTGTGACTATTTGCTCATAATACAGATTAAATAATTACGGTGAAAGGATAACAATCCTCACACACATTGTTCTTGCTTTTAAGCTATTCAGTACCCCTTTGTTCTGTTCAGACAACTGTGTCTTATTCTAGGTACAGGTTCCTGATGACACAATTAAGTGTTCTAGAAAACCCATTATTCCCAAGGTTACTTTGATTTGATCCACAAAGTAAATGCCTTTGCAAAGCCAATAAAGCACAGATAACTTCTTTCAGGTATTTTCTGTTTTTATCCTTACTCCCCATCCTCTTCTGAATGTCTGGTAGTTCCCTGTTGGTGCACTGCTTTTACCACTTTTGTTTTTCGCCATTTCCATCCGTGTAGCTTCGACTTCTTCCTTCAACACTGTCTGTTGTTGATAAAATGCTAACTCTTTAAATGGTGGCGCATCGACCAATTGTTTTTGTTGAATGATTCTGTGTTATCTCCATCTTTGTTTGATGCTCCCTTTTTAAATAACATTATTTAAATAACATTAGTCTATAATTTAATTTAAGCACATTTCATCATTTATGCATATTAACTTTTTTTAAATGTCTTACAATTTACCTACATGCCTATTTATTATTTGCAAAAGTTTCTATTACTCTTTTACATTCAAGAATCAACTCAATGGCACTTAACAACAATAACATCATTTATAAGAGCTCCAAGAGTTGGACATGATCATCATGCATAAATCTGACAAAATATAGGCAGGCTCTACATGTTGAAAAGTACAATCTGTAATGATAAAACAAATCACAGAAAGACTAAATCAATGATGAGAAAGACTGTTTTCATAGATTTAAAAGGTTGATAAAGTTAAAATGTCAGTGTCAAAAATGATCTATGGATTTCATACATTCTAATATATATATCCAGAATGAAACTTTGCGTGAATTTGTGTTCACATTATCTAAAATATATGTAAAAATATTTTTAAAAATTAGAGCAGCATAAGTCTTCTTTTTTAATTGCAAAGTTGAAGGATTCACAAACCTCAATTTCAAGAAGTACTATAAAACTACACTGATATAGATAGTGTGATATAGCAAAAGATTGCATAATAGAGTTATGAAACAGAATTGAGACTCCATATATTGTTTTCTAAGTGCCGTCAAATCAGTTTCAACTCACAATCAACTGTATAGGGCTTCTGAGAAACAGCTGGTGAGTTTGAACTGCTGACTTGTGGTTCACAGTCCAGTGGTTATATAATGCCATACCAGTAGTCCATATGTAAACTTATAGAAATACTTTCAATTGATATTTTGCAAAAAAAAAAGAAAAGGTAAATCAGTGGAAAAATGACATTGTTTTCAACAAAAGTTGCTAGAGACATACTACATTCATTTTGAGGCATTCACAGGTGATGAATCAATCAATTAATAGAAATGTGGACTCACCCCACATTGTATATAAAAATTTATTCAAAATGGACAATCTACTTAAAATTAAAACAAAAATATACAAAACTATTGGAGGAAAACATTAAAAAAAAAAAAAATCTTTGTGCCATTGGGTGGTGGTTGTTGTTGGTAACTGCCATGGAGTCAATCGCATATCCCAGTAACCTGGTATAGAGTTTCCGCTCAAGCAGAAGGCTCATCTTTCTCCTGCCGAGTAGCTGGTTGTCTCAAGCTGCCATGTTTATCCTATGGAGCCACCATACTCGACATTGGGTTAGGGATATATTTTTATATATACAACACCAAAATTTTATTCATAAAAAGACAAAAAAGGGTGATAATTATTGCACAACTTAAAGAGTTGGATTAATGTCACTAAATTCTGCAAGTAGAAAAGGTCATTCTGGTATACAGTTTCTTTGTGTATTCTCAACAACAATAAAATAAGTAAAATTATTAAAGAAAAGAAAACTGGATAAAATATTCGATATTTTGAAAAATAGTTCCAAAGAACAATTCAATGGTTATGTTGTGGGTAGAGTGGAGAGAAGGAATTTTCTTATCTTTTCTTTCTCTGAGTCAAAAGTGTTGTGCTAGAGAATTCCTTTAATGTTAAAATTTTTCTGAATTCCATTTTTGGTGCTTACAAGAACCTATAAATTTATTTAAATTCATAGACTTGTGTACCAAAAAAAAAGGTTAATTTTGAAACTGAAAAAATAAATATGGAAAAACAACATATGGGAAGAGAAAAGCAAAATTGTGATTTTAAATATGTCTCTTTGCTTATTAAAAAATAATGTAGTCAATGTCACAATATTGTATACATAAAGATTGTTGAACTGGTGTATACTTTGCTGTGTTTATTATAATAACAACAAAAATTCTAATAATGCTAAAACATAGTTCAAACTATCTCTTCTAGGATATGAGGGAAAGCATCACTCCATGTTCCTAGATTACTGTTTTGTGTCGTACAGTAGTGGTACTAACTCATATCTATCTTATACACATCAGAATAAAACACTTTCCAGACTTGTGTCAAACTTATAATCGTTGCTATGCTTAAGCCCATTGCTGCTGCCACTATGTCAATTCATCTAGTTGGAGGGTCTTCCTCTTTTTCACCAACCTTCCACTTTACCAAGCACGATGTCTTTCTCTGGGACTGGTCCTTCCTGAAAATATGTATGTATGAAGTATGAGAAATGATGTCTGGCCATCCTGCCTCAAAGGGGCATTCTGTATTTCTTCTAACACAAATTTGTTTGTTCTATTAAAAGTCCAGGTACTTTTAATATTGCCTCCAAAACTATAACTCAAATGTATCAATTCTTCTATGGTCTTCTTTATTCATTGTGCAACTTTCCCATGCATATGAGGTTATTGAAATCACTGTGGCTTGGATCAGGCACATGTAAGGCCTCAAATTAACATCTTGGATCTTATAAAGGTCTTGTGTAGCAGATTTTCCTGATGCAATACGTCATTTAATTTTCTTGACTGATGCTTACATGAGTGTTCATGGTTGACCCGTGCAAAATGAAGTCTTTGACATCTTCAATCTACTCTTCATTTATCTTAATGTCATTTATTGGTCCAATGGTGAGGATTTTTGTTTTCTTTACATTGAAGTGTAACCCATACCGATGACTGTGGTCTTTGATCTTCATCAGTAAGCTCCTTGATATGTACCCCATAAAACAGTACAGACAGAATTTCCTGACGTCTGCTGTATTTCAATACTTAATATATAACAAGATCAGTTATTCCCACAAGACTTATACATAGGATTTAGAGTTACACTTTATATTTATTATCAAATGTTGTTGTTAGCTGCCATCAAGTCAATATAACTCATACAAACCTTATGTACAACAAAATAAAATATTGCTTGTTCTGTGCCTTCTTGCAACTGCTGATATATTATTACCAATGTTGTTGTTAAGTGCCATTGAGTCATTTCTGCCTTATAGCAAGCCTGCATAGTGTTTCCAAGGAGCAGTTGGTAGGTTTGAAGTGCTGGCCTTACATTTAGCAGTCCAGTGCTTATCCTACAGAGTCACACCAGACTCCAATAGAAAGATATATTTAGAATATTTTTCTCTTAAGGATAACTGACTGTATTTTCATGTGACCAGGGTACTATTTGGAGTCCTGGTGTCGAGCCATAGAATATGCACTGGGCCACAAGATTGGCAGTCCAAAATTACCAGTCAATCATCGGAAATCTTATAAAGGGCTGCTATGAGTCAGCACCAACTCAATGGCACTAAACAGCAACAACAATAGGGTACTATTAATTTATTGTGGTGCTGTGGCTGGGAGATTACACTACTAGCTACAAGTGTAGTGGTTCTAGACTAGCAGCTTCTCTGTGGGAGAATGATAAGGCTTCTGTGCCAGTAAAGATTTACAGTATTGGAAACCTTATAGAGGGTCAAGTGCATCAGAAGTGTCTCAATGATAGTGAGTTTTTGGTTTCCTTTGACATAGAATGTTATAATTTTTTGGTAAATATTCCATGTATGGTTATGTAAAATATATTTTTCTTTATTGCTATTTGAAGTAGTCTGTATGTGATATGATTGTCCTCAATATCTTTGACATTTTTTTCCAATCAGGAGATGGTGTCTAGCTACCCTGTTTGAATATGTTATATTGAATGAATAGAATAGAATTCAACAGATTGTAAAACACTATGAATAATTATGCTAGGTAATAAAACGAAATATAGCTTCTATCTGATTCATTCTCTTGAGGTACTTCCTAATGGAATCAGGTCTGTATTCTGAGAAGAATTCCAAGAGAAATCATAAGCCATGGACCATTTGGCACCTTGACCATAATAATGTAAGTGAGGATACCTTTGAAATGACTCCAGCCTTAGCCTCTCCTGATGCAACCACATTTGAGACCCCAGTCAAGCCCCCAAACCATGAGAGACTGTAACAAAAACAATAATTTTTTGCTTTATACCCCTAAATAAAGATGATTTAAGTATCTATAGATACTTGGTATCTGCCAAACATATGATTGGTATCAATGTGTTAAAATTATATTGCTCATATTCCTGTATCTTCTTCCTAATTTCCTTCTTTGCTTCCTTCCTGACCTTCATCTCTCAATCCCTCCCTCCATTTCTTTCTCTGGATTCTTCTTTTATTCCTCTCTTTCTCCTTTCCTTTTTTTCCATTTCATGACATATTCTTTTTTTAAAGAAATCTGTTAAACAACAACATTTTTGTATTTTACCACTTAAAAATATTTCTGCATTATTCTGTTTCAAGTATTTTGACTTTATAATTTTAGTTTTTCATAACTTTGGATTTATTATATCTACATTGTGGTTATTGTTTATTTTAATAAATAACAGTTTTGCCTTTCCATAAACTTCATGTGTTCATAATGCTAGTGCATAAGTTTACTTTGGGGTAGTGTTATGTGGTGTACTCTTTTCATCACGTAACCTTTAGTCTTTTTGTGTTTTTCTGTAAAGTATATCTTGTAAACATCATGAAACTCTTTTTTGTTGTTGTTGTTCTTGTACATTTATGCAAATCTTGTTAACTGAATTGTTGAAATTATTAATATTAACATTTATTGTGATTGCTAAATGATAAATTCTGTGGAAACAGAAACACTTGCCATTCTGTTCATTGATTTATTGCTCATACAAGTTAACTTCTTGGCACATATTAGGTGATTCACTCATTAAATGAGTGAATATGTTACATATCCCATTCCTCAACAACTACTTGTTACTGTTATTGGTAAGTGTCGTTGTGTCTCTTTCAACTCATAGGGACATCTATATGGTTTCCAAGAAGCAGCTGGTGAGTTTGAACTGCCCAGCTTGTGGTTAGCAGTATATTGTTCATCCTACACTAGTAGGACTTCTCACTCCTCAAAACTATATGGTATAGTTATAGTATAGTATATTACTCATCCAACAGTGCTACACCAAGACTCCATAGCCGGCTATAGAATTCAACATTTAGAGGTGTTTTCTTCCCTGTTTTGAAAACACTGCATTTAATTATAAATTTTATTGGTGCTGATGAGAACTTTGTGGTCAACGTAATAGTTATTCCTTTATAACTTTTGTCATTATTCAAATCTGAAAATTTCATCTCTAGAATCATGACAATAACAAAAAACAATAAACACATTTTCAATTGTATTCATTTTCTTTTTCTGGAGTCCGCACTATATATATTTATATGTTCTTATTTTTTTCAGAGATTTATTTCTCACATAATTTTAGCAATTTTCTTTTCCTGATCTATCTCAAACCCTACATATTACCCATTAAAATAGAGACTGTTATTTAATGTGCCCATCATGTGGTTTTTTAATCATTATTTTTAAAGTCTTTGATAAATGTGAGGCAGCATTTTAAGCATATTCCTTCAATTTTCCTTTTCATGTATTTTCTCTCCCCCTTTAAAATATGTAAACAGATATATAGGTCTGAATGAATACACACAAATTAGAACTGATAAATGTCTCAGTAAATTGCTTTTCAACAGACTATTCTCACCCTCTCTGCACTTTTGAAAATGAGTAGAATATAATGAAAACCAAGTGGAATATGAAATGATGCAATAATGCTATTTTTCTTTCTTCTTCTCTTCATTTTTTTCCTGTGACACTTTTCATTCTCTAACACTGTCCTTCAAAGATTAACTCTCATCAGCAATCCTTTGAAAAGTTTCTAAAGAAAAAGTGGGAACATAAAATGTTCTTACATCAAGTAGGATATATGTTAGATTTTTGTATGAATCTGATTAATACTATTTAACACTTAAATATATCTGCACTGCTCTCTATGGGTGCAAGAGCTCAGAAGTATTTTTCACTGATTATTTTAAACACCATTCACGCTAGTGATGAGGAGTCAATTGATGCAGGTGTTTCTGATGTGATATTTCAAGGATTAAACCAAACTAAAGTGGCACTGTAAGATAAGCACTGGTACTCAAAGTCGGTTTGAACTGCAAGGTAGATGGTTCAAACTCACTAGCCATTCCTCAGAAACCCTATACAGGGTCGATATGAGTCAGAACTTAATACACAGTACATAACAACAATAACAACAAAAAAGTAAGTAAAGGACGTACAACAGGATAAGGTGACAGAAATTAATCACTAGGAATGATTAATATTTATTTTATCCTCTCTCTACCTCATTTCTTATTCATTACTTCTTTGAGATGGTTCATCAAATAGGATACTGCCCTCAACTTCTTATGTTAATTTTATTCAAAGTAAGGAAACTAAACACAGCAGCTATCACATAGAGAAATATTAATAAATAGTAAATGCACACTGTAGTGGTTATGAATTGGGCTGCGAACTGCAAGGTTGGCAGTTTGAAACTACAAGCTGTTAAGCAGGAGAAAGATGAGGCTTTCTGCTCCCGTAAAGATTTACAACCTCAGAAACCCTGTACAGGGTGGCTAAAAGTCGGAACCGACTCCACGGCACATAACCACCACCAGCACCCTTAGGATTCATAAGACTGAAAAACCTCCTAATCCTTGGAGTGGGAGGAACAGGAAAAGGTAAACGTATCCCAAAATGGGTATGACCCCATTTATAAATTAATTGTGCTCTAGCCCATTTGTTGCTATTGTTGTTAGTTGCCATAAAGCTAGTCTTGACTCATAGCACCCTAGTTGTTGTTGTTATGTACCGTGGAGTCGGAACTGACTCTTAGAGACCCTGTACAGGGTTTCCGAGGCTGTAAATCTTTTTGGGAGCAGAAAGCCTCATTTTTCTCCTGCGGAACAGCAGGTAGTTTCGAACTGCTGACCCTGTATTTCGCAGCCCGATTCGTAACCACTACGCTATCAGAGCTCACCCTTAGGCACAATAAAACAAAACACTGCCTAGTCCTGTGCCATCCTCTCAACTGTTGTTAGGTTTGAGTCCATTGCTGCTACCCCAGTGTTAATCCGTGTTGTTTGGTTCTTTCTCTCTTCTGCTGACATTCCACTTCACCAAGCACAGTGTAATTCACCTTGAGGTGCTGTAGTCTTTGATCTTCATCAGTAAATATTTAAAGTCCTCTTCCTTTCCAGCACATAAAGTTGTGTCATCTTCATATTACACATTGTTAATGAGTCTTCTGCAATCCTGATGCCACATCCTTCTTTATATAATTCAGCTTCTCTGATGATTTGCTCAGCATATAGAATGCGTAAGTACGGTGAAAGGCTACAACCTGGCTGTACACCTTTCCTAGTTTAAGCCGTTACATATCTCCTTCATCTATTCTAACAACTTACTGTCTCTTCATTGATATATACAGATTGTTCATGAGCACAATTTAGTGTTCTAGAATACCTGTTCTTCATATTATGCATAGTTTGTTATGATCCACACAATCTTTGCATAGTCAAAAAGCACAAGTAAACACCTTTCTGATTTTCTCTGCTTTAAGTCAAGATCCATCTGATGTCAGCTGTGATATTCCTTGTCCCATATTCTGCTCTGAATCCAGCTTGAATTTCTAGTAGCTCCCTGTTGATGTACTGTTACAATGTTTTTAAATTTTTCTTCAGCAAATTTCACTTGCATGTGATATCAGTATTATTCAATGATTTCCTTATTGTGTTGGTTCACCTTTCTTTGGAATGGATACAGATAAGAATCTTTTCCAGTTGATTGGCCATGTAGCTGTCTTCTGAATTGTGTGGTTTACACAAATGAGTGCCTCCAGTGCTGTATCAGTTTGTTGAAACATTTCAATTGGTATTCATGGAGGTTTGTTTTTCATTAATGTCATCAGTGCAGCTTGGAATTCTTCCTTCAATACTGTCATCTCTTGTTCAGATGGTATCTTATGAAATGGTTGCACATCAACCAATTAATTTTGGTACTCTGACTTTGTGTATTTTTTCCTTATTTTTTAAATACTTTCTGTATCTGCCTTTTCTAGGAGACAAAAACACATACCCTATCACTTTAGCATAGGTTAGTTTCAATCAATTTGATAATTTGTAATAACAGTTTGTTAATCACTGTTGTTTTAGGTGCCATGGAGTCATTTTCAACTCATAGTGACCCTGTATAGGTTTCCCAAGGAGCAACCAGTGAGCTTGAACCATCAACCTTTCGGTTCAAACTGACTCTGAAGTCCAGTGCATTAACCCAATGATGTTGCTTCTCAGACTTCCCAATCATTTAAAACTAAATGATGGCAGGAACTTTGATCTTAATTTAGAAGATTACACTACTTTTTGAATATTAAATATAGGTCAATACTACTTATGCTGGATTAGGAAGAAATAGACAGATAAATATTAAATACGAAAAGATAAACAATTAGTAATATAAAGTCTAAGATTCAGATGGCTTGATATTTTCAGGGGACATTTGAGTGAAGACTATAATTTCAAGGTGAAGGTAGAAAGAGATGAGAAGGGAGGCTATTCCTGCTACATAGGTGGTTTAAGTAAAGAGTTATCTTAAATTAGAATCCTCTTAATAAATTAAAGACATATCTATGAAGCAGTTGAAAAGCATTAACTTTGGAAATCTATGAGTTAGTACTACCCTTGGGGTCAGAAGATCTTTATTATTATTATTTTGTAATTTCAGAATTGCAAAGAGTGCTAGCTATTTCTATTTAGATTTGATTAGTTAATGACTATGTGTATGTACTGTGCAGTGAGTCTCTTAATAAGGCTCCTCTATACACAGATATTGTAACTTCCACCAAACAACTGGGTAGGAACATGCAGATTGGGTGTATTTCTTCTTCTCCTGATGGGCCTGGATAAGACAATGTGGGGAAAAATACTAATCGGATTACCAGATTCAGCAGTAAATAACTGTAATCAGGGTTAATTATGGTTATAAATACTTGAAACTGTAATGTGGGTATTGGTCAATTTTGCTATCCCGATGAGAATAAAAGGAGTCTCCTTAGAAGCAGGAAGTGGGGATATTCCTACAATCAAGAAGAAGAGCCAGAGTGGAGCATATCCTTTGGACCCTGATATCCCTGCTTGCTGACTCTCCTTGAACCAGGAGGTGTTGCCGAAGGAGCCACAGGTGAGTGGTAGCAGCAGAACCAAGAGCCAGAACACGAAACAGAGCAGTGCGATTCCTGGCCCATCCATGAAGCAGATAAAGTTGAGTGCCTTCCAGCATTTAATTGGGGAAGTTAGGTTTGCTGATCCACAGAGTAAGAGCTCAGTGCCTTCAGGCTGAGGCCTGTGGAAAAGTGGCATGATCTTTGGGCCGTTTATTGGCAACACTGAAAGGCCTTTGTAAGATTGCCAAAGGTAAGGCCAAGGGCATGAGGACCAGAGAGAGGCCTACCTCCAGGCCTGACTATAAGCTAATTAGAGGCTTAATAAGAAGGCTGTCCTGACTGAACAATTGTGATTTGAGCATTTCTGATCCTAACTTATAAGCTGTTAGCTTACCTAATCTCGTTATTAAGTGCTGTCAAGTCAGTTCCAACTCACAGTGCCCTTCCCTGTACAGGGTTGTAGGTTTGAACTGCCAAACTTGTGGTTTACAGTCTAGTACTTATCTCATGGTTCCTCACCAGGAGTCCGGTTTACCTAATAAGCCCCATAACTGTACATATTGTCTTGGAGTTCTGTGTGAACGTCACAATAAATTATCAAATTGATGATCTGACTAGTTGTCAGGACCAGGGGAGGAACACTTGGCGCTAAAATTAGTAAAGAAGGTTGGTGGGTGGAAGCATATCTGACATCATCTTACAGGATTCAGCCTTGGGATGATGCTGATGGTGATTCTACTCATCCTGCTTCTTGAGAAACTTTTTTAGTTTAAAAATGTCCCTTTGCCACATTTTAAAAGTATGTAAGAATTTCATTATTAATAAAGTATCTTTCATGTAAACAGCAGAGATAAGCTTATTATCTGTAAGCAGAAGTATAATTATAAATTTAAAGTATAATTATAAAAAATATTAAATGGAGCTAAGAGGAAATATAATGAGATTTGTACTTAGAAAACAGTAAAACAAGTTTGAGAGTAACAGTTGCTTTACTTGAAATGGAAAAATATGTGACACATTTGTTATTGTTGTAGTTGTTATAAATGTCAGACTGACTCACAGTGACTCTGTACAGGGTTTTAATCACTAGCCTTGTGGTTATCAGTCCAGTACTTGTCCTATACTCATACCAGGACGTTGACATTGAACGGATATGAATTAATTTGACCAGACCTGACAATTTATTGAGAGTATAGGATGAGAATAGAGGAAGAAAGCTCACTACCTAAAAATTGTAGAGCCAAGTTTAATAAGATAATGGTTTTGTTATTTAAAGAAATTCATAATCAAAAGTGTTGACCTATTTAGAAATAATTAAAGCATGGAATTTTCTCACCAGTGGCTTCTCAGAAACCCTACACAGAGTCACTATGGGTGGGAACTGACTCAAGGCCACCTAACAACAACAAATAAAATTGTGGTAACAGAATGTAAGAGATCATCTACTTGTCTTTTATCATCCTGGAAATTTAAACAGGTATGGAAAAAAAATTATATATATACATTTGATTTCTAAAGTCCAACTTAAGAGAAGCAGCATTTATGTAAGAATTTATTGATCCAAATAGAGATTATATTACCCAATAAATACTCACAAATATGTCTTTATAACAAATGATTGAACTTCTCATAACAAACTAGATCTCAAACTCAGCCTTTATCCCCCTGAGGGAGGGGGTGGTGGCAAATCTGTTATTAAATAAAAATTAGATTAGCAATACTGATCCCACCAGATGCTTTTGAGAATGCTTTAGGGGCAAAATTTAATGTGTTTCCTGCATTTGTTACTTGATTTCTTGAATATAGTAATATGAATTTAAACTTTCATGCTTGAAAAGCATAAAATGGATTTTTATATTTTACATACTAGGAGAGAGCAGGTGATAGTCAATTATCTAAACATATTTAAATTTAAACAGCAGCCAATTACGTGGAAAAAAAAAATGTAAAGTTAAACTATGACATTTTGTTGTATATTTTCCTTGTTGTTGAATGCTGTTCAGTCGGTTCCAATTCATAAATTTTTTGAGTAGCAGCTGGTAGGTTTGAAGCATCGACATTTGATTTCTGAAGACCAACTTAAGAGAAGCAGAATTTATGTAAGAATTTACTGATCCAAATAGAGATTGTATTACCCAATAAATTACCCAATAAAGACAAATATGTCTTTACAACAAATGATTGAACAGCTCACAACAAAATAGGTCTGGTTAGCAATCCAATGCCAGACCAAGACTTCTAATGACCACCTTATTTTTTGAATATGTAAATCGTTTATCAAAACTGAATCCATCCTATAAACTGAATAGTCATTAAATTAGCAATCTCCTATATTAAAGCACTTATCAATTATGATAAGAATCCTGGTGTGCTGTGGACTAATGCACTGGACTGCAAGGTCTGCTTGAGCCACAAGGTCGATGGTACAAGCTCACCAGCTGCTCCTCTGAAGTGGGTTGGAAACGACCCTATGGCAGTTAACAACATCAGCACTTAATTGCCGTTGAGTCAGCTCTGACCCATAGTGACCCTGTATAGGGTTGCTAAGGAGTGGCTGGTGAGTTTGAACCGCTGACTTTGCAGTTCAAACTGACTTTGCAACCCAGCGGATTAACCCAGAGTGCCACACAAAATAACAGTCCTAGCCACTTATTTTCAATTTCAATATATAAATGTTGTTAGGTGCGGTCAGTTGGTAACTACTTATAGTGACCTTATAACAACAGAATGAAACACTGCCCAATCCTGTGCCAGTCTCACAACTGTTGCTACATTTGAGCCTATTGCTACTGCCACTGTAACAATTCACCTCATTGGGGGTTTTCCTCTTTTTCACTGACCCTCCACTTTACTATGTATGATGTCATTCTCCAGGGACTCATCCCTCCTGATAATATGTCTGAAGTATGAGAGATGAAGTCTCACCGTCCAGGCATCTAGGGAGCATTCTGCCTGTACTTCTTCCAACACAGATGTGTTTATTCTTCCTATAGTCGATGGTACTTTTAATATCCTTCTAGAATACCATAACTCAAATACATTAATTCTTCTAAGGTTTTTCTTATTCATTATCCAACTTTTACATGCATATGAGGCTGTTGAAAATACCATGACTTGGGTCAGGCACACCTTAGCCCTTACACTGACGTCTTTGCTCTTGAGCACTTTAAAGAGGTCGTTTACAGCGAATTTGTCTATATATATCTAAGGTTATTGATTCTAGTTTCATATTTTCTAGATATTATGATGGAGTCCTGATGTCGCATGTGGGTTAATATGCTGCACTGCAAGGTCAGTTTGAACTGCAAGGTGTGAAGTTCAAGCTCACCAGCCACTCATCAGAAACCCTATACAGGGTTAACAACAATGATGGACTATAGGTAATGAAAGGATATTAAACTATGGCATAACAATGATTAACAAGGTTATGTTATAGAAACAGTGCAAAATTCTTCACATATATTATCCTGTATCATCTCCCAAGCAACTGATTTTACAAATGAATAAATTAAGGGTTCACATGGCTAAGTGACTATCTCAATATCAGGCATCTAGTCATGACAGTAAAGAAATAAAACTATACTGGAACAACACCAAGTGATCTGGACCACAATGCTTGACTGGGTTAATTATTCTTTAGGTCAGTCTAGAGCACAGTTGAGGTGAGTAACTAGGAAGATGGGAATGGGGAAGACCTTCTTCCTCACAGTAGAATTGACCAAAATGACATGAATGGAACCAAGTATTCCAGACCTTCATCTGTTGATGTGGCACAACTCAAAATGAGAAGAAACAGCTGTAGACATTCATTAATAACAGAAATATGCTATGTATGAAGGATAAACCTAGGAAATGTATAAGCTGTCAAAAATAAAATTAAACACAATTATCTTACCATTAGTGAGCTGAAATGGACTGGTATTGGCCATTCTGAATCAGAAAATAATATGTTGCACTACGCTGAGAAGGATAACCTGAAAAGGAGTTGGGTCACATTCAATTTCAAAAAGAAAATTTTAATATGTATCTTGAAGTACAATGTTATATGGAGTCCTGGTGTGGACTGTGGGTTAATGCGCCAGACTGCAAAGCCGTTTGAACTGTAAGGTCGGTGGTTCAAGTTCACCAGATGCTGCTTGGAAACCCTATACAGGGTTGCTATGGGTCAGAATCGACTTGATGGCACTTCACAACAACAACAACAACATTATATGTGATAGGCTAACATCCACAAACCTAGATGGAAGAACAGTTAATACTATGATTATTCAGATTTATGAACCAATCATTAAAACCAGTGATGATGAAATTGAAGAATTCTACCATCATCTTCAGTGTCTGAAATTGTTCAAATATGCAATCCAAATGTGCTAATATTTATTTGTTACTGGAACATGTAAGTTGGAATCAAATAGAAAAAATAGGTAATTTGAAAATATGGCTTTGGTGAAATAAATGAGGTGAAGATTACATGACACAATTTTGCAAGACAATGTATTCATTGCAAAAAACTTTTTAAAAGAAACATAAAATGTGACTAAACACATGGACTTCACTAGATTAAAAAAAGAGGTATAGAATTGACTACATCTGTGGGAAAGCTCATGAGCATGAGTCAAATAAGGCCAGGGATTGACTTTAGAACAGACCATTAATTTCTCATGCTCAAGTTCAAGTTGAACCTAAAGGAAATTAAAACAGGTTAATGTGAGACAAAATATGACTTTAAATAAATCCCATCTGAATGTACAGATCATCACAAGATCAGACTTACTATATTAGATACAAATAATGTAAAACAAGAGTTGTGGGATGACATCAAGAACATCATATATGAAGAAAGGAAAAGAGCATTGAAAAGACAGTAAAAAAGAAAAGATAAAAGTAGATATCCAAAGAGACTCAGAATCTTGCTCTTGAGTGTAGAAAAGCTAAAGCAACAGGAAGAAATGAGGTAAAAGAGCTGAATGAAAACTTTCAAAGGGCAATTTGAGAACGCAAAGTCAAGCATTACAATGAAATGTGCAAAGAACTGAGGTGAGAAAACCAAAAGAGAAGAACATGCTCAGCATTTTTCAAGGAGAAAGGTCTAAAGAAAAATTACAACCTCCACTTACAATGTTGAAAGATTCTAGGGTAACACATATTTGAATGAGGCTGAAAGCATCAAAAGAAGATGAATGTATGCATAGTCACTGTACCAAAAAGACTGTGCATATGACAAAGAAGTAACATGTGATCAGGAAATGCAAGCTGCTTTGATGTCAATGGTGGAAAACAAGGCTGAAAGAATTGATGAAATACAAATTGAAATATTTCAAACTGATACAGCACTGGAGTCACCCATTCTTCTGTGCAAAGAAACTTGGAAAGCAGCTATCTGGACAAGTGATTGGAAGAGAAACATATTTATGTCTATTTCAAGGAGAGGTGACCCAAATGAATGTGTAATCCAATAAAATATTAATTTAATATGCAAGTAAAATTTTGCTGAAGATAATTCAAAATACATTGCATTAGTACATCATCAGGGAACTTCCAGAAATTCAAGCCAGATTCAGAGAGGAGATGGAACTATGAATATTATTATTGCTAATATCAGATAGATCTTGGCTGAAAGAAGAAAATACCAGAAAGATATTTACTTTGGTTTCTAAATTATCAAAGGCTTTAAACTGTGTGGATCATGACAAACTATGAATAGCATTGTGAAGAAGGTGTATTCCAGAACACTTAACTGTGCTCATGTGGAATCTTTACATAGACTAAGAGGCAGTCATTCATACTGAACAAAAGGATACTGTGATTTTTGATCAGGAAAGATGATTTTACTTTTACCATACTTATTCAGTCTGTATGCTGGGCACATAATTCTAGATGCTGGATTATATGAAGAAGAACATGGCATCAGGATTGAAGGAATCTTCATTATCAACCTGCCATATGAGGCTTTCTGCTCCCATAAAGATTTACAACCTCGGAAACCTTGTACAGGGTCACTACGAGTTGTACTTAACAACAACAATAACATATGTGGATGAAACGACTTTGCTTTCTGGAATTGAAGAAAATTAAAAATATTTACTGACAAAGTTCGAAGACTACAACTTTCAGTGTGGATTGCATCTCAGTATAAACAAGATGAAAATCCTCATTGCCTAACCAATAAATAATATCTTTGTTTATGGACTTCACCTAACTATAACAAAAACATCTTTCTGGTATTGTCTGCTTGAAGCCAAGAACTATTTAACATCAACAATGATATCCTTGTTCCACATCTTTTTTCTGAATTAGGAATGAATTTCTGGCAGCACATTTTGGATGTACTGCGACAATGGTATTTAAATTGTCTTTAGCAAAATTTTACTAGCACAGGAAATTCACAATATTGTGCACATTTAGTCAGGTCACCTTTCTTTGGAATTGGCACAAATACAGACATATTCCAGTTGGTTGGCCAAGTGTCTTCCAAATTTCTTGAAATAGATGAACAAGTATCTCCAGAGCTGTATGTTGTTGGTGTTGTTATGTGCTGTGGATTCGGTTCTATCTCACAGTGAGCCTGTATAGTGTTTCCGAGGCTGTAAATCTCTACAGAAGCAGAAAGCCTCATATTTCTCCCAGAAAGCAGCTGGTAGTTTTGAACTGCTGACCCTGAGGTTAGCAGCCTGATTCATAACCACTATGCTACCAGAGCTCCTTAAGAATGTTGAAAGATTTCCATTTGTATTCTATTAATTGTTGGTGTCTTGGTTTTTGCCATTGCCTTCAGAGCCACTTGGTCTTCTACCTTCAATACCCTCAGTTCTTGATCATATGGAAGCTCTTGAAGTGGTTGAGTATCAACCAATTATTTTTTGGTACAGTGACTGTATTCCTTCCAACTTCTTTTGATGTTTTCATCCTTATTCAATATTTTGCCCATGTTAATGTTGTTGTAAAGAGTGTTAAACATGTTCTCACTCACAGAGACCCTATCCAAGGTTTCCAAGAAGGAGTTGTTGTGTTTGAACTGCCAACCTTGTGGTTTACTGTCAAGTGCTTATCCTACAGTACCATACCAGGACTCTGATCTGCACATAGAACACTTCAGTAACCCAAGACAAGGCTTGGATATTTTTTCTTCGGTACTTTCAACTGCGTAATGCTGAGTATGTTCTTCCCTTTTGGTTTTCTAATACCAGGTCTTTGCATATTTCATTCTAATATTTGACTTTGTCTTCTCAAGCTACCTTTTTAAAATTTCTGTTCAGCTCTGTTATTTCCTTATTTCTTCAAGTTGGTTTACTTTCTTTAAGCTGGAGGGCAAGTTTCAGAGTCTTTTATTATTGCTATTATTATTATTAATGTTTTATTGTGAATTACGTGATAGTTTACATGGGAAAACATTACTTTTGCATTCATCCTATCTTGTGACATTTCATTGCCATGGTTACAATCCCCTCTATGCATCATCACCCAACAAAAGGGTATACACTACAAGCCTGCCCCTTGGTCCTCAGCACACAGCCCCTTTCCCTCTCTGTGACTAAAGTCCCCAGCTGCTCCATCTCTCCACATCATGGTCTTCAGAGTCTTTTGTGACATACAATTTATCCTTTCCTGTCATTTAAATTAATTTTTGCTTTCTACATGTATGATATTCTTGATGTCATCCCACAATGCCTCTGGTCTTTAATGATCAGTGTCTAACACATGAAATCTGTGCTTGTAATGGTTTCTAAATTCCGGTGGTATATAGTTTAGGTCATATTTTGTCTTTCATGGACATATTTTAATTTTCTTAAGCTTCAGTCAAAACTTGCATGTGAATAATTGATGGTGTGTCCCATAATCTGCTCCTCACCTTTTCTGGGTAATAATAATAAGCTTCACCATAGTATCATCCCACAGATGTAGTCAATTTGCTTCCTGTGTATTCCATCTGCTGAGGTCCTGGAGAATACTTGCCTTTTATGTTGTTGCAAAAGTGTTTGTACTGAATACATTATTGGTCTTGAAAAATTCTGTCATACAGTTTCCAGCATCATTTCCAACAATCGCCAAGGCCATATGTCCTAACTATGGATCCTTCCTCTTTATTTCCAACTTTTGCATTCCAATCATCAGTAATTTTCAACAGATTTTGATGGCAAGATTGATCAAGCTGAAGTAGTGTGTAGAATCCTTCAATTTCATCATCACTGACTTTCAAGGTTAGTGATTGGTGCATAAAGTTGAATAAGAATAGTATTAACTGGTCTTCCTTCCAGGATTATGGATGTTATTCCATCAGAGACATGTTCTTCAGGATAAATATTGAAATGCTAATTTTTACAAAGAATGTGATACCATTCCTCTTTTTCAAATTATGTTTCTAGTATGGTAAATAATATGATTATCTGATTCAGAATGGCCAATACTAGTCCATTTCAGTTCACTGATATCTAGGATATGATATCTAGGATATATCTTTGTGTGTTCCATTTCATATTAGACAACTTCCAATTTTCCTAGATTCCTATTTCATACACTTCATGTTCCAATTATGAAGGAATGTTTGCAGCCATGTCTTCTCATGTTGAGTTGGCCACATCATTAAGGCCAACTCTACTTTGAGTACCTTACAACTTGAGAGGCTCATCTTCTAGCATTATATTTGACAATGTTCTTTTGCTATTTATGAGTTCATCAATAACTAATCATTCTGAATAATCTGCCTCTCCTTATTCCTAGTCTATCTTAATCTGTAAACTCTGCTGAAACTTTTCCACCATGGGTAACCAGGCTGGTATTTATAATACCAGTGACATAGCTTCCAGCATTGCAGAAACAAAGAAGCCACCACAGTATAATAAGCAGACAGAGAAGAAGTAGGAGAAAAGTATGACAGAAAAAGTAAAGTGTGACACATTCTTCACTGAGAAAGTAGAAATGATTCCCCTCTTTTTATAACAAAGTGTATCATATGCATACTTGGTTCTAGTGAACTGGAACTAGGATAGCATTAAGTACATCATTCAGTGAAATACGAAGGTAAATAAAAATGATTGCCTGTTTGGGGAGATAAAAAACAAATTTAAGGATGGATGGGGCCCTTGCTACCCTCAAAGAATGAGCAGGCATATTTATGTGATGGAAATCAACTGCTTGATACAATTTCCTGGCCTTTTTCTCACCAATGCTGTTTTCAATTTTCTTCTTTATTATAACTCCCATCAACAGTGTATTTAGATAAAACCTACAAAGTAAACACATTAATAGTCCCAAGAAACAGTAACTGTAATTTTCTAAACTAATCTCTCAGCTTTCAATTTATCTGACCCAAAAGATCCCCTTGGAAAACACTGCATTGAATGGACATTTTTTTTAAAGACACCCAAGGCAACTAAGACAAGTGAATTACTGAGAGAACTTGTCTGTAGCCATCCACTGATCTTAGAAAAAAGTTTAAATGTTTTATTATTATTATTATTATTATTATTATTATTATTATTAGACTAAACCTATACAAGTATAAAGTAAAATCCTAGTGGCAATACTTGTTGACTCATCTTCGATAACTGAATTTTATAACTGAAAACTGAATTTTATAACTGAATCTATTTCTAATTCACTGAGTAGTGTTTGACAAAGTAATTCACCTATATGTGATTCATGTTTTCCAAGAGATGTATCTTCCTGCATTAGTCTATATTATCTTAATGCAGATCATGTCTGAAGAAAATGTAACAGAACTAGAGAAAAGGATGAAGTCACAACAGAAAACCAAAAGTAAACATCATTCTTTCCCTTGAGATGTAGTTAAAATATATTTGTAAAGGCATGTTATTTGTATTTGTGGCTGGATCATAGATGGCAAGATACTGAAATAATCTTTAGTGGTGGAAGATGCTAACATGTTTACTACAATTAAGTTTTGTATTATATTAACATTTCATCTCAGGTAGTGAGATGGAAAACTTAATTGCTGTTCAGAAGAATCCAGTGATATGGGTAACTCAAATTGAGGAATTAACATAGCACTTGTGTTTAGGTGTTCGGGTCAATGAAAATAATCCAGAAGGGTTGTATCAGGTGTAAAACCCTGGCACTATGTGGTTGAAAGAACACAATTCTTAACACCTGTCCCCTTCTTTGTTGAGAGTAGGAAGAATCATTTCTTAAAAGGCACATACCAGGAAACCTGTAAAAGAGAGGATGGCTAAATTAACTTGTCCTTCAGTTAGAATACAGATTTTTTTTAATGCTTTTTATTTTCCCCTTCACCCAAGTTAACATGTATCTACCCTCCAGCCAGTGACATAACTTCCCTGCCTGTCCCCCTATTCTATCCCTGGTAATAATCAATGTCTCCTTTAGTGTGAAAAAACATTTTCTTTCTTTCTTCTTTTTTTTACATTTTATAATAGTGTTCTTATCAATGTTTTTTATTTTGCGACTGATGTATTTCACTCAGTATAATGTCATCCAATTTCATATATGTTATAAGCTGTTTTGCAGATTCATCATTAATCTTTAACATTGTCTAGCATTCCATTAGGGGGCACAGTGGCTCCATAGGATACACACTGGACTGCAAACCACAAAGTTGGTAGTTCAAGACTAACAGTCACTCTGAGGGAGAAAGATGAGACTTTCTGCTTTCACATAGATTTACAGCTTCTGAACCAAGTTAAGGACACTTAAGAACAATAACAAATACTCCACTGCTACCACTCATCTGTCAGTTTGTCATACTGTGGTATCATATGTATTGGTGTGATGCTGGAAGCTATGCCCTGAAATCTTAAATACCAGAAGGGTCACCCAGTGTGGACAGAGTTTTAGAGGAGCTTTCTGACTAACAAAGACTAGGAAGAAACAGAGGCAGACCACTTGTGAATGGTTAGCCACTGAAAACTTTATGAATAGCAGGGGAACATTATCTCATACATTGCCAGAACATGAGCTCTTCAGGATGAAGATTCTCAGCATATCACTGTAGAAGAGCCACCTCCTCAAAGCAGTCTACTTTAGTGACATGGGTTGAGACCTATGTTTGCTTGAAATACTTACTGATAAAGATCAAAAGCTACAACTTTCAGTACTTCCATGTAAAGAAATGAAATTGTATCAGTCAAGAAACCAAGCAATGTAATATATTAGGCAAATCTGCTGCACAAGACCTCTTTAAAGTGTTGAAGAGCAAAGATATCAGTTTGAGGACTAAAGTGCACCTGCCCTAAGCCATGGTATTTTCAATAACCCCATCATATGCATGTGAAAGTCAGACAGTAAATAAGGAAGACCATAAAAGAATTGATGTATTTGGGCTATGGTGTTGGGGGAGAATATTAAAAGTACCACAGACTGCCAAAATAACATCAAAGCAAGCAGTCAAGTTTCTTCAGGACAAACCTCCTCCAAGACTGAAACTCAAAGGGAACTCATGAGAAGGCATGTAAGCTTGCTGGCAACCACAATTGTTTACTTGTGAGTGGAAGAGGGGGAAAGGCAGCAATGAAGAAACAGGCTGAGTTCAACCACATTCCATAGACTCCCACTGACCTGGAGATGAGAGAGAGACAAGGAAAAGCTGGTTGGTCTAAAGTGTGGTGAGACCTGGAGACTCCTGAGCCCATGGACAAGGACATAGCCACAGATGGCTAGAGCTGAGAGTGAAGCATCCAGCTGATATGATGTGAGGGGAGACACACAAGAATGCCTAAACTTGCAGATAGTACCCATGTGACCTAGCCTTGATGACTTGATAATCAAAACTCCACTAGAGATAAAAACAATGTTTAGTAAAGGAAACAAGCATAAATTGCTACAGTTTCATGAACTTGACCTATACTTATGGATGTAGCAGCTCAAAATACTAATTGAAAGGAAAGGAGTCTTCACAGCAAGTGTCAATCCTATCCCCTCTGCATACAGGGTAGATCGGCACGGGCAACATAAACACTGGCTACTCAAGTGAGGGGGCAATAAAGGTACAAAATGATTGGCTTACAAGTTTTCATGAGGGAGTTTAGTTTAAGAGTGTGCAGGGGAAGGCA
>NW_006408611.1:7697334-7701382 GCF_000296735.1 Chrysochloris asiatica
TCCCTTGTAAACTTTCATTCAATTCACAATAAAAATGTAAAAAGAGAAAAGATAATGGAATTCTTCTATTAATTTTTAAAGCCCTGTCATAGATGGTGTGATATTGTAGGATCAACACTGAACTGCAAACCACTAGTTTGGTAGGTAAAACCAGCAACGGTTCCTTGGAAACCCTCCAAAAGTTGACTATGAGTTAGAATTGACTTGACAGCACTTAACAACAACAACATAAAAATATGAATATATTCACTTATGAGCTGACTTTAATAAGTCCATAGATTTATCAAAAGATAAGAATAAAAAATATGGGCTTTACTTCTCAATATAAACACCATCAAAACCAAGTCACTTTTTTTGTAATGGATTATGCTAGCCAATTAATCCATCCCTAATGTCCTGGGAACCTAACCATGTCAATGCAGTCTTTTTTACTTTATGAACTTAAGAAAAACGAGTGTTGTTTAAGGATTTTTAACATTAGAAAACCAAGAGAAGTCTGAAGGAGCTAAATAATGACTCTGAGGTAGATGTCTAAAGACTTCTCATAAAAAACATTCACAAAATTGCCCTTGTTTGATAAAAGCAATGAACAGTATAATTATAATGTTGGAGAAAGACTCTGACGTAGATTTCATGGGCATTTTTCAGCTAAAAAATTGGCTTAGCATTCTCAAAATACTTTCCTAATTAGCAGATGTTTTTGTTCAACCAGCTAAATGTCTTAAGCATCACAATAAAACGATCACCATGCCCTTGGCTCTGGACCAGTCTGCTCTTGCTTTGAGGAGATCACTTCTACCTCTTTGTAGTCATTGCTTTGATTGTGCTTTGTCTTCAATATCAAACTGCTAAAAAGCTTTACCTTTTAGAATTCTTCCAAAAAAATACTTTTGAATTTGGATCCCACTTGTTTAAATTTTCCATTGGAATCCCTGCTCATTTCTGCAGTTGATCTAGTCGCAACAGTTTTGGCATCCATCGAATAGAAAGTCAGCTCTATTTTAATTTTAAAGTAAGAAATTTGTAAATTGATCCATTTGAACTATCTATAATATTGGCTAGTTCTTTTGCTGTTTATCATAGGTCCTCTTCAATGAAAACATGGACTGGGTCTATTTTTCGCTTGAAAATTCACATGAATGATCTGCCTTTATGATTTTCATCTTAAGCATCATGCCACCCATTCTTAAACCAACCTAGCAATATAGAAACTGCTGATTTCTTTGGGTCATTGTCCTTATAAATTTTACATAAACCATCAATGATTTCTTTATTCTTCCACCCAAGCATCACCATACATTTAATCTTTGTCTTGTTTCAATTTTAACAGAATGTTTGTTGCTCTAATATGTTTTTTTTTTTTTTTTTTCCAAACTGATTTTCTTATTCTTCTTAGTACCTCAGACTCAATCCTGTTCAAACATATTAGGGTAAGTTGCTGTTGCTGTTCTGTGTTGTGAAGTTGGTCCCAACTCGTAGCGACACTGTGAAACGTTTCCAAGGCTGTAAACTTTACAGAAGAAGAAAGTCTAATTTTTCTCCCATGTAGCATCTGGAGGATTTGAACTCTGTACCTTGCATTTAGTAGCCCATTGTACAGCTTATTATGCCACCGGGGCTCCTGCATAAAACAAGTTAATATGAGTTTATCTAGAGCAAAAATATTTATTTTGTGCATAGTTTTTGTAATACACATTTTTAATGACCTTTTTGAAGAACCCAGATATGGTTTTGGCATTAGAAAAGAGACCAGAGACTCTATAATAGAATTATACAAGACCAAAGCTTATTAATTATAAATGCATGCTTTTAACAATATAAACAGCAACTACAGACATGGTCTGTAAAGTTGGACAGTGAATAAGGAATATTATAGAACTGATGCATTTGAGTTATGGTGTTGGAGGAGAATATTGGAAGTACCATGGCCTGTGAAAAGAACAAACGGATCTGTGTTGGAAGAAGTGCAGACAGAGTGCTCCTTGGAGGCCAAGATGGCCAAACTTCGTCTCTCATACTTCAGACATATTGTCAGGAGGGACCAGTCACTGGAGAAGGATATCATGTTTGGTAAGATAGAGGGTCAGAGAAAAAGAGGAAGACCCCCAGTGAGATGGAATAGCAAAGTGGCAGCAACAATGGGCTCAAACATGGCAACAACTGTGAGGCTGGCCCAAGACTGGACAGTGTTTTGTTTTGTTGTGCATAAGGTCACTATGAGTTGGTCCCAACTCGATGATACCTAACAATAACAACACCAGACGTGGTCATCACTGTATGGAATACATAGGAATAAAATCTACTCAGTCTGTGAACTGTAGGGAAGCTCTAGATGATCAGACAAAACAAGGCCAGGAGCTGACTGTGGAAAAGACCATCAATTTTTCAAATGCAAGTACAAACCTAAGCTTTAGAAAAGTTCCACAGAGGTGAAACGATGGCCTTGACTATATATTACATAAATTTAGAGACCATCACAAGAATAAATTTTACACACTGAAGAGTAATGACCAAATAATTTAAAGATGACTATGGTCATACTTTAATAAGCAACTACAAGAAATTCAAGAAAGATACAAAAGAGGATGTGGAAGGAGGGATATCATTACTAATGTCAGATTGATCTTGGATGAAAGAAGAAAATACTAGAAAACAAATATTAACTTGTATTTTTATTGATTATGCAAAGGCATTCAACTGAATGGAACTGTCTTCATGTAGAAGCTGTTTATAGTCCAGGAGGCAGCTGTTTGAACAGAACAAGGGGATACGGAGAAGTTTAAAATCAGCAAAAGTTAATGTTATAGCCTTTCAGCATAATTATTCAAACTTTATGCTAAGCAGATAACCCAGTAATCTGAACAATATAAAGAAGAATATGGCATTAGGTTTGGAAGAAGGCTCATCACCAGCCTGTTGATGCAATCTTCCTTGCTGAAAAAGAAGAGAAGCACTCATTTATGAAGATCATATATGACAATCTTCAGTATGGGTTACAACTCATTCTAAAGAAAACAAAAATCTTCACAAGTGGAGCAATAAAGAATATAATAAGAAATTATGACAGGAATAAAGCTGTCAAGGATTTTATCTTACTTGACTCAATAAACACCCATGGAAGCAGCAGTCAGAAAATCAAAGTCATTATGCAGTGGCAAAATCTGCTACAAAAGACCTATGTGAAGTGTTAAAGAGTAAAAATAGCACTTTGAGAACTCAGGTGTGCCTGATCCAAGCCATGGTAATTATAATTGCCTCATATGCGTGTGAAAGCTGGACATTGACTAAAGAAAATGGAAGAACTGATACATTTAAATTACAAGATGTTAACAAAGATATTTAATATACCATGGACTGACAGGTGTATGAACAAATTTCTTGGAATAAATAGAATGTTCCTTAGAAGCAAGGATGACAAGATTTTGTCTCATCTCATACACTCTGGATGTGTTATTAGGAGAAGGAAAGCATGCTTGGCAAAGTAGAAGCTCAGTGAAAAAGGAATAGACCTTCAAAGAGATGAATTAGCACAACAGGTTCAATTGGAGTATGGTGCAGTATTGGACAGCATTTCATTCTGTTGTACACAGGAATGCTATGAGTTGGAACTGACTGAATAGTGACTAACAAAAACATGCAATTTATTTTGTGTCTCAAATAAAGTAGTTCCAGCTTGGTCATTGGAAGCTGCTTTGTTGTCTCTTTAAGAGAACCCCACTTTGTTGTGTTGGTAAGTACTTCTTTACTTTCTGGTATTAAAAAGAGCAACAGATTCATCTTGTACATCATCCCCCAAACTTAGAAGTTTATTCCAATTATCTCCTTAAAATTTTAAAATGAATGAATGTATGCAATATTGTGTATCCTTTCTGGAAGTAATTGATTATATGATAAAATCTAGAAACAAATCTAAATCCCTTGTACCCTCTCAAATATTACTAGTGCTAAAATGTAGATAAACCGCATGAATTTATATACATTTAGCATATATTGAAGAGGTCCAAGTGCTGAACAGAAACTTTCAAAGATCAGCTTGAGAAGATAAAAC
>NW_006408611.1:7702919-7703679 GCF_000296735.1 Chrysochloris asiatica
CTCCTTGGAGGCCAAGATGGCTAAGCTTCGTCTCTCCTACTTTGGACACATTGTCCAGAGAGAACAGTCGCTGGAAGAAAATGTCATACTGGGTAAGATGGAGGGTCAGAGAAGAAGAGAAAGACCCCCAACAAGATGGATCAGCCAAGTGGCATCATTGATAGCGTCAAGTGTGGCAGCGGTAGTGTGGTTGGCCCATGATCAGACATTGTTTTGTTCTGCTGTGCATGGGGTCGCTATGAGTCAGTTCCAACTCAATGGCACCTGACAACAACAACAACAACTATCCCCTATATTTTATTTCTTTCAAATGTAATTTTCTTGTGTTCTTTTTTACCATTCATTCAAGTTGCTTCCTTTTATCCATATTAAATAAAAATGAACAGAAAATGATTTCAAGTCTTCATACAAGTATCAGTACTACTTCTGCATTGCTAATACGTTTTGTCAAAGATATTGACACAGAACTACAATTGTCATACTCTAGAAATGAGAATTTCATTTGCTTTTCAAATGAGTATCCTATATTCAAATAAAATTGAGCTAGAGTATATTAGAAATCTAAGAATTACAGATGATCCCCTTTCTATCATTTTCTTATTAAATAAAATTATGACAAATATACATAGAATATCTTCAAAAATTTCCTCCAAGCATGGAAAATATTTTTAGCAGTACACAATCTGAAGGAAAAACTATATTTGTGTAATATGTTCTCTAAATTTCTTGTGTGTTAAAGTATAAAGGGTATATATATATA
>NW_006408611.1:7704469-7706358 GCF_000296735.1 Chrysochloris asiatica
CAGTTATAACAAAATACATAAATATTTTGCTATAAAACTTTCTTTTTTTTACCCATAGGGTTGTTGTTGAGTACCGTGGAGTACCTGTGCAGGGTCACTATGAATTGGAGTACCTGTGCAGGGTCACTATGAATTGGAATGACTTCATGGTACTTAACAACAACAATCCATAGTGTAGCTGAGCTAAACAGACTTTGGAAATTCTATCTCTGTTTACTCACATAGAAAGATTAGAAATAGTATATAGAGACAATTTACTGATAATAATGATCTATAAATTGAAAGATATTTCACAGATAATATTAAAGTTGATGATTAATGCAAATTCTCTCAGTACTATTGATCATTTTTCCATGTATTCCATAAGCTCTATGTAGCAAAATTCAGTAAACTTTTAGGTTTCAAATCTGTTTTCCTAGTTTCATGGGGCACCTATGTCAGTTAGCAAAAAGAAGTTTATGAAAAAAATGTACTTGTAGCCTTGCAAGTAGCATCTGGAATGGTAAAATCTTGCAATAAGAAGCAATTATTGTTCTCTTCCTTCCAGTAGCAAAGAAAAATGAAGAAAAATGAAGGCTCAATGAAACAACTAATTCTGAGAACTAATGTCCCACATGAACCACAACCTTCTCTAATCTAGATACAGAAGAGCCAGATGGTGCCTATCAAGTACGATTGACCACTCTCTCCCCAAGACCACAACAGATTTTCAATTAAAATGGGTTAACTATGAAGAACAAAATTCACAGTCTGAAAAAAAAAAGAGATGAGATTTACTGGTCTCAAAGAGATCAGCAGAACCTCTGAGACCATTGCTATTAGACAACCCTCTAACATAAAACAGAAGATACCAACAGATGTCACAATCAAGCCAAGTAACAGGCAGAACAATTAAACAAATACCAACCACAGTGTTCCTCAGAGCCATGAACTAACTATATCAGACCAATCTGGAACATTTTCCCAAAACCAAAGATGAGACAACAGGGAGGAACAGGGAAACCAGATGAATGGAAACGGAGAAGTCAGGGGACAAAACCAGGAGAGCGCTGACACAATGCCGTGGAACAAATTTATAAGGACTAATGATTGGAGTGCTGGTGTGGCACTATGGGTTAATGTGCCAGACTGCAAAGCTATTTGAACTGCAAGGTCAGCGGTTCAAGCTCACCAATTGCTCCTTGGAAACCCTATACAGGGTCGCTATAGGTCAGAACTGACTCGATGACACATTACAACAACAACGATTGGAAAACAATTTGCTATGTAAACTTTCACCTAAAACACAATAACATGTTAAAAACAAGAATTTTCTTCCCACAGATTTTTTAATGATTGAAAAGGGTAAAGAAGACATAGGATAATGTAAGACAGGACCAAAGAACAGGAGCAAGACAAGAGAATAGTAAGTGACAAACTTGCCACCTCAGAGCTTCACAGAAAAGTGTTCAAAATGTGGTAATGATTTAAGAATCAAGTTGAAAATGTAGTAAATATAAAAAATATTCCAAATGGAAGCAAAAATCTCATAATCGGTATATCATTATCCACCCTCAATTCTTAACATTGTATTTACAGTATTTCAAAAAGGCTGTATCTTCCAACTACAAAAATGACAATGATGACAGGTTTAGGTTTATCCTATAAATAAGCGATAGTACATTAAAGAGTTACGAGTTGGGCTGCCAACCGCAAGGTCAGCAGTTCAAAACTGCCAGCGGTTCCGCGGGAGAAAGATGAGACCTTCTGCTCCCGTAAAGATTTACAGCCTCGGAAACCCTGTGTAGGGTCACTATGAGTCAGAACCAACTCCACGGCACATAACAACAACAACACATTAAAGAGATAACATATCCCTATTGTTGTCTTGTGATTTTTTTTTTTTTTTT
>NW_006408611.1:7706889-7737165 GCF_000296735.1 Chrysochloris asiatica
ATTGATGCATTTGAGTTATGGTGCTGTAGAAGAATATTGAAAGGATGCATGAACTGCCATAAAAACTGGTGAAACTGTATTGGAAGGAATATTGCCAGAATGCTCCTTAGAAGCCAGGATGGAAAAACATCATCTGTCATAATTCAGACATGCTTTCAGGAGAGACTAATCCCTGGAGGAGGACATTACGCTTGATAATGTGGAGGGTCAGTGAAAAAGTGAAAGGCCCCCAACCAGGCAAAATGGTAGTATCAATAGGCTCATGCATAATAACAATTGTGAGGACAGCATTTCCTCCTGTTGTGCATAAGGTCATCATTACACAGAAGGAATTCACAGCCCCTAACAACAGAACAACACTAAAGTTGCAAGTAAATTGATGTTATAAAAATGAAAACAGTTTCGGAGGCAAAATAACCCTAGTTCTACCATTTTGCCATCTACTTCTGAGAAATCAAATGAATCTTACACAAGGGACTTTTTTTATTATGATCCAGCAATGTTTTCATACTAATTGAAAACATGTTTAGAAATGTTGTATGTAGATGTTTTTGATTCTGTAGATGTGGAACAGAAAGTCTCAAGAGAAACTGCAGAGAAAGAAGAACATTCTAGTCAGAAACTGAAATGGAATTATAAATGAATTTAGTTTTCCTTTAAAAATTGAATTGCTAGGTTATGACTGTCTGGAATGATGTGCAGATGATTGTAAATCCACATCTGAGCTGAAGACAGAAAGAATTAAAAGGTCAATTTGCAAGTTAGGCCATATGAACACTCTGGAAATAGCCATATGAATGAAAGGCTGATACCATAAACGATGAGCTGCTTGAAGGTGGAATAACGCCTTATTAATCTGCTAATCCCCTTGTTCCATTTCTAGCAGAGTATCTGACACTGGTAAAAATGTGAAATGTTTTCAGATTCTTTGATGATTGACAGAATAAATTAATGCTCATTTGCTGAGCATAGCGTAGGCTTTAAAAAGCAATCTTGTTGTTGTTAAGTGCCATTGAGTTGGTTCCAACCCTTAGAGACCCTATATAGGGTTTCTGAGGAGCAGCTGGTGAGCTTGAACTGCTGACCTTGCAGTTCAAGACAGCCATGCAGTCCACCACATTAACCCACAGTGCTATACCAGAACTCCAAAAGACAATCTATAGACTCTAATTTGTACCTTACAGCAAAACTAATATGTATATATTTTTATCTCTATTTTCCTGTAGTAAGTGATGGCACTTTTCTATTAATTTTGGATTTGCTTTTGTTTTGTTTTTGATTCCTTTAATAGTTAAGTAAGGGATGTGTTAGTATTGTAATGTTACTAACGTTACATCCGAAAGTCTAAAATGGGGTCTGTTCTAACAAGCTCTTTTTTTCATTGGAAAAAAGCTGTGAACTTTGCTAGTAAGATTTCAGTATTTCCTTTAAAGGAGAATCAGAATGCCAAGAAACAATCCTCCTTTAAATGGCTTGCAATAAGGGAAGGATCTGAGCAGGCAGTGAGATACAAAGTATTAACCGTATCCAAGACAGAAATTCTATTATTAGAAATATTTAGGATTTCAAAGGGAATTGGACCAACTTAATTCCTGGTGTGGTTGCTGTAAAATAAGGGCTGGAATGCTTACTGCTGAATTGGTAATTCAAACACAACAGTGTCTCCTCAGAAACCCTATACAGAGTAGTTAAGAGCTGGAATTGACTCAACAGCCCTTAAAAACAACTTCTTTAGGAGCAGGGTGCCAATAAAACCTTTTTTGATGTGTTCAAGTGGAACGACAATGATTATCCTGACAGTTGATGAAAATAGGTTTTCTCACTATTCAATTCTGAGAATATTGACAAGGAATGATGAAGCCATGTTTTGAAATAAAACTTAAAGTGATTCCAGGAGTAGCTTCAATGACTAAAAATCAAAGTTAAGTCTCCAATGCAGTTTTCTCTTCTCCACACCAATTTCATAACCTCCTGAGATAAATCATAGATTATTGTAAAGTTGGCAAATAACAGTGCACACTGAGAGATAAGGGAGAGATTAGCTTTGCCTTTTTATTAAGTACCTAGAGGCAAATAGAAGTTATAAAAGTGTTCCAATAATTATCTGACTTAACAGAAATCCTATTGAAGTAGTTTCAAATATGCTTTCCCTCTCTCTGTCACACACGCACATCCACACATCCAGGTGTGCTTTTAGATGCACACACATGGTATGATATGGAATATCATAATTATTTGCTTGCTAATATAAAACCAAGATTAACAAATGTTGACTCTAAGAAAACTTTCCTGGAGCTTCATTTTATTTGTACTGAGGACATTTTTCTATAGTATATATTTGAAAACAACTATTTGTGAGTTTTCAATTCTATAGCATGTTTTTAGCAACTTGAATTTCAGCTCAGAAATCTAATTCCATGCATTTACCTGCAAAATAGTCTTACATGGCTAGTGCTGCTCTGACTGAAAGACCTTAAGTGGAGAGCCATACCAGACATTTATTCCCCAACATTTTAGATGCCAGAAATGTAAATTTGGAATGTCAAATCTAGGAAAAAGCTTTCTTGCTCACTCTGTTCGCTTTGAATAAATGGTCCTTGTCTACTTTCTACGTATGTGGGTTGGGTTTCTCATCCCTTGAAAATGTCCATGTATTTTTGTATCACTCTTCACCTGGGTCTAGGAAATTCATAGAACAGGGACCATGGGGACAAAGGTTGCACCCCTCTTCCTGCTTTGTTTTCTTAATAGCATTGATGCCCCTCCCATTTCTGCTTGTTTTTCTTTCATCTCTTTTGTATCTCAAAAGAGATTGACTCAAAATGCAACCTAATCCTGAAAATTGCATCGTAATTTATTAATATAACTGCCACTAATCATGCCTCATTAGCATTATGTTGTTGTAAGGTGTCATTGAGTCAGTACTAACTCATAGTGACCTTATGAACAGCAGAACAAAACACTGCCCAATCCTGGGCCAAAGTCACTATTGTTGCCACGCTTGAGCCCATTGATGCTGCCACTTGGCTAATCCATCTCACTGGAGGTCTTTGTCTTTTTCTCTGAGCCTATACCTTACCAAACATGATATCCTTCTCCCACGACTGGTCCCTCCTGACAATATGTTCAAAGTATGAGAGACAAAGTTTGGCAATCGTGGCCACAAAGGAGCACTCTGGCTATACTTCTTCCAACACAGATCTGTTGGTTCTTTTGGCAGCCTACGGCACTTTCTATTCTTCTCCAACACCATAACTCAATGCACCAATTCTTCTATGGTCTTATAGAAGTTAGTATTTACAACACATAGAAAATTACATCAGATCAAAAACTGGTCATTAATTACTTAGTAATGAGAATCATGGCCTTACCAACTTGGCTCATATTTATGGGGGACACATTTCTATCTATATTAAAAATCAAATGCAGTTTCTTCACATGAATACTTTTCTTCTCCTTCTCTGCTTTTCTAGAGAAGAACGTAATCTCTTTCCTAACTTTTTCTCTCTCCATATGGATATAATTCTAAATTAGATAAACACACAGATAAGTTTATATTTAAATAAATTAATAGAACAGTGAGTACTTCAGGTCCTTGAAAATATTATAGAATATTTTGACTTCTGAATAAGCTTAATGTTGTTTATGTTGTCAAAAATAGAAGGAACGTTAAACTAACCCCATTGCTGCCAAGTCTATTCCAACTTAATAGCAATACTTTAGGGAAGAGTTAAATTGACCCATACAGTTTCCATAAAGGAGCTCTGGTAGCTTGTTGTTGTTGTTGTTGTTATGTGCCGTGGAGTCGGTTCCAACTCATAGCGACCCTATACAGGGTTTCCGAGGCTGTAAATCATTACGGGAGCAGAAAGCCTCATCTTTCTCCCGCGGAACAGCTGGTAGTTTCGAACTGCCGACCTTGCGGTTCGCAGCCCGATTCGTAACCACTACGCTACCAGAGCTTAGTGGTTACGAATTGGGCTGCAAAGCTCATGGTCAGCAGTTTGAAACCACCAGCTGTTCCGCAGGAGAAAGATGAGGAGTTCTACTCCCATAAAGATTTATAGCCTCAGAAACCCTGTACAGGGTCACTGAGATGGAAATGACTCCAGGGCACACAGCCACCACCACATACAGCTTCCGTGACTATAATCTTTCCAGAAGCAGACTGGCTCATCTTTCTCTCTGGAAGTTACTAGTGGGTTTGAATTGCATATCTTCAGTTAGTAATCAAGAGTTTAACCAGTATGCCATTATTATTGTTGTGATTAAGTGCCGTGGAGTCGGTTCTGACTCATAGCCACCCTGTGTAGCATTTCCAAGGAGTAGCTGATAACCTTGAAACACCGATTTTGTGGTTCAAATGAACCATGTCATCCAAGGTTTTATCCTAGAGTGCCACACCAAGACTCTTACTGTGACAGTTGTTGTTAAGTGCCGTGGCGTCGGTTCCAACTCATAGCGACCCTGCATAGCGACCCTGCACAGGGTTTCCGAGGCTGTTAATCTTTATGGGAGCAGAAGCCTCATCTTTTTCCTACAGAGCAGCTGGTAGTTTTGAACTGTGGATCTTGAAGTTCACAGCCCGATTCGTAACCACTATGCTACCAGAGGCACACAACAAATGGGCACAATGTGAGTTAAATAAGACAGTAGAAATTCTGCAGTTTGATAGAAAGAAATATCCACTGAAATGCCTTGCTATATTCTGGGGACATCCTAACTCATTTTAAAGATCACTTTCTTCTTTGCTATACCTTAATCCTACCTCATCCAGTGAATAATCAATTAACCCATATAATACACGAAAATGATTCTATTCACAATAGCAAGAAATTCTTAAAATAACTAGAAATAAACCTCACAAAGTAGTTGCAAAATTTATAGGAGAAAAACTTTAAGTGTGAAATAAAATGTTGAAATAAATGTAGAGACGTATTAACATTCCTAGTAACAAAACAAAACCCCTCAAGATATAAAGATGTCAGTTCTCCATAAAATAATCCATAAAATTTGTATGTTCACAATAACTGTACCCTATCTTGCAAAAGAATGAAAATGTGAGGATATACTCTATAGCTGTTTTCACTTACAGCCAGATAGTATTGGTAAAGAAATGGTACAATTCATTGGTAATTTTTAGCAATTTTGTTAAGCTAAAATGTACATATAATTTAAAAAATATTAAAAAACACACAATTTGATGACTTAAAAATATATAAAAACCTGTAAGACAACCACCATAATTAAGATAATGAATATATTCATCATACAAAATAAGTTTATTGTGTTTCTTTGGACTCCCCACTTGTCAGTTCTTCCCTGTAATCCATCCTAAAGCAACCAGTAAAATAATTTCTCCAATTACACATTAGTCAGAATTTCCTGGAATTCTATACAAATGGCATTGAACAGTATGCAATATTTTTTGTCTCATTATTTCATTAAACATAACATAAATTTTAAAAAAAGCCACTATTTTCAAATCAATTTTGACTTATAACAACTCCATAGGTAGAACTGGTCCATATGGTTTCCAAGGTTTTAAATCATCATGGGAGCAGACAGTCTCATCTTTCTCCCTTACAAATGTTGGTGGGCTTGGACTGCTGACCTTGTTAGCAGCCCAATGCTTAATCCACTACACTACAATTGTTGTATTGATAGTTGTTTGTTTTTAATATACTAAGAAAAATATAACTCTGCTGCTATAGAACAAATTATTTTAATATTTCAGTGCATTCAACTCTTGTTTGATATTTAGACCTTTTCCAGTTTTTAACCATTACCTATCTGGTAGCATAGTGGTTACGAATCGCGCTGCGAACCTTAAGGTCAGCGGTTCAAAACTACCAGTTGCTCCGCGGGAGAAAGAAGATGCTTTCTACTCCCGTAAAGATTTACACCCTCGGAAACCCAGTACAGGGTCGCTATGGGTCGGAACCGACTCAACGGCACTTAACAACAACAACAACATAATTTATCTATGAGCATTTGTGTATAAGTCTTTATACTGTCTATGTTCTATTTCCCTTTAGTGTGGAATAACTGGAACATATGGTAAGTGAATTTCTTACTTTTTAAATCCACCAAAGTTCAGCAGTTTCAGAGTTCTAATCCCAACATTCCTTGATGAAAATTGATACGGCATTTTTGTTGTTGCTACTGTTGTTCTCTAAATAGTAGATTTGTGAGTGTAATTAATTGTGATTTTAATTTGCATTATACCTAATGAAAGAAGCCTTGGTGGACTTCTACCCACAAGGTGAACAGTTCTAACCTTGCAGCTCCTCTACAGAAGAGAGATGAGGCTTTCTGTTAATGCACAGATTTGTATTCTCCAAAAACCTATACAGGGTCGTTTTGAGTCAGAATCGACTTTATGGTAATAAAGGTTGTTTTTTTAATATTGACTGATGATGTTCAGTGTATATATTTGAATATTAACATATCTCCTTTGACAACCTGCATCTTCAAAAATGTTCCCTGTTTATTAATTTTTATGTTGGATAATTTCTGTTATTATATATGCCTTTAATCCATATACAGTGTTGCATGCACAGATGCACAGGTCAGCTTTACTATAATTTTCTCCCACCATCTCCCTAGCTGCTAATAAATATAATAGCTATTAATGTACAAGAAGTAGGTGCTTTAAGGAGACTGACTGCTCTCTGAAGAAACCCAGAACTCTATCTTCGCGAGGGTAAGGAGAGAGACCTATTCTCTGGCACAGGAAATCTAGAAAAGCCTGTACAGGGAAAATAAATAACAGCCACTGCTGACAGGGGCCTTCACTTTATTATCCCCAGTGGCAAAGTGGTTAAGTAAATAAAATAAATAAGTCAACAGTTTGAATCCGCAAACTGTTTCATGAGAGAAAGATAGGCACTTCACTCCTGTGAAGATTATAGTCTTTAAAACCCTAAAGGATAATTCTCTTGTGTCCTTACTGGACTGTTATGAGTTGGAATTGACTTAATGGCAAGAGGTTTTTGATAACCTTTCATCACCCAGTTTTGTAACCCTTTCCCTACCTGCTCCCTATACATGTTATTTAATACATAAACATGACTTCCAATTAGAATTTAATCCACAGAAAAAGGAAATTACATGTTCAACCAAGACACATACTAGAGTGATTTAACCCTACTGACAAGATCTTAACTTCAGGAAGCCTATGCTGATAATCATTTAGTTGCACTATTCACCCCTGTGCTACTTATTAAGCAAGTAATAAAACACCAAGACATTAAAGACTGGAGACCAGAATAATTGTGAAATAACACCAAGAACATTACAGAGGAAGAAAGAAAAAGGTCATTAAGAAAATTTTTAAGAAGAAAAATACATCAAAGTAGAGACTCTGAAATTTGCTCTCCAGTATAGAGATGCTAAAACAAATGGAAGCAATGAGGAAGTAAAACAGATGAATAGAAAATGTCAAAGGGCAGTTTGAGAAGACAAAGTCAAATATTATACTAAAATGTGTTAGAGTTAGAAAACCAAAAGGGAAGAACATGCTCAGCATTTCTCAAGCTTATGGAACTTTCAGACTGCGACTTGCAGTTCTGAAAGAGTCTATTGAATGATGCAGAAAGCACCAAAAGAAAATAGAAGGAATACACAGAGTGACTGTACCAAAAAGAAATGTCAATATTTTACCATTTTAAGCTGAAGCATATGATCATGAGCCAATGATATTAAAGGAAGAAGTCCAAGGTGCATTGAAGGCATAGATAAAGAACAAGTGCCAGGAAATGATGGAATACAAATTGAAATATTTCAACAAACTAACGCAACACTGATGGCACACATTTATCTATACCAAGAAATTTGGAAGACAGCTGACCTGGTCAACTGATTGGAAGAGATCCATGTTTGTGCTTATTCTAAAAAGAGACAACCCAACAGAATGTAAAAATCATCAGAGAACTTCATTAATATCACATGCAAGTAAAATTCTGTTAAAAATAATTTAAAAATTCATGCAATAATACATTGACAGAGAACTATCAAAGGTTCAAGCTGGATTCAGATGAGGACATGTAATGAGATATATCCTTGCTGATGACAGATGGATCTGGGCTAAGCACAAAGAATACCAGTAAGATGTTTATCTGTACTTTATTGACTATGCAAAAGCTGTTGATTGTATGGATCATGACAAGCTATAGACAACATTGCAGAGAATGAATATTCTGGAACATTAATTCGTGCTCATGAGGAAGCTGTACATAGACCAAGAAATAGTTGTACAAAAAGAACAAGGGAACACTGAATGGTTTAAAATTAGCAAAGGTGTGTGCCAGGATTGTATTCTTCCACCATAATTATTTAATCTGTTTGCTGAGCACATAATCTGAGGAACCGCATTATATGAAGAAGAACATGGTATCAGGATTGGAGGAAGACTCCTTAACAAACTGTGAAATGCAGATGATAGAGCCTTCCTTGATAAAGGCAAAGAGGACATAAAATATTGATGAAGATTAAAGATGAAAGCCTTCGGTATGGGTTGTACCTCAATGCAAAGAAAACAAAAGTCCTCACCACTGGACCAATAAATATCATCCATATACATGGAGAAAAGATTGAAGTTGTCGAAGACTTCATTTTGTTCAGTTAACCATCAGCACTCATGGAAGCAGCAGTGAAGAAATCAAATGACATTTTTTTAAAGCAAATAAATCTGCTATACAAGACGGTCTTTGAAGTGTTCAAGAGCATAGATATCAGTTTGAGGACAAAAGTGCACCTGACTTAACCCATCACATTTTCAATAACCTCATGTGCATGTGAAAGTTGGACAGTGAATAAGGAAGGCTATAGAAAAATTGATGCATTTGAGAAACTGTTTTGGAGGAGAATATTAAAAGTACCACAGACTGCCAAAGAACCAATATATCTGTATTAGACGTACAGCCAGAGTGCTCCTTCGAAGCCAGCGTGGTCAGATTTGTCTCTCATACTTTGGAAATATTATCAGAAGGTTCCTGTCCCTGGAGAAGAATATCATACTTGATAAAGAGAAGGGTCTGGGGAAAAGAGGAAGATGCTCAATGAAATGGATTGGCCCAGTGACAGCAGCAATGGATTTAAGCATAGCCATGATTGACGTTGGCACAGGACCGGACACTGTTTGGTTCTGTTGTATATAGGGAGGCTATGACTCGGTACAAACTCAGTGTTATCTAACAACAACAACAACAAGTGAAACACTGGTTAATTATGAGGTTAGAATTATCTGGTCTTCGCTCTGCTCCAAACAATCTTTTGCAAGAACTTAAAAGACAAAAACAACAAGAACAAATATCATATTGATGTGGTTCACTTGAATGTTTATAAAGCAAATTTGTTTGCCATTAAGCAATTTATTTATAATGTTGTGACTTTTTTTTTGCAATGCTCTGAATATATGAGCATTCTTCCACTTAGAACATTGTTACTTGTTATTAAATGCCATCAAGTAGATACTGACTCATAGTACCCATATCCACAACAGAACGAAACACTGCTTGGTCCTGGGCCAACCTCAAAATTGTTGCCACGCTTGAGCCCATTGATGCTGCCACTTGGCCAATACATCTCACTGGGCGTCTTCCTCTTTTTCTCTGACCCTCCACTTTACCAAACATGATATCACTCTCTATTGACTGGTCCCTCCTGACAGTATGTCCAAAGTATGAGAGATGAAGTCTGGCCATCCTGGATGTACTTCTTCCAACACAGACCTGTTGATTCTTTTGGCAGCCTTTCAATATTTCCCTCCAACACCATAACTCAAAAGCATCAATTCATCTAGGATATTCCTTATTCACTGTTCAACTTTCACATGCATATGAGGCTATTGAAAATGCCACGGCTTGGGTCAGGCACACCTTCGTCTTCAAACTGACATCTTTGTTCTTCAACGCTTTAAAAAGTTCCTGTGCAGCAGATTTGCCTAATGCAATACATCATTTGATTTCTTGACTGCTGCTTCCATGAATGTTATGGTTGATTCAAGAAAAATGAAGTCTTTTATAACTTCAATCTTTTCTCCATTGTTAAGAATGTTGTTTATTAGTCCAGTGGTAAGGATTTTTGTTTTATTTACATTGAGATGCAATCCATACTGAAGGCTGTAGTCTTTGATCTTCATCAGTAAGTATTTTAAGTCCTCTTCACTTTCATCAAGAAAAGTTGCATCATCTGCATATTGCAGGCTGTTAATGAGTCTGCCTCCAATCCTGATGCCATGTTTTTCTTCATACATCAAGCATAGACTTCCTGTTTCTATTCTCACAGCTTTCCTACCTATTTTCTGCTTTCTGAATCCTACTTTTAGACAAATGCTACTTTTTTGTCTCATACGTTTGATTTTTCTGAGGAACAAAATCCTCATGGATGATACTGTTCACTTTATAAGCCTGCCTATTTTTTCCCTCATTTTGTGTCTTGTTTTTCCCTTTACACAAGTTGACATGCATTTAAGGAGCCATAGTGGCATTGTTGGTTAGGATTGGGTTGTTAATCACAATGTCTGTGGTTCAAATCCACCAGTCACTCCTCAGGATATAGATGAAGCTGTCAGAACCAATTAAGTTTTACGTCTCATAAACACTACTGTATGGCACTGTAGCATAAGCACTGACCACTAGCCATGAGCTGCATCTAGGAAGCCCAATACAGTGTCATTATGAGTCAGAACCGACTCCCCAGTATTATTAACAAGACAATGAGTGTGAATCGTATTTACCATTGCTGCCTTTATTTTTTTATACCTCAGTGTCTTCCTTTGTTTGGTCATGTTGTGCTGACATCCCTAATTAGTTTGCCATCTGTGCCTTCACCGAAATTAACAGGTGTTTCCATTTAGTTATTTCCATCGCTCCTGATCCATTCCTTGTTTCTTTCTGTGTGGAAACCTTTTCTTGACTTTTTGTAAAAGTGGTCTCATAATATTTGTCAGCAGAATGTCCTCCTGGTTTATTCATGTTGTGAAATGTTTCATGGACTCTTTGTTACTCTTTAGCATTGCATACTATTCCATAGGTTTTATCCAGTTATCTATTGCTGGACATTTAAGTTGTTTCCATTTTTTTGTTACTATGGATAATACTGCAATGCACACAGGTGTGCATATGTTTATTCAAATCACAGCTTTTATTTCTTCAGAATATATATAGCCAAGAGTGGGATTGCTGGATCATATGGTATTTCTGTCTCTAGTTTTTTAATGAAGTGCCATACCATTTCTCACAATGATATTCTATTATTCCCAACAGCAATGAAAATCTCTATCTCTCCACAACCTTACCAGCATTTGTTGTTTCTATATTTTTGATCAATGCCTTTATTACCAGAGTGAGGTGTTATTTCATTGTAGTTTGATTTACCAGCCACTCCGCAGGAGAAAGATGAGGCTTACTGCTCCAGTAAGACTTGCAGCCTTGGTAACCCTATGCAGGGTCACTTTGAGTCATAACCGATTGCATGGCACCCCACCACCATCACTCATGGCAAAGGAGTACTGGTGAGGCACTACAGGATAACTGCAGGACTGCAGATGGGTTTGAACCACAAGGTTGTCAGCTCAAACTCACCAGTCACTCCTTGGAAACCCTGTTGTTGTTGTTGTTGTTATGTGCCATGGAGTCAGTTCTGACTCATAGCGAACCTGGTCGCTATTACTCACTACCTACTCGACAGCACTTAATAATAATAATAATAAAAAAAAATGGAAAATGATCACAAGCATTTCTTCATATATTTTTTAATTGTCTGAATATCTTTGCTCAAGTGTCGATTGACATCCTTTGTCCATTTTTTTAATCGGGTTGCTTGGTTTTTTTGTTTTTGGGGTGTTGATGTTTTCATTAAATTTTAGAGATGTCCCTTCTCAGGTCATTACCAAAAGAATCTTACCAGTCTGTAGTTCTATTATTACTTATTTGGAGAGGTTTTGTGATGTACATAAGCATTCGTATTTAATTTCTAGGAAGTCCCAGTTGTCTGGTTTAATTTTATTTGACAGCTTATTTATCCCATACAGTAGGGCTTCTAGATTTCCTTCTATATCTTCTCTCATAATCTTTAGAGTTTTAGGTTTCACATTTTGGTCCTTGATCCATCTTGAGTTAGGTTTTGTGTATGGTGTAAAGTATGGATCTTATTTCATTTTTCTGCAAATGGAGATGCAATTTTGTCAGTTTCATTTGTTAATGGATTCTGACACTTTGAACCAAATCAACTGTTTGTTTATAGGTGAAATTGGTTTATTTCTTGGTTTTCAATTTGGTTTCATTGATCTTTGTGTTTTTTGTTGGTACAATACCAGGATATTTTGACTACTATGGGGATAGAGTAAGTCCTGATATCAAGAAATGTGAGGCCTTCAACTTTTTTCATCTTCGTCAGTAATGCTTCTTTCTTTACCAAATAGAGTGGTTGATTCATTTTTTTCCATCTAGTTAACAATATTATTGGAATTTGGATAAAGATTACATTATATCAATAGATCTCTGTGGGTAGTATTGGTATTTTTACAATGTTAAGTCTTCTTATACATGTATGTATTTTTTTGTTCCCTTTTGGTTTGTTGAAGAGTGTTTTGTAGTTTTCCTTGTATAAGTCTTTTACATCCTTGGTTAGATTTATTCCCATACATTTTATCTTTTTGAGGCTTATTATAAATGGAGTCCTAGTATGATGCTGCAGGATAATGCTCTGGATGCAGGTTGGTTTGAACTATGAAGTTGGCAATGCAAATCCACCAGCTGCTCCTCGGAAATCCCATGCAAGTTCACTATGAGTCAGAACCAACAACAATAATAAATGAAATTGTTTTACTGCTTCCTTTATTTCATTTCTATTTTAAAAAAAAAATAGTGAAGCCTGATTGTTTTTGTTTTTGTTTTTAATGTAGATTTTATACTCTGCCTCTTTAATGAATTATTCTCTTAGTTCCCATAGCTTTCTGGTTGAGTCTGTGGTATTTTCTATATATAGGATCGTATCATCTACAAATAGGTATAGTTGTACTTCTTCCTTATCAAATTGGATGCCTTTTATTTCCATTTCTTGCTTTATTGCTCTAGCTACTACTTTCAATATGATATTGAATAAGAGTAGTGATAAAGGGCATCCATATCTGGATCCCATTCTCTAAGGGAATGCTTTCTGTTTCTTTCTTTTGAGAATAACGTTGGCTGTTGGTTTTGTATCTAAGACATAGTTTATGTTGAGTGATTTACCTCGTATTCTTGGACTCCTGGTGTGGCGCTGTGGGTTAATGCGCCAGAATGCAAAGCCGTTTGAACTGCAAGGCCGACGGTTCAATGTCACCAGCTGCTCCTTGGAAACCCTACACAGGGTCACTATGGGTCAGAATCGACTGGATGACACTTAACATCAACAACCTTGTATTCTTAATTTTGAGACTTTTTAACATTAATGAGTGCTGGATTTTATCAATGCTTCTTCTATATCAACTGAGAATTTCATTTGTTTAAATTATATGGTGGAACATATTGATTGATTTCCTCAAGTTGAACCATTCTTACATCATTAGTATCAATCTCACTTGGTCATGAGGTATTCTTTTTGTATTTATTACTTAGGTATTGACTAGAATTTTGTTTTCAAATTTGGTGGAGTACAATTCTTTGTATTACCACTTGTTTGTTTGTTTCTGTTGTAATGTCATCCATCTCATTTCTTATTTTGAGTTATTTGAATTTTCTTTTTCTTTTCTTTTGTCAAATTGGCTACTGGAATGTGGATTTTATTGAACTTTTCAAAGCGCCAACTTCTAGTCTTATTAAATCTTTCAACTGTTTATTTTTGTTTACTTTATTTCAGTGCTGGTCTTTGTTATTTCATTTCTTCTGGTATCAGTAAGTTTCTTTTGCTGCTCTTTTGCTAGTTTTGTCTTGTAGGCTTATAATATTAATTTGCTTCTTTCTTCTTTTTTAATGTGTGCATTTATTTCTACACAATTTTCTCTGAGCATTGTTCTTGCTGTGTTCCAGAAGTTTTCGTATATAGTGTCTTCAGTTTCATTTGATTCTAAGAATGCTTAGTATTAATTTCTCCAGTGACTCAGTACTTTTAAGTTAGGTGCTATTCAATTTCCATGTTTTTATTTTGTTTTTTCTTGCTTGTTCTGTTATTGGTTTGTAGTTTAATAATGTTATGGTCAGAGAAGACGCTTTGCATTGTCATGATGCTGATATTTATAGAGGGTTGGTTTTTTACCTTGAAAATTCTCTTCTGGAGAATGATCCATGTACATTGGAGAAGAATGTGTACTGTACTGCTGTTGTACGGAGAGGTCTGTATATGCATAGAACATCAAGTTGGTTGATATGTCATTTAAATTTTCAATATATTTGCTGAGTTTCTTTCTTGTTTTTCCATACTGCATTAGAAGACCTACATCAAAGTATTCTACTATTATTTTGTTGTTAAGTGCTATTGAGTTGATTCTGACTCATAGAGATCCTGTAAAAAGTTTCCAATGAGTAGCTAGTGGGTTTGAACTACCCACCTCGTGGTTAGCAGGCAAGTGCTTACCCTACAGTGCCATACCTGAACTATTATTGTAAAACTGTCTATTTCTCTTTTAAATTATTTTAGAGTTTGTTTTATGTATTTGAGAAATCTATCATTGTGTATACAGATAGCCATTACCTTTGTGTCTTCTAGATAATGTACTTCTTCATCTCTTGAAGTCTATTTTATCTGAAATTAATAATGATACTCCTCTCATATGAGTATTGTTTGCTTGATATGTATATTTTCAACCTTTGTTTCTAAACTGTTTATGTGTTTGTGTCTAAGGTGTGTCTCTCATAGATAACATATATATGAGTTAAGCTTTTTAATCCATTATGCTACTCTGTGTCTTTTGACTGGCTAATTTCAATCATTTACATTCAGTATGATTAGCGATAGATAACGATTCATTGATTTAATTTAGTAGTACATTTTTAGTGGGTAGGGTTAATGTTAACATAGTCTTTGTTCATCTTAAATTTCTGTGGTCAGTACTTTTTGTATGTGGATTTACTCTTCCTATTAATCATTTCTGTTTCTGTGTTTACTATTTATTAGTTTTCTATTTCTTTATATCAGTGAGTAGATTTATTATTTTTCTTTGATGTGACTCTAAAGTTTTAAGTTAATCCTCTAAACAGTTTTTTTTAATGTACTATGTCTTGAAATTTCTTGACTTCTTTCCCTTATGGAAGTTCTGTAACTGTTTTATTCCCCTTTTCTGTTTTGAACTTGTCTTCATTAATAGCCTTATCCATTTTCATCTCCCTCTTTCTTTTTTTTTTAATTTTTATAACTTTTACAAAGTCTCTATCTGGGTTGCTAGCTGCATGATATCCTGTGTCTTTATTTAACATTGTTATCTATCATCATTGGTTCTCTATTTGAAAAAATGCTTTTAATATTTCTTTTAAGTCTACCCTGTTTTTGCAAATCACTCATCTTCTGCATGTTTTGGAATTTATTAGTTTCACCATTTTTTTTGATATTCAAATGAAAAACGTTTAATTAAAATATATCATAAATAAGGTGAACCAACAGTAACTGGGGGAATATATTTGTAATATATGCCACCAACAAAAAGGTTAGAATTGAGAATATGAAAAGAATGCCAACAAATCAATAAGAAAGTAGAAAAATGGGCAAAAGACACAAACAGATAGTTCTCAGAAGAGGAAGTGCAAACAGCTAATCAACTTATTCATTCTTGTTTAGTATTGTTATAATCAAAGAAATCCAGATCAATGCCCTGCTTCTATTTATTTATTTATTTATAAACCTTTTGAGTATAGTGAAGGTTTATAGACAGGATAGTAAGTTTTACGTTCAGCAAAGTATATACTGTTTCATCTCAATGACTGTGATACCCTCCTTGCAACAGTAGTTATCCTGCTTCATCCAAGTGGTTCTCTATTTGCACTCCACCCATCTTTTGAAAGACAATTTTTCAGGATATTACAATTCTTGGTTGACAATTCTTTTCCTTCAGGAATTTTATCCCATTGCCTTTTTGCATGCCTGGTTTCTGATGAAGAGATCAGCACATAATCTTATCAGTGTCATTATGTTACTGATAGTTTGTTCACCAGCTACTCTCAGAATTGTTTTGTTTTTGTTTGTTTAGTTCAGGGACATCCGATTATAATGTTTCTTGTTCATTGCTGTCAGCTTGGTTCCAACTCATAGTGACCCTTTTAGGATTTCTGAGACTAAAATACTCAGGAGCAGAAAGCTTCATCATTCCTCTGTAGAACATCTGATGTGTTATCAGCAACTTTGAGGTTTACAGTTTAGATGTTATGTCTTGATGATTTTATTTTTTCTTTGTTAGGGGGTTCTAGCCTGTATGGGTGTCTGAGCTTCTTGAATATCAACAGTCTCATTTTTCACCATATTTTTGAATTTGTAGCCAATGTGTCTTCAAAAATGTTGTCTGTAGTTTTTCTTTTTCCCCTTTTCTTCAAGAATTATTTTCATGCAAAAATTATTCCTCTCATGTGTCCCACATAATTTCTTCATTTTTCTTCACTCTTTTTTTGGGACTGGTCCTCAAGTAATTTATTATCTAATGATTTACTTCCTTTTTGCTGATTGCTTCTTCCAGTGATTCAGTTATACTTCTACGTCCTTACATTGAGCTTTCAATTTTTGATGTTTTATTGTTACTCTTTTGACTTTCAAGTTGTTGATTTGTATAGTGTTTAATTGTCTATTTATTTGTTATTTAATTCTTGCTTTGTTTCCCTAAATCCTTGTAGGATTTTAATTGCATTTTTTTTTTTTTTTTTTTTTTTGGTGTCTTCTTCATTTTCCTTGATCCCTTTGAGAACCTTATATACATAAATGTTGTTCCAGTACCATCTCTTTCTCTGAGACATTTTCTGCTTCTTCATTTTGTTTATTTCTTGAAGTATCTTGTCATGTTTCTTTATGTAATTTTAGATACAGCTTCGGAAACCCTATTCAGGGTCACATGATTCCGTGTAGCGCTTATGTGTCATTTATTTATTGGTTGAATGGATGTTTATTTTGTTTCACACCAATATTTTGCTTTGCTTTGTTTTGATGTTTTTGTGGTGGATAGTTTAGATGTGCTTTGCTGATCATTCCTCTGGTGTCATGAGAACACTCGTTTTTTGCCTCTGGGTGAGCAGGACAACAACATGCAATTCCCAGAGCAATGTTCTTTGTTAATGCCTTCAGTGCATTTTGGATTTCTCCCATCAGTACCATTGACTGTCGATATAATGCCACTTTTTGAAATGGCTGATCATCAGTCATTTCTTTGTGGCACAGTGACTCTGTGTATTCCATCTATCTTCTCTTAATGCTTCCTGCAACATTCAATGTTTTGCCCATAGAATCATTTAATAGTTCAATTTGAGTCTTAAAGTTTTTCTTCAGTTCTTTCTACTTAAGACATTTTGAGTGTGTTCTTTGTTTTAGGTTTTCTAACTGTAGGTTATTGCACATTTAATTATAATATATGACTTTGCCTTCTTGAGCTATTCTTTGAAATTATCTGTTCAACTCCTTTACCTTCTCATTGATTCCATTTGCTTTAGCATTTCTACACTGGAGACCAAGTTTCATAGTATCTTCTGACATCCATTTTTGTCTTTTCCTTCTTTCTTTTCTTCCAAATGACCTTTTGCTTTTCCTGTATGGTCTTCTTAATGTCACACCAAAACTCTTCTGTTCTTGAGTCTTTAGTACCTAATATATCAAATCTGTTCTTCAAATAATATCAAATGTGTTCTTCAGATAATCTCTAAATTCAGGAGAGATTATTCAAGGCCATATTTTTACTTGATTGGACTTATTTTAGTTTTCTTCAGCTTCAACCTGCAGTTGCATAAGGGCAATTGATGGTCAGTCTCACGGACTGCCCCTGGCTTGCTTTAAGGTAATGATATGGAGCTTTCCTACTGTTTTTTTCTCATAGATGTAGTCAGCTTTTTTTCTGTGTATTCCATCAGGTGAGATTCATGTGTATCTATTACGCTGTTTGAAAAAAGCATTTGAAATGAAGACATCATTGGTCTTGCAGAATTCTATCATGTGATCATCAGCATGATCATGGTGATCACATGATAGAATTCTGCAAGACCAATGACATCTTCATTTCAAATGTCTTTTTCAAACAGCATAATAGATATATATTTTCAAATAGCATAATAGTCATAATTTCAAACTACTGATCCTTCTGTGTTTTCAACCTATGGAGTTCAATCATCAGTAATGATCAGTACATCTTGATTGCATATTTGATCAATTTCTGATTGAACATGTTCATAGAATTCTTCGATTTCATCATCATTGGCTTGAGTGGTTGGTGCATAGATTTGAATAATAGTGGTATCAGATGGTCTTCCTTGTAGATATAGGGACATTGTCCTATCAAAGACAGCATTGTACTTCAAGATAGATCTTGAATTGTTTTTTTTGGTGATGAATACAACACCATTCTTCTTCAATTTGTCATTCCTATTGCTGTCAATCCTGGCATAATAAAACTATATAATTGTCAGATTCAAAATGACTTACAACAGCCAATTTTAGCTCACTAGTACCCAGGATATTGATGTTTATGCTTTCCATTTCATTTTTGACAGATATAATTTTCCTAGATTCATCTTACTACAGTCCATGTTCCAATTATTATTATTAATTTACAGCTGTGTCTTCTCCTTTTGAGTTGTGAGCCATCAGATAATGAAAGCCCCAAAAACTTCACTCCATTTGTGCCATCACAGTCAACTCTACTTTGAAGTGGCAGCTCTTCCCCAGTCATAGTTTAAGTGCCCTCCAACCAGAGGGGTTCATTTTCTGAAACTATATCTCATAATATTCTGGTGCTATTCATGCTTCAATAATTAATATTCTGTTGCTCTCTGACAGTGTTTCATTGCTATTTATAAGATTTTCATTGTATAAACATTCAGAATTATTCCACTTCTCCTTCTTCCTACTCTGTATTAGTCTAGAAGCTCAACTGAAACCTGTCCACAATTGATGAACCTGCTGGTATTTAAAAATACCAGAAACATAGCTTCCACCATCACAATAACACGCAAGCCACCACTATGACAAACTGATAAATGGTGGTGTTTTGGAACATAAGAATTATTTGTTGTTGTTGTTAAGTGCTGTGGAGTCGATTCAAACTAATAACAACCATGTATAGGGTTTCCAAGGTATGCCTAGTCTGGAGTTGTAGAATAAGAACTGAATTGCAACGCTGGTTTGAATTGCAATGTTGCCATTTCAAACTCACTACTTGCTTATTGGACTCCTAGAAGAGTAATGAAATATAACAAATCGTTGGATATACTTAAGTCTTTAAAATAAATAATTACTTAATTTGTCATTGTTATTGTTAAATGTCATCAAGTTGGTTCCAACCCATAGCAACCCTGTATAGGGTTTATAAGAAGCAGCTGGTGAGTTCAAACCACTGAGTTAGTGTTTCAAACCTACCTTGTGGCCCAGAACATTTGGGGGATTAATATTCAATCTTGCATTCTACCATATATGTTATAAATATTTCAAGGAGTATTTTTATTAGTTTTAATTTTCTGTATCTATTTTGATCACCTAAGATACTTTAAGTATATGTCTTCTGGAAGGTGTTGTAAATGGATTTTTTATTTGCTACAGTCCAAGACTTTATATTCCATTAGAATTCATCTTACTTATACTTACTGAAATATTGATATATTTACCATCTTATATCATAATATGCTATGCTTTGCTTATTTGTTTTAATTTTTTCCTTGCTATTTCCGGTAACGTTTACATTTTGAAATAAGGTTTATTATTATTTCTGTATTGAATCATTTTACTCTATGAAGTGTATATTTTTAATAACAATTCTGTTTTGATTGGCAAGTTCTAGCATTTCTGCAGCATTTCTAACCTACATATTTCCAATTCCCATACTTTAATAGGAAGTATTCGAGTTTTGGTGTGGCACTGTAGGATAAACATGGACTAGAAGGAGCTCAGGTAGCGTAGTGGTTACAAATCGGGCTGCGAACCCTAAGGTCAGCGGTTTGAAACTACCAGCTGCTCCGCGGGAGAAAGATGAGGCTTTCTGCTCCACTAAAGATTTACACCCTCGGAAACCCTGTACAGGGTCGCTATGGGTCGGAACCGACTCGACGGCACTTAACAACAACAACAACAACAACAGTAAATTCAAGGTTAGCAGTTCAAACCCATCAGTCATTTCTTGGAAACCTCATACATTGTCATGATGAGTTGGAACTCACTCAATTGCCCTTAACAACACCAAAAATAGCCTTAAAATATATTTAGTTTTATTTTATTTGAGAAAAATTGCTTAACACATTATTTCATATTATTGTTTTCTCTTTTTGTAATATTAGCTGATCTTTACATACAACTAGCATTATTATTTTATTTTGACTGACATTTCATTCTAGAATCTATTTTGGCATTTAGATTCATTTTTAATATATATAAATACACATGTCAATGTCTCTATCCTAATTGATCTTAGTGATCCTCATAATATTTATGTTCTAGTTTTATTTTTTTGATTAGTATGATTATATTTAAAAAATACTTCCAATATAACTGATTACAAATCTTATGGACTTTCAGCAGCGTTCAGTGTCATTGTTTTTTATCATATATTCTGCCTTTGTCCTCAGTCTTCATTCCATTTTCCTATGGGAATACTGTACTAATTTTTTTTTTTTCTACTTGTTATGGTGATAGAGTATACATTTATCATAAAAGTATATCTGTGTGTATATGTGTGTTCTAAGATTTAATCTTTGATTTTTGCCCCTATGATGTAGAAGATATAGTCAAAGGCTATAGAATGTGGAATGTACCATTCTCTAATATCCAGGATTTATTTAAATTCTCCCTGATTTTATATTCATTTATATTCATTTTTTTAATAGGATTTGGTTGTGGGGTAATTAAATGCATATGTATAAGTCATATTCAGTAGTCCATTATATTAAGTGCCTTTGAGTTGGTTCAGACTCACAGCAACCCTGCATAAGGTTTATGAGGAGGAGGTGGTAAGTTTCAACTGTAGACCCTGTAGTTTGCAGTCTAGTGCTGATCCCACAGTGCCACACCAGGAGTCCTTTAGTTCCCCTGTATCTAGATAAACCTCATTTTTAATGTATCATTGGATAACCCTGACAAATGTACTTGATCTTTTTACATAAAATAATGCTGTTATTGTTGTTAAGTGTCCAGCAGTGGATTCCAACTCATAGTGATCATGTATACGGGTTTCAAGGAATGTTTGTTGGATTTAAACCTTGGACCTTGTGGTTAACAGCCCAGTGCTTATCCTATAGCATCACAACGGGAGTCCTAAAACAATCCAAGGAGTTACAAAGCAACAAAGTTGAAGAGAAGTGGGAAGTGAATGGAATGGAAAGAGAAGCCACAGGGGGGAAGGAAAACAACTTTTGTTCCATGGAGGGGGTTTCAATCATTGAGATGAAACAAAGTACATTATTATTTGTTAAATGGAATACTGATAATCTTGTCTGTAAACTTGTACTCAATTCACAAAAAAAAAAGTTTTAAAAAAAAACACATCATGATAAATGAGAAGATTGAAGTTGTCAAATACTTCATTTTGCTTTTATCCATAATCAACATTCAAGGAAGCAGCAGTCAAGAAATCAAAGAAAGTATAGCATTAGGAAATTCAGCTTTATAAGAACTCTTGAAAGTGTGAAAGAGCAAAGAGGTCACTTTGAGGACTAATTTGCAACCCACCCAAGCCAGGGTATTTTCAGTCACTTCAGATCACATGAAAGGAGGACAATGAAAAAGGAAGTTCTTACAAGAATATATTCATTTGCATTATGATATTGGAGAAGATTATTGAAAGGACCATAGACTGCCCAAAGAACAAACAAATCTGCCTTGAAAGAAGTACTACCAGCATGCTTTTTAAAATTAAGAATGGCTCTTCTTTCTCTCTTGTACTTTGAACATATTGTCAGGAAGGATCAGTCCCTGGAGAAGAACTTCATACCTGGAAAACTGGAGGGTCAGTAAAAAAGAGGAAGACACACCTAAATGAGATGGACTGACACAGTGGCAACAACAATGGGCTCAACATAAAATGATCAGCTGGGCAGCGTTTGCTCTAGTGTGCACAGGATCATTTATCAGAGTTACAACTCATCCCTAAAGAATTTTGCACTCTTTGACACATACAACTTCAAAACGACTGTTTGGGCATCTTCAAATTATGATGCAAATTTCATGTCTTTGACACGTTCTTTGAGTTTGGGGAACAAAAAGATGTCTGTAGGGGCAACATCAGGACTATAGGATAGATGGGGTAAGGTTTCCCAGTTAAATTCTCAGGACAGTCCTGGCTACCCTCTAAGAATGAGCAGGTGCATTGTTATGATGGAAAAATTAAATTCCTTGGGACCACTTTCCTAAGCTTTTTTCTTACCAATGCAGTTTACAAGTTTCTTAAAACTTCTTCAGGATAAGCCTCCATGACTGTCCTGTGTCCTTTGAGAAAATCTTCCTAGATCCCCTAGGAAGCTGCTGTTTGATTGAAACTTTTGTTTTGGAAGTCACTCCAAGGAGACTAAAACTACTGTTGGAATTTGTCTGCAGCCATTCACTGATCAGAGACATGTTTAAACACATTATGTTTGTAATAAACATGTGAACATATGGATTGGAATCCTAGTATAATACTTTTTAACTTGCCTTTGCATGTATAAATTTATCATTTTAATGTGGCTGTATTTACTATTTGGAAAATGATTTCACCTTTATCCCCCTTTTAGAAATCTGTGGTTTGTTCTTACTTTATGATGATTCTTTCCTATGAAGGGTTATTGTGGTGGTAAGTGCCAGCTAGTTGGTTCCAACTCATAGTGACCCTGTACAGAGTTCCTAAGGAACATCTGATGAGTTTGAACCACCGACCTTGCACTTCAAACCAACCTTACAGTCCAGAGCAGTAACCTACAGCACCCCAGGAGTCCTATTAATGAAGAGTATGTTGTTGTCATTAAGTGCCATTGAGTTGATTCCAACCCATAGAGACTCTGTATAGGGTTTCCAATGAAGGGTATAGTCTCCTGTTTAACTCTGATTGTTTTCTATAATCACTCCCTCTATAGATTTTATACATTGGCTCTTTTTTCTCCTGACCACTGATGATTCTATAAAATATTGGATTTATCACAACCCAATCAAATGCATTTTTATTAGCTCTGATTCTTCATATTCTCTACAAACTATACTTGTCTTTTTGTAGAAAATGTGCTACATAAATTCTTTTAAGCCTTTGCCCTCTTAAGACATGCATTTCTGTGATTATTAGAATGTTGGTATGAATATTTTCAGTTTCTCTTTGATCTCTTTTGTTTCTATAAAATCTCTGTCTCGATGCCATATTTCTTAGTCACAGAAAGCAAAAATCTGCTTTGTAGTGAAAACACAGCTCTTTCTACAAGGGCTTAAGAAAACACCCTTTTGATGACAAAAGAATAAATAATTTGTGAACCTCTCCACAACAGAACATTATTAAGTCAAAAAGGATTATTAAGATTCATAAAGTAATTACTTACATGCATTAGGTTGAATTCTCTTGTCAGTTTCTTGTGCCTGTCCTCACATTAAAGTCATTGGGAACTGTATGCTTTTGGCCATGGGCAAAATGTGGCCCATTTTGAATAAGAATAGCATCTGCAATTATACTAGCTGAGATAAAAATTAAAAGGTCCATCAATTATCATGCTTCAGAGCATCAAGATTATAACCAGATGGTGCCAGAAAGTTTCTGCTGGGCATGACAACTCACTAATAGACAGGTGCATTGTGGCAATTTCCTTTTGGCCTCCCTCCTCATAATGTCGCACACACACAGAGACGTGCCAAACAGAGGACATAAAAACAAATGGGACATTTGCATTTTACCAAGATGAACATCTTCCCATTGTCTAAAATTATAGTGACTTAGAGACAAAAGCAGATGTAGGGAATCCTAGTAAAAACAGTGTTTGCATCCAAACCAATAGCAGTGTAACTTAGCGTCTGCTTATAACTGGCTCTTTTTTCTCTTAGTAAGCGCCATGTTGAATTTGCTTCAAACTACACTAACCTGTTGGCAGGGTCATGTGATAAGCTACATGCCTGGGAGAAACACGTTCAAGTCAATTAACTTTAGAATTCTTTATAGCTAGATGTAAAGAATCAACTGATTTACAAACATGTACGAAATATATACTAGCTTCTATGCAGACTCCTATTGTGGTGCCGTAGAATAAGCACTGTGCTACCAAGCACAAGGTAGCCAGTTCGAATCCACCAAGTATTCCTTGGAAATCACATGCAGTGTGGCTACAAGTCAGAATAAACTTGAAGGCACTTAAAAACAATAGCAATAGTTTCTATGCAGGTGCTTTGGTGGAGAAATGTTTAAGCATTTCACTGCTAACTTAAACACTGAAGGTTTAAACACAGCAGTGACTCCAGGGGAGAGAAGACATGACTATCTGCTCCCCTCAGTATTATTGCCTAGAGAACTCTGGGGCTCAGGGCTGCTCTGTTATGAGCGTGAGCTATTAATCGAAATTGACTAGCACTTAACAGTACTCGCTATGTACTTTTTTACATTTCTGAAGAATGCAAAAGGAAAATAAAATCATTCTTTCCTTCATCTATGTGAAAATACTCCTTTTAAGTTAAAAGTATTAGAAACATTATGCAATGCTGGGTGTTCTCTAATAGTTTCCTATGGCAATTCAGAAAAGAGAGAATTCACTATGACCTGAAGTGATCAAATATGTTGCTCTGAAAACAGAATATGTAACATTTTTATTGGTAGCAAGAAAGAATCAATAAACTACCAGAGGATTATTATTTTTATTTTTATCATTTAATGAGTATCAACATCAAAAATTAAGAGCTCTGGTAGCGTAGTGGGTATGAGTCAGGCTGGTACTTCAATGTCATCAGTTCAAAACTACCAGCCATTCCATAGGAGAAAGATGAGGCTTTCTGTTCCTGTAAAGATTCATAGCCTCAGAAAATGCCATGCAGGCTCACTACGATTCGGAACTGACTCCATAGCACACACCATATAAAAAATTATTTTTAGTAGCATATTCTAATATATAGTTCTGTTAATTAAATAATACTATCATATATTGCTTAACATACCACCATATGCCATTTGGCTGTCTTATGTGGCTTATGTGTTGCTGTGATACTAGAAGGTAAATCACAAATATTTCAAATACCATCAAGTCACTCATTGTGAGCACATTTCAGTGGAACATCCAGATGAAGACAAACTAAGAAGGATATGGCCATCTATTTCTACAATGAAAACTGCCCAGTGAAAAACGTATTAATAGCATTATCTGACATCGTGCTGGAAGACCTGCCTTATAGGATGGAAGGTGCGGAAAATATGACTGGGGAAGAGCTTCCTATTCAAAGTAGAATTGCCATTAATGACATGCATGGGGTAAGCCTTTTGAGATTTTCATTAGGTGATCTATCATGACTTCCAAATGAGAAGAAACAAGTGCAAACATCCACTAATAATGAGAACATAGAAGGTACAAAGCATAAATCAAAGAAAATTGGAAGCTTTCAGAAATAACATGGAATGCTTACAGATCGATATTCTACGCAATAGTGAGCAGCAATGACTTGTATTGACCATATTGAACTGGACAATTATATGATCTGCGTGATGAGAATGACAGGTTAAATGACAAGGGACAGCATTACATTCACTGTCAAAAAGAGCATTTCAAGATCTATCCTTGGACTTGCAGCAAGGTGGCCAACTAGTCAGATGCACAACAAAGATCCTTCACAAAAAAGACAGTGGTGGAGGTTTTGTGCACCACTGAATCAGTTCTGATTCATAGTGACCCTGTATGTAGTTACCGAGACTGTAAATCTTTACAAGAGCAGAAGGACTCATCTTTCTTCTGTGGAGCTACTGGTAGATTCAAACTGCTGCTGATGTGGTTAGCAGCCACATTTATAATCCACTATGCAAAAGAACAAATGAAACAGACACATATGTTATTTCTGGAACCTTGAATTTCACAGGAAAGTTTAGAGAATTGGATTGAGTATTTGCTTGAAGAAGTAGCCTAACAGGGACTACGAGAGCCGGAGACTGACTGGCGAATGATCAGCCAGATGCAATGGGAACAACTTGAACATTTGAGAGCAGCTTTGGTGGCAAAAAATGGCCTTGCATAGCAGGCTCACACAGGTCACAGGAGAGGTACAATTCCTTCTTTGTCCCCATGATCACCTGGTGACCAGAAGTGTGGCGAGCTCCCACCCTCACTCTTCCCCAGAACAGACCCAACTCTCTGGAAGTTTACAGCTGCTTGCGTATGAGTCATGCCTATGTGAAGTGGGGGCTGGCTGTGCCACCTTGGTAATTGGAATCAGGCTAGGTCTTCAGACCTAGAGAACACACAGAGATGTAACACCACCATCAGTCTAGCAGAAACCCTCATAACTAGTTACCAAGCCCCCAGCTACCCTGTGGTCCTAACAGATCATGAAACCTGCTCCATCAAGAGCCTCCAGGTACTACGAGATTGATTGCCCTGAGCATTGATAATACCTACACATAAAGAAACTCTGTCTAGGGCTAGGAACAACACTATCACATCCCTCCAGTAACCCACCTCATGAATTCCTTGAGTAGCAGTAACTTACCAGTTTTCTACTTTCAGGGTCTAACATTTGTACTTGTTTGTGGTTTTGTTTTTTTCTTTCATTATTTCATTTTTTTGTTGTTATTGTTTTATAAAGTTTTTATTGTGAATTGAATGAAAGTTTACAATTTTACATTTGATGAAAGATCATCAGTTTTACATTTAACAAATCATATACTTTGTTTCATTGTTGTTGTTAAGTACCTTAGAGTCAGTTCTGACCCATAGCAACCCTGTATAGAGTTTCCAAGGAGATGCTGGTGAGCTTGAGCCACCAACCTTGCAGTTCAAACAGCTTTGCAGTCTGGTGCATTAACCCACAGTGCCAGTTACAATGATTATAATTCCCTCCATGTACCATCAGTTAACAGTATTTGTCTCTATTCATTTTAGCTCTTTTTGTTTTGTTATTTTTTTAAACACTCAGGAATATATAATAATTTACATCTCCAAAGCGCACAGTCTGTATGTCTGCCTCCTGGCTGCCAGCTCTTAGTCTCTCTCCTTCCATGAGTCTAGAGTCCTCAGCTGCTCCCCCTCTCCAAGTCCTCATCTCTGCCTCCATCCCTGGTGTTGCTGCTTCTCTGGATAAGGTCCCATATTCCACTTGTGCTTTTCTTCCTTGATGGTTCTCAGGGCCTCTGTTTCTGGACTATAAGATTCTTTCATTGTTTTTGCTTGTTTATTCTTTCTTCTCCTTCTTATTTTCTTTTAATTCCCTTGAATTTTATCCTTTCTACCTCCACTTGTGCATTATCTTCTTTTCTTCTGTTTCTCATTTCCCCTATTGTTCTTCTTTTCCCTTTTAATCTTTCTCTAATACTCTTCACTCTTTTTCTCTTTTCAGCTTTCCTCTCCCTTCTTTTTCAAAGTCTCTGTATGTTTATTTATTCCTTTTATTTTCTCAATTTTTTATTCTATAGTTCCATTTTCCTGTTCCTCTTTTCTCATTTAAGTTATTTTATATTTTTTTCTGGTTGCTGCCTAGTACTTCTTTCTTTATTTATTTATATTTGGCTTTATCATTTTCTTTTTAAATTTTTGGCTGATTGTTTATTGTGTTTTGTTTTCATGTGTGTGTGTTTATGTGGCAGGGGGTGAGATTTCTCTCCTCCCTCTCATCCAGCAGGAAACAGAAAATATGCCTATACAACCTCGCCAAATCACACCTTCTGAAGCTCCATCCATTAGGGAAGAGCCAATACCAGCTCCTGTGCCACCTGATCAATGATAGACAACAACCAACACCTTCAACTGAGGTACATAAATTGTAAATGGAGAATGGTGCACACGATTCCATTCTCAAACTAGACTGAAAGAAGATGTTAACATAGAATCATCAATTAAATACAAGCACAACAACACGACAAGGTTCCAAGACGAGATAACTTTAGCTCACCCAAAGAAACAAGAGAGAATGTCTCAAAAGTGGACAAGACATAGAGCCAGATAATGTTTGTGAAGAAGAAAAAGTAATGGAACTAACTAAAAGAGAATTCAAAAGAATGATATTTAGGCAGATTCAAAGGACTGACAGGAAGATCAAGGATAAAAAAAAAGAGAACATATACAAAAAAAATAGAATAATTCTGGAAAGCACTATAAGAACAAACAGAGAAAATAAGTGGATATTTTGAAATAATACAAGTCTGCAATTAAAAATCCAAAAGATTAATATTAGTATTTTAGAAATGGGCAATACAGAACAAAGAGTAGATTCAAACCAATGGAATTAATTAGTTGAAGGTAAGCCTCTGCTAGAAGAGCAATCAGAAAAAAGAATGAGCATCAAAGAAGATATATATACAAGAAGCTAAAGGAGTCCCAAACAGAATAGGTTCCAAAAGAAAATCACCAAGACATATCATAATCACGTTTTCCAAAACCAAAGATGAAGAAAGAATCCGGAGGTAAAAAGAAAAGTTAACTTACAAAGGAGAACCAATAAGTCTATGTTCTGATTTTTCACCAGAAATCATGCCAGCTTCATACAAAATTCTGAAAGATAATAAAACAAAACTGCCAACCAACAATCATATACCAAGCAAAATTTCAAATATGACAGTAAAATTAGGACATTTTCAGTTAAATAAAATTAAAGGAATTTGTAACAACCAGACCAACTTTACAAAAAAAAATACCAAAGGGTATTCTTTGGACTGAGAACCAACAGGAGCATACAACAATCTGAGATTAACATACTTGCATGTAAACAAGCCCCAGAATGACATTGAGATATAAAAGTAGACCAAGTAGAACAAACCTGCAAGACTGAAATCTGGAAACCAGACATGTCAATTTATGATTATGTCAACTACAAAACAAAAAGAGGAAATAATGTAGACCTAGATCTTTAAAATTTTTATGAAGTCAAGAAGACAAAACAGACTTGTATAAATGTGGGAAAATTAAAGGTAACCTCAAAGAAAATTAATATACCTCCACATCAAAATAAAAAATGGATAATCAGAAAAATTTAGAAATATTTACATCTGAGAAATGAAAATGAAAACAAAACCCATACACAAAATGAACTCAGTGCAGAAAATTATGATTCTGATTTATTTATTATCATTGACAAGGAGTCACTTGCAACTCAGAGAGACCATATGTGCAACAGAAGAAAACACTGCCTGATTTTTTCCTGTCCATCCTCACAATCATTTTTTTTTTTTAAGGTTTTTATTGTGGATTGAGTGAAAGTTTACAAGGCATATCATCAGTTTTACAGCCAACAAATCATATACCTTGTTTCATTACACTGATTATAATCCCCTCCATGTATTTCTCTCTATCCACTTTAGCTTTTTAAAACAAACAAACAAACAAAAAACCATTCGGGCATATATAATAATTTACATCTCCAAGGGGCACATTCTGCAAGTCTGCTCCTGGCCACCAGCTCTTAGTCCTTCTCTTCTTAGTCCATGAATCTAGAGTCTTCAGCTGCACCCCCTCTCCATACCCCCATCTCTGCCTCCATCTCTGGATAAGGTCCCACATTCTGCTTCTGTATTTCTCTCTTGATGGCCCTAGCGTCCTCTGTTTCTGGTCTGTAAGATTAACCACTCCCCTGTTTTTCTTACAAAACTTCTACCTTCACAATTGTGATAGTTGCAATTATCATGATAACAATTATTCACTATTGAATCTTACGAATCTTATCCCCATCTCTTTTTACCAGACCCATCTAGACAAGATGACAGTTATTCAGTGGGGACTCTTTCTTTCTCCCCATACTCTTAAACTAAACTCCCTCTTGAAACCTTGTAAGCCAGTCACTTCGTGCCTTTATTGACCCCCTCATTTTAGGTAGCCTATGTCTATATTGCCTGTCCCTATCTACCGTGTATACAGAGCAGATAGCATTGATACTTGATTTGAAGACTCTTTCAATCTCTGTTGATATTTAGAGTAACTACTGCTCTGAGTATAGGTCAGGTTCATCATGAAGATGTATCTTCTGTCACTGTAGCTGTTCCAGTCTGCTTGTCTTTTC
>NW_006408611.1:7738725-7766961 GCF_000296735.1 Chrysochloris asiatica
CTGAATTCCTTCTCAGGCATTTCCAAAGCCTGCCCATCTTCCAGTATGGAGTGTAGGTCTACTTCCAGCTCATTTGCCTCAGCCACTTTATCTCGTTTCTGGACATGTGCAGATATGGTCATCTGCTTCTGTTTTTTGGGCATAGTCAGAAGTTACCTATGGCCTTAATACTTAGATAGGTGTGCATTTTGGTATTATTTATGCTTTCTGATTGCCTCCTGGTAGATGTGATCAGGAAATGGGCTTCCCTTTTCACTCTTCTTCTTGAGAAATTTCAAGATGCCACTCTAGGTCATTTTAACGTAACTTAGGATTTAATTTTCGGCCTATTTCCTTTTTTTGTCTGCTTGTCCCACTACACAATCCCCATTCAGTCCTTTTTTCTAGTTATAAACAGTTCAGGGTCAGCTGTTGCCATTTGGTTTTAATTGGAAACTGTCTCTTTAAATTTCGAGGAGATCTATGTGCATGCGTAGTAGAACCCTCTGAGGGTGAGGCTGGGGTACCCACTAGCTCAGGCACCCCTATAGTCACCAGAACGATGGTGCACAGACAGCAAAGGACCAATGAACAGCTACTAAAAGAAAATAATGTCCACACCTTTATCTCTGCAGTTCTGCCAGGCGTCTGTGGCTGCTCTGATCCTTCCCCCACTTGGTCTCACCTAAGATGGCAGCTCCTGGAGCAGCCGAGCATCCCGGGCTAGAAAGCAATGAATTTCTTGCTTCTGCCACAAATTCCCCCAGCTGTAAGCCTTCCAACTTTCTAAATATTCCTTTATATGTGGTTCAGAGTTCTGGGACCATCCCCTGAGCCTGCTTGGTCCTATATTCTGTGTTGTTGCTGACAGAACTCCTTACTGCATTCCACTCAATCTGTCATCTTGTTTGTTACTGCACTTCCACCCAATCTGCCGTCTTGTTTGTTCTCCCTCACAATCATTTTTTAAGACTAACTCCAATGCTACTGCCACTTTGCAAATCCATTTCATTGAGGTCTTCCTATTTTTCATTGTCCCTCCACTTTACCAAGCATCATGCCCTTCTCTAGGTATAAGTCCATTCCGATAATGTGTCTGAAACATGAGAGACAAAATCTCACCATCATGGCTTCTAAGGAGCATTCTGGCTGTACTTATTCCAACACAGATTTGTTTGGTCTTCTAGCAGTCCATGGTACTTTTAGTATTCTTCTTCAACACCATAAGTCAAATGCATCAATTCTTCCATAGTCTTCTTTATTCAATGTTCAAATTTCACATACATAAGACACTATTTAAAATACAGTGGATTGGGGCAGATGCACCTTAGTCCTCAAACTGAAAGCTTCCTCAAACTGAAAGCTTTGCTCTTGAATTATTTAAAGAGGTCTTGTGCAGCAGATATGCCTAATGCAATACATTGTTTTATTTCTTGGCTGCTGGTCCCATGAGTGTTAATAGTGAATCCAAGCAAAAAGAAGTCTTTGATAACTTCAATCTTTTCCTCATTTTGCATAATGTTATTGATTAGTACAGTGATGTGGATTACTGTTTCCTTTACATTGAAGTGCATTCCATACTGCAGACTGTGGTCTTTAATCTTCATCAGTTTGTATTTTATGCCCTCTTCACTTTCAGCAAGCAAGGTTGTTATCATCTGCATACCTCAGGTTGTTAATGAGTCTTCTTCCAAACCTGTTGCAACATTCTTTTTCCATATAATCTTACTTCTTTGATTATGTGCTCATTTTAAAGACTGAACAAGCATGGTGAAAGAATACAACCATGTCTTATACCTTTTCTGATTTTAATCCATTCAATGTCCCCTTGTTTTGTTTGGATGAAGCCTCTTGGTTTATGTCAGTCTCCTTGTGAGCAATGTGAAGTGTTCTGGAATACACATTCTCCACAAAGTTGTCCATAGCTTGTGATGATCCACAGAGTCAAAAATGTTTGCATAGTAAATAAAGCACAGGTAAACATCATTGTGGTATTCTCTGCTTTCAGTCAAGATCTATTTGATGAACAATGATATCCCTCATTCCACATTCTTGTCAGAATCTGGCTTCCAAATCTGGCAGGGTCTGTGTTAGTGTACTACTGCAGCAGTTCTTGAATTCTCTTTAGACATTTTTTTTTTCAGGTGAAATTAATGATATTTTCTGATGATTTCTGCACTCAATTGGGCCACCTGTGTATGGAATGGACATAAATATCAATCTTTTCCAGTCCATTGGCCAGGCAGCTCACTTCCAAAGTTCCTGGCATAGATAAGTGAGTGCCTCCAATGTTGCATGAGTTTGTTGAACTATTTCAGTTTGTATTCCATCAATTCCCAGAGCCTTGTTCTTTGTCAACGCCTTCAGTACACGTTGGAATTCTATCAGTACCACTGGATCTTGATCAAATGCTACCTCTTGAAATGGTTAAACAGCAACCATTCACTTCTTTTAAATACAATGACTGTGTATTCTTTCCTTCTTCTAATGCTATCTGCATGATTATGCCTTTAGAATCATTCAGTATTTCAAGTTGAGGCTTGAAGTTTTTCTTCACTTCTTTCAGCTTAATAAATGCTGGTAGTGTTCTTCTCTTTTGGTTTTCTAAGTCTAGGTCTTTGTATATTTTATTATAATAAATACTTGGCTTTATACTGTAGAGCTACCCTTAGGAATTTTCTGTTCGGCTCTTTTATCTCATTTCTTTCATTTGCTTTAGGATCTCTAAACTTGCCCTCAGCGAAAGACGAGTTTCAGAGTCTTGGCTGATAATCCATTTTGGTCTTTTCCTTCTTTCTCATCTTCTTAATGATCATTGCTTCTCTATGCTGTGCTTTTTGTTATCCCACAATTCCTCTGGTCTTTTGTCATTAGTGTTTAATGCATCAAATCTGTTCTTGAGATGATCTCCAAATTCAGGTGGGGTATGTTCAAAGTCAAATTTTGGCTCTCATTGACTTGTTTAAATTGTATTCAACATCAGCCTGAAGTTGTATATGAGCAATTGATGTTCTGTTACACAGACTTCCCCTGTCCCTGTTTTGGCTGATGATATGAAACTTTCCCACCATCTCTTTCCACAGATGTTATTGTTGTTAAGTGCTATGGATTCAGTTCTAACTCATAGCATCACTGTATAGGGTTTTTTGAAGAGCATCTGGTGGGTTTGAAATGCCAACAGTGTGATTCACAGTACAGTGAATCCCTGTGATTCACAGTGATTAACCTATAGCACCACACCAGGAATCCATAGATGTAGCCAATTTTAGCTTCTGTGTATTCTATCTAGTAAGGTCCATTTATATCATCATCTTTTATGTTGTTTAAAAATGGTATTTTAAATGAATAATTAATTGCTCTTGCAAAATTCGGTCATGTGATATTCATAATTGTTTCTATCACCAAAGCCTGATTTTCCAAATATTCATGCGTCTTCTTTGTTTTCAACCTTTGTACTACAATCACCAGTAATTATCACTACATCTTCATTACATGTTTGATCAGCTTCAGATTGAAGAAACTGGTTTTGCTTTTGTCATAAGTGCTGTCTGACTCATAGTGACCCTGGATAGGGTTTCTGTGGGACAACTCTTGGGTTTGAACTACCAAACTGTGGTTTGCACTCTAGTGCTGATCCTACAGGGCTAACCAGGGAGTAGGTAGAATTTTTCAATTTCATCATCACTGGCTTTAGGGTTGGTGTGTAAATTTGAATAATATTGGTATTCATTGGTATCCCTTGCAGGAGTATGTATACTAACCTATCACCTACAGCATTGTACTTCAAGACAAATCTTGAAATAATATTTTTATGATGAATGTAATGCTATTCTTTAGTTTTTCATTCCTGTTGTAGTGAACCATACGATTGTCAGATTCAAATGGACTATTCTAATCCATTTCAGCTCAGAATGTCAATAATTTGTCTTTCATTTCATTTTTGCCAATTTCTTATTTTACTAGTTTCATTCCATGTTCTGATTATTAATGGATATTTACAGTTGTTTGTCCTCATTTTGAGTTGTGGCCCATCAACAAATGAAAGCCCCAAATACTTTACTCCATTCACATCAAGATAGTCTCTACTTTGAGAAGGCAGCTTCTCCCTAGTTGTATTTAGAGTTCCTTCCAACCTGAGGGTCTCATCTTCTGGCATTATATCTGACAATATTCTGGTGCTATTCATTTTTCAATGTTTAATATTCTATTGCTATTTGACAGCATTTCAGAGCTAGTCAAAAGGTTTTCAGTGTCTAAACATTCAGAAGTAATCTGCCACTTGGAGATCAGATGAGATCTGTGCACCCTGCTGGTATTTAAAATACCACTGGCGTAGCTTCCAGCATCACAGCAACACACAAGTCACCACAGTAGGACAAACTGACAGATGAACGGTGTTTCTAAGGAGTGGCTGGTGGGTTTGAACTGCCAGCCTTGTAGTTAATATTCCAGTGCTTATTCTACAGTTCCACACCAGAATTACAGGAAAACCAGAAATACCACACACACGTACACAAAAGAACACGTAGCACAATGCAGCATTTAACTTATGCCACAGATAATTACAGTGAATGTAAATTGATTACATTAAGCAGTAAAGAGACAGAGAGTAGCAAAATGAAAAATAAAACAGGATGCTCCAATATGCAGGCTACAAGAGACATATCTTACACACAAAGACAGAAATAGACTATTAATCAAATGACAGGAAAAATATCAAGTTAATAGAAATTTAAAATAAGTAGCAATGATATTAATCTCTCATAAAGTAGACTATAAAGAAAAAACTAACAAGACAATGGACATCATATCATGATTAAAGGGTTAATTGAACCAGAGGATATTACCATAATGCCCTCAATGAAAGAGCCTCAAAATATATAAATCAAACTCTAAAACAACTGAAGAAAGAAATAGACAACTCTACAATAATAGTAGATTTTTTAATAAACCACTTTTGATAAAGGATAAAACAACTAAAAAAAAACAAAACTAAATACAGACACAGAAGAAGTAAACAACACAATCAACCAACTTGACCTCATAGACATATACAGAGTGAATTCATCCATCTATGGTCAGTTGATGTTCAACAAAGCGTTAAAATACGTTACATAGGTAAGATATAATCTCTTTAAAAGTGCTGCTGGCATCATAAGGCCATGGGCAGGGACCTAGCCTCAGAGAGCTAGAGCTGAGAGTCAAGCGTCTAAATAATATGAAGTGAGGGGAGATGCACAAGAACACCCAAACTTGCAGACAGCTTTGATGGCTTGATGATCAGAACTCAAATAGAGGAAGATAAAGAAATTTGATAAAGGAAACAAATGTAAATTGCTACAATTTGATGAACTTGACCTATACTTATGGATGTAGTAGCTCAAAATACCAACCAAGAGGGAAGGCGTCTTCAAATCAAGGATCAAATATATCCTCTCTGTACACAGGATTGATAGGGATGGGCAACTTAGACATTGGCTACCTACAATGGGGGGGTGAGGAGGGAAGTGGAGGTAAAAAAAAAAAAAAAATGCTGCTGGCAAAACTGGAAGTCAATTTAAACAAAACTGAAACAAGTCCTATATCATGAAGATCCTAGAACTATAAATATTTTCAATGAAAAATATAGAGGAAAACTTAGGGGCTCTGGTACATGGCATAAATAAACTAACAAACATAACTGAAACACAAACAGAAGACAAAATAGATGACCGGCACCTTGACAAATTAGACATTTGTGTGCATGAAAGTACTTCAGAAAATAATTTAAAAGAGAACCCACAGACTGGGAAAAAAATGTTTGCCAATGGCATATCAGACAGAAGACAATTCTCTGAAATTTATAAAACCCCTCAATACTCCAGCTAGAAGATAAATAATCCAAATTAAGTTAAAATATTTCATTTCACAAATAAGGCAAATTAAAAATATATGGGGCAAAGGACATAAACAGTTGATCTTATACCCTGTTACTTGGCTGAATCTACCAATGAGTTCCAATAATTTTCTTGTTAAGTCTCATTCATGAGAAAAGATATTAGTCAGGCAACAAAAATATAAAGAAATGCTCAACTTCATTAGCCATTGTTGTTGTTAAGTGCTGTCAAGTTGGTTCTGACCCATAATGAACATCCACAGAGTTTCTAAAGAGCAGCTGGTGAGCTTGAACCTCAAATTTTGCAAGCCAAAGTGACTTTGCAGTCTAGTGCATTAACCTATAGTACCACACCCAGACTCCCATTATTCATTGCTGCTATTAAGTGCTTTTGAGTTAGTCCCGACCCATAACAACCCTGTATAGGGTTTCTGAGGAGCAGCTGGTGAGCTTGAACCACCTACCTTGTGGTTCAAACCAACTTTGGAGTCCAATGCATTAGCCTATAACACCATACCAGGATATTCCCCATTAGCCATTATAGAGATGCAAATCAAAACAAGGGGATATTATCTTACACTAGCATTAAATGTTCAAAGAAACACAAAATAACAAATGCTGGCAATGGTGTAGAGAGTCTGGGACCCTCCTAAACTGCTGGTGGGACTGTAAAATGGTGTAACCACTGTGGAGAACTACAACAGGTTTCCTCAAAGAGTTGGAAGTAGAAATACCATATGACCAGCAATCCCTCTATATGGTATATATTCTCAAGAATTTAGATCCATGACACAAATAGATATATGAACACCCATGTTCATTATAGTACTATTTACAATAGGAAAAAGATGGTGCACAACCCAAGTGACCATCATCAGAAGAATTTTCAAACAAACTTTGGATCATACACACAATGGAATACCATGCATTGCTTAAGATTGATAATGAATCTGCAAAACACTTCCCAACATTGATGAACTTTTAGGATATTATGCTGAGTAAAATTTACCAATCACAAAAGGACAAATATTTTATGAGACCACTGTTGTAAAAAGTTACGGAAAGGTTTATTTGGTAAAACAAACATTTTATGAGGGTTACTTTGGGAAAGAGGGGAATTATTCATGAGCTAGTGTGTAGACACACTCTAACATGAATGACGGTCCAAGCAATGTATGCTAAGAGGAGCATATTGGCAGAGGAAAGATGACAGTAGTAGTGGGAGTCATAGGGAAAAATTAAAGAGTTAAAGTGAATAAGGGTAAATACTATTAACTGATGGTACATGGAGGAGACTGCAATGATTGTAATAAAGCAAAGTATGTGATTTGTTTAATGTAAAACTGATGATCTACTCTGTCAACCTTTGCTCAATTCACTATATATATTGAGCCTGTCATGAAATAGGAGTCCTGGTGTAGCTCTGTGGGTTAATGAGCCAGACTGCAAAGCAATTTGAACTACAAGGCTAGTAGTTCACGCTCACCAGCCACTCCTTGGAAACCCTATACAAGGTCGCTATGGGTCAGAACTGATTCGATAGTACTTAGCAACAACAACAAATCATGAAATAGGTCTTTAAATACAAGTCGTGGTGTGGCACTGTAGGTTAATGTGCTGGACCGCAAGAGCAGGTGTTCAAGTTCACCATTCACCCCTCAGAAACCCTACACAGGGTTGCTATGAGTTGGTACTGAGTTGATGGCATTTAACAACAACAACAGCAATCATTAAATATAACACTGTAAATGATGGGAGAATACACATAGGCCTACATGGAAGACCAGTTAATGTGACTATTATTCAAGTTTACACACCTACCACTAATGCTTGTTGTTGTTGTTGTTGTTGTTAGGTACTGTCAAGTAAGTAATGACTGATAGTGATCCTATATACACAGCAAAATGAAACACTGCCTGGTCCTGTGCCTACCTCACAATTGTTAATACTCCTGAGTCCACTGTGGCTGCCACTGTGACAATCCATCTTGTTGGGAGGCTTTCTCTTTCTCTCCGACCCTCCACTCTAGCTTCTCCAGGGATTGGTCCCTCCAGGGATTAGTCTCATAAAAGTATGAGAGAAAAAGTCTGACCATCCTGGCTTCCAACGAGCACTCTGACTACTTCTTCCAACACAGATCTGTTTAATCTTTTGGCAGTCCATGATACTTTCCATATTTTAAAGTTGATGTATTTGAAGTTTTTTACCAAGCAAAAATGGCAAAAGTTTTGACATATTATCAGAAGGGACAAGTCTCCAGAAATGGACATTATTCAATGGAGAGTCATTGAACAAAAAAGAAAGACATCCAACAAGATGCACTGAAAAAAAAGTAGTTTCAACAAATTGTTCACACATACCAACAATTATGAGGGTGTCATAAGACCAGGTAGTTTTTTGGTTCTGTTGTGAATACGGATGCTATAAGTCAAAGCGAATTTGGTAGTGTCTAACAACAACAACAACAACAACAAACCAACTTAGGCAGACTGAATTTGATCTAAAATGCAATCAACATACATTGATAATTAGTAGTGATTAGAATTTGTAAGCAAGAAACAAAGAATAAAGATCTGATAAATGGAAATATATGGCCTTGGTAATAGAGACAATGCCATGATTGCAAGCTAGAATTCTGAAAGACCAACACTGTATTCATTACACTTACCTTTTTCCAGCAACATGAACTGTGACTATCCACATGAAGCTTGTGAGATGAAATGCCCAGGGATCAAATCAACCATATCTGTGGAAAGACACATCGAGAGGGACAATAGTATCAGTCAGAAGAAGGTGAGGAACAAACTAGGAAATAGACCATCAATTGTTCTTACACAAGTTCATGTTAAAGCTGAAGAAAATGAAAATGAGTCCATAAGAGCCAAAATATATTTTGATTATACACCACCTGAATCTAGAAATCACCTCACAAATAGATCTGATGCACTAAACACTAATGACTGACGACAAGATGAGTTGTGGTATGATACTAGCATATGATACATGAAGAAAGCAAAAGGTCATTAACATTTAGGAAAAAAGACTGGAACAGGTGTTAAAAGAAACTCTGAAATTTGCTCTTGAATGTAGAGTAGTAAAGTGAGAGGAAGAAATGATGAACTAAAAGAGCTGAAAAGATCTCAAGGGATGCTCGCAAGAAAAGCAAAGAATTATAATGAAATGTTTTTTTGTTGTTAGGTGCCACTGAGTTGGTACCAATTTATAGCGACCCTATGCACAACAGAATGAAACCTGCCTATTCCTGTGCCAACCTCACAATCATTGCCATGCTTGAGCGTATTTCTGCCACCAAAGTGCCAATTCATTTCATTGGGGGTCTTCCTCTTTTTCTCTGACCGTCCCATTTACCAAATATGATATCCATCTCCAGGAATTTATCCCTCCTAATAATATGCCCAAAGTATGAGAGATTAAATCTGGCCATCCTGGCTTCCAAGGAGCACTCTGACTGTACTTCTCCCAATACAGATCTGTTTGTTCTTTTGACATTCCATGGTCGTTTTAATATTCTCCTCCAACACCATAACTCAAATGCATCAATGATTCTACAGTCTTCCTTATTCATTGTCCTACTTTCACAGGCATATGAAGTTATTGAAAATACCATGACTTGGGTCAGGCACATCTTAATCCTCAAGCTGACACTGTTGCTCTTCGATGCATTAAAAAGGTCTTGTGCAGCAGATTTGCCTAATACAATACGTCATTTGATTTCTTGACTGCTGCTGCCAGGAGTGTTGATGATTGATACAATCAAAAGGAAGTGTTTGACAACTCCAATATTTTCTCCAATTGTATGGATGTTGTTTATTAGTCCAGTGGTGAGGATTTTTGTTTTCTTCACATTGATATGCAACCCATTCTGAAGGCTGCAGTTTTTGATCTTCACCAGTAAGTATTTTAAGTCCTGTTCCCTTCCAGCAAAGAAGGTTGTATAATTTGCATATCACAGGTTGTTAATGAGCCTTGATCCATTCCTGCCATGTTTTTCTTCATATAATTACAGCTTCTTGGATTATTTGCTCAGCATAAAGTATGAACAAGTATGGTGAAAGAATACAATCCTTGCACAACTTTGCTATTTTTAAACTAGTTGGTGTTCTCTTGTTCTGTTTGAATAGCTGCTTCTTTGTCTATGTACAGGTTCCTCATGAACACAATTCTCTGCAATGTTTTCTATAGCTTGTCATGATCCACACAAAAGCCTTTGTGTAGTCAATAAAGTACAGGTAAACATCTTTCTGGTGCTCTCTGCTTTCAGCCTACGTCCATCTGACATCAGCAATGATATCCCTCATGTTATATCCTCATCTGAATCCAGCTTGAACCTCTAGAAGTTCTGTCAATGTATGGTTCCAGCCATTTTTGTATTATCTTTAAAGTAAGGTGTAAGCAAAGGAATAAGGATCTAGAATCAGAAAATCAAAAGGCAAAGAATATGCTTGGCACTTCTCAAGTCGAAAAATGTAAGAAAAATATTTAAGCCTGGAAACGCAGAATTGAAGGATTCTATGAGTAAAAATTGAAAAGCACAGGAAGCAACAAAAGAAGATGGAAAGAATGCATAGGAACTCTACCAAAAATAGTCAACATTCTAAAAAGTAAACATGGTACTGATGGTACTGAAGGAGGCAGTTCATGCTGCACTGAACACATTGGTAATCAGGTATTGATGGGATATCAATGGACAGATTTCAAGCAACAGTTGGAATCCTGGAAGCATTCACTCCTCTATTCACAGACATTTGGAGGACAGCTACTTGGCTAACAACCAGAAGCAATCCATATACATACCTATTTCAAAGAAGAAATGATTGAACAAAGTGCAGAAATCAATTATCTATAATATTACACATAGCTAAAATTCTTCTGTAGACAATTAAACTGTTACAGCAGTGTGTTGGAAAGTTAACCACCATAAATTCAAGCCAGAGTCAAATTGTGATGTGGAACAAGTGATATCATTGCTGATGTCAGATGGATTTTGCTTGAAATCAAAGACTATAAAAAATACTTTATGTGTGTTTTATTGATGATATAAAATCACTCGACGACATGAATCATAACAAATTATGATAACATTGCAACAACGGAAATTACAGTACACTTAATTGTGATTATATAGAACCTGTAAGTATACCAAGAAATCATGGGAAAAGAACAAGGAGATTCTACCTGGTTTAAAATGATAACAGATATGTCATGGTTGTATGTTATTACTATACTGATTTAATCGGTATGTCATGCAATTAATCCAAGAAACTACTATGTGAAGAATAACATTGCAACAGGATTGAAGGAAAGCTCATTTGTAATCTGAGACTTGAACATGATTCAACTTTCCATGCTGAAAGCAAAGAAAATTTGAAGTATTTAGTGATGAAGATCAAAGACAGCCTTCAGTATGAATAACACCTCAGATTAAACAACGAAACAATCCTTTAGATCAATGTGCAGCATCATAATAAATACAGACAATATTGAAATTCAAGAATTTCATTTTACTTGGATCCACAATTAATGCCCAGATAGGCAAAAAATCAAAAAACCAAATGTCATATTGCATTGGAAAAATCTGCTGCCAAAGATCTTTTTAAAGTTTTAAAAATGAAGTTGCTACTTTACATACTAAAGTGGACCTAAACCAACACATGATATTTTCAATCATCTCATGTGCATGTGACAGCTGGACAATGAATAAGGAAGACCAAAGTATTTACATTCATAATTCAAAGATGCCTATGAATTATGATGCTAGTGAAAAAGATTAATGTACCATGGTCTTCCAGAAGGACAAACAAATCTCAGAAAAAAGTACAGCCAGCATGCTCCTTACATGTGAGCATGACATGAATTTTTTTCATATACTTTGGACATGTTAACAGTAGGGACCAATTCCTGGAAAAGGACATCATGCTTGCTCAAGTTGTTGTTTTTGTTAAATGCTGTTGAGTCACTTATGACTCATAGAGAACCTGTATAGGGTTTCCAAGGAGTGACTGGTGAGTTTGAATCATTATCCTTGCAGTTCAAACCAACATTGTGGTAAATGCTTATCCTATAGGACCATACCAGACCTGGGTAATGAAGAAGAGGCAGATCTTCAGTTCAATGGGTACACACAGTGGCTTCAAAAATGTGTTCAAACAGCAACAATTCGGAGGATGGGTTGAGTATTGTTTTATTCTGTTGTATTTGGAGTCGTTATGAGTCAGAATCAATTCTTAACAATAACGATGATTCCTACTGTCCAAGGAAGCAGCAATCAAGAAACTAAATGATGAACTGCATTAGGCAAATCTGCTGCACAAGACCTCTTTAAAGTATTCAAGAGCATAGACGTCAGTTTGAGGATTAAGGTGACCCTGACCCAAACCATGGCATTTTCAATAACCTCATATGCATGTTTGGACAATGAATAAAAAGATTATAGAAGAATTGATGAATTTAAGTTATGGTGTTGTAGACTATTGAAAGTACCATGGACTGCCAAAAGAACAAACAAATTTTGTGTTGTAATACAGCGAGAATGCTCCTTAGAAACCAGGATGGCCAGACATCATCTCTTATCCTTCAGACATGTTATCAGGAGGGACTCCCTGGAGAAGGGCATGATGCTTGGTAAACTGGAGGGTCAACCAAAAACAGGAAGGCCCCCAACTACAGTGGTGGTATCAATGGGCTCAAGTACAGCAATAATTATGAAGTAGGTGCATGACCGGGCAGTATTCCATTCTAGTTTATGTAAGGTTGCTATGAACCAGTATCAACTCGATGGCACCTAACAACACCAACAACTGTCCCTGTGTGTAACCAAGAAGATGTTACGTATTTGACCCTGATTTTACCAGGTATTTGCACTCATAATTCAGATAAGGGATTCTCTAACATATAAGATTTGACAGTCTAAAAGCAAAATCAATAATCCAAAGAGATTTACAATCCAATTTGACAGTTGTGCAATAATTTAAAAGCAATGATTTTCAATGTTTCCTTCATAAAATAACTCATTTATTTTTTGACAGATATAATTACTTTAAATTTTCACCTTGTAAAGCAATCTGATTACTAATGATTTTCAGCTATTAGCTCTATTGGGCTTTTTGGTGAAATACCACAACAAATTGTTCTGTTGTTCAACATACTAATACTTCATATATAAAATAAATAAATAAAAATCTCAGGCTCACTTAAGCATTTCTACATCACTCTGACATGATTATTAATTTTGTCTGCACAATACCCTTTGTTCTTCTTAGGTTAAATCCTTTGGTAGAATCAGCACTACACTGATTTTTGACCACTATAAATTATACTTAACATGTCTTCTGTTTTGGTTTGTATTTTAGAAACCACTTCATGTCATGCATAGGCTACCAATGTCTCAACACCCACAGATGTTTTTCACCTGAGCCAATCTAGACATATTAATGTGATTCTTTCATAATTAAAGTTGATTTTTAATTCAAATCTTTGCATCTATTCCTGCAAAATGTTACCTTGTTGATTTTATTTTGGTATTTCAAATTGTCAGAGTTGTTTTAAATCTATATTTAGACATCATATAAGTTGATACTCTCAGTTTTATTTAACATCACATTTTAAAGGACTGGATAATAATGATTTTCAAATAATTAGCCATGTTCCTTTAATTCACCTAATCTCACTCTTTTCAAAAATATCCTTAAAACTCATAATTAATTACTTTACTAAAATAAAATTTCAAAATTTTAGCCAAATAAAGAGTTCAACTATAATCATAATGTACTCAAAAGATAAAGTTTTAAAACAGAAATCCAATCATTGGTCAGAACATCAAAAACGGCAAACCATAAAACAGATTGAAATAAACTATTCGTTTATTTATTGACTATATATCCTTATTATTCTCATTTGTTTTTTAATTGAGAAATCAGACATGATGTTTCATATTGGTTTTTAAGAAATTAAACAAATGCGCATAGATTTTTCTGATAGCTGGAACTAGGATGGACTTAATATTTATATGGTAAAAATAAAGTGACTGAAAAGATATTTGATATAATGTTTGAGTCTGTATTTAAGCTTGACAAACACTCTGTTTTCTTGAATTCATGAAAAATAATATATTTTATTTACAGATTGAAGAGTAAAATTGTCAAACAATGAAATTAGCAAATTGTCAGCTACTTATGAATTTAAGTCATTAACCTTCATTGTGAAATATCAAAATATTAAGTATTCAGTAAAAAAATCAATCACCTGAATATACAGTGAGTCAGATATCTGATATATTTAAAATAATAAGTATTTAATTGATATTAATTCTAAATGGCCAGAATCCTGGTGGGAAATGTAAGATAAGCACTTTACCACACGGTCAGTTTGAACTACAAAGTTGGAGGTTCAAAACCACCAGCCTTTTCTTATAAATGCTATACAAGGTCACAATGAGTAGGAACTGACTTGACATCACTTAACAACAACAACAAGCTCACTATCATATAAACATTATCGGAAATTTTTTGACAATATTCTTTTTACATGATTTCAGTAAATCCACATTATTCTTCTCATCATAAACTTGAATACTTTGTCAACCTATTTATAATTGCTGGAAAGAAAGTATCAATTTCTTGAGTTTATGGGATAAAAATAGTTATTAGTAGGCTTGCGATGTATTATTTCCCTTTATGAGGAGATGATGGTAATGCCTTTTATATGGTCTTTATAGCCATTCATAGTATTATCATGGCCCAAAAATGATTGTCTTGCCACAGTCTTGTATGGGATTGTCCAGTGTCAATACTCAGTATGCAAATTGGCAGTTCACTGAGGAGGTTTAGTAAGTTTGTGGTACTGGTGCCTCAAAATTGACTAAAACATTATTTATAAAAGGGCTAATTCCACAGATGAACACATGGAGTCTCACAACTATCAACAAGAGTCTGTAACAGAGCATATCCTTTCAACCAAAGACCCAGGGTCATTGATTTGAGAACCTCCTAGACTCAGAAGAATGAGTTGTAACAGCGAATAAGACAAAAGATGACAAGAAATAGCAGACGTGGGCCTGCTAACCCATTAATGAAAATTTATTCCATTTTGGCAAGAGGCTTATCAGCAGAGTTTAAAAAATCTGTAACACTTGCCCATGCAGGGGTTGACTAATTAATCTGTTTGTAAGAGGTTCCTGTATAGGGGTCTTCCTACAGGAGTGCAGTACCCGATGCCTCTCAGAAGGAGAATACCAGAGGCGATTAGGAGGAAAAAAAACCAAAAGGCAACATTTGCTTGTGTACAACAAGGGAAATCTGAGTGTACCCAATGCAGTGGTTGCATGTCTTTTCCCCTAAGCAGGGGTGGCTCTGGTAGCATGACGGCAAGAGATTTTCTCTGGCATGGATAGTGTGGCTGAAGCTAGCAGCAGGGGTTTAAAAGGGCCAAGTGGCATAGGCTCTGGAAATCATGTACAAATGTCTTCCCACAGATGAAACAAGACATATGAGGCCCAGTAACAAATGAGAAGCCTCGGGCAGTGGTATTAGCCAGGGGCATCACTAGAATGAATATCTACCATCTGTACTAAACCTTGATGAACCTGCTTATCAAATGGAGAATAGACGTGGGTAATTTAGAGAAGGGCAAGCATTTTCCCTTTGGGAAAATATTGTTAATGTTTTCTGTTTACTTTCTATAAATAATAATAATGATGTTCGCATTGTTAAAACTTTATAAAGTGTCTTGTGTGTCCTGCTCTAACAGCTGAATGTAGCATCCATGGAACAGTTGATGTCAGTAAATGTATGTGTGTAATTTCTAGCATTTCTAACATTTGCGTGTCAACATGCACAATACAGATAGATAGACATGTACATGCAGCTTTCAACAACAACCAAAAATAAGACTTGACCAAATCTTATTTTAAACTTGTTAATAGCAGAACTAGTGGAAAAACCGATGTAGCAGGGAGAGGTCTGTGACTGATTAAAACTCATGATTTTCATTTAAATTACTGTCTTACTATCACGGGATACTTTTAGCAAGATATACCTGGTCTGTCTAGGGTACTTATAATCAAGAAACAGTAATCTATGATTTATGATTATGGCTCTCAAAAATATTAAATTTGTGTATAATACTTACATATATGGTGGTGGTTTGCTGTGGAGTGGGGTCTGACTCATAGCGATCCTGCATATGGTTTCTAAATCTTTACAGGAGCTCTAAATCTTTACAGGAGCAGAAAGCATCATCTTTCTCCCAGGGAACAGCTGGTAGTTTCAAAATGCTGACCTAGAGGTTAGCAGGCCTACTCTTAACCACAATTTATACCATTATTGACTGACTAATGGTGACCCTAGTGGTGTCAGAGAAGAATTGTATTACATAGGGTTTACAATGGCTAAATCACGAGGACTTTCTTTCAAAGCATCTCTGGGTGAACTCAATCTGACAGTCATTCAAATAGCAGCCAAACGTGTTACATAGTTTTACCACCCAAATCTTAGTGATATCATATATTAACTATATGTGCTGATGATTCAAGAAAGATCTGATGATCTGCATTAACAGTACAAGACCTTACCCTGCTATATTTATGGCTTAATAAGATCGATATCACGGAAATTATTGGTTGTTGTTGTTGGTGTGGTCAAGTGCTGTGGTTCTAACTCATAGTTCTAATTCATAGCGACCTTGTAGAGGGTTTCCAAGGAGCAGCTGGTGAGTTTGAACTGCTGACCTTGCAGTTCAAATGGCTTTGCAGTCTGGCACATTAACCCACAGAGCCACACCAGGACTCCACACTAGGAGTCCAAAATTACTGGTAAAACCTTGAACTTGCATAAGATTGCTAACTGATGGAAATATAGTTCAATACCACAATTGCTTGTGATGTCTCTCTTTGGTTTTCTAAAAAGGTATTACTTATAGTGATGCTATAAAGACTATGCACATTGAAGAATCAAGCAAATATTTTGTGAACTTAAAATAATTAAATTCAATTAGTCAAATTCCACATATCTTCATTTCCAATGTTCTAACTGGGTAGTCATTTCATTAAGTATTATTTGAGAAGGAGCTAAGGATGGATACAGATAGTCTTTGATTTACAAATACAATCTAATGAGAAATGTCATGGGATAACAACTTTAATACAAAACAAAAATGGATTCTACAATAAAGATTTCACCCCTCGTCTGTCAGTTTATTATACTGTGATGGCTTGTGTGTTGCTGTGTGGAAGCTATGCCACCAATATTTTAAATACCAGCAGGGTAACCCACTGTGGACAGGTTTCAGATAAGATTGCAGATGCACACAGACTAGGAAGAAGAGACAGACTACTTCCAAATATTTAGTCAATGAAAAATTTATGAATAGCAGTGAAACATTATCAGATAGCACAAGAATATTGACTATTATAACATGATAAAGATGAATGCAATATTGCCAGATATAATCCTATAAGATGAGGCTCTAAGATTGGAAGACACTCAAAACGCACTTAGGGAAGAGCTACCTCCTAAAAGTAGAGTTAACTATGATGACATAGATTCATTAAAGCCCCTGGGACCTTCATTTGATGATGGGGCAAAACTCAGACTGAAGACACACAACTGTAAACATCCAATAATAATGAGACTTGGAATGCACAAAGTATGAATGTAGGAAATTTGGACATTGTCAACAATGAAATGGAATACTAGGCATTAGTGAGTTGAAAAGGACTGGTATTGGCCATTTTGGATCTGGCAATCACTATGCTAGCAATGACAATCTAAGAGGAATGGTATCACATTCTTTAGCAAAAAGAACATAGCAATCTGTCTTGAAGTATCACAATGTCTGTGATAGGATAATTTCCATATGCCTATAAGGAAGACCGGAGTCCTGTTGTGGTGCTGTGAGCTAATGCATTAGACTTCAAAGCCTTTGAACTACAAGGTGGGTGATTCAAGCTCACCATCTGCTCCTCAGAAACCCTATACAGGTTCACTATGGGTCAGAATTGGCAAGACGGCACTTCACAACAACATAAAGAAGATCAGTTAATGCTACAATCATTCAAATTTAGGCACCAACCACTAAAGACAAAGATTATAAAACTGAAAAATTCAATTAACTTCCTCAGTTTGAAAATGATCAAACATGCAATCAAGATGTATCAAAAATTACTGGTAATTGGAATAAAATGTTGGAAACAAACAGGAAGGATCAGTGGCTACAAAATATGGTCTAGGTGATAGAAATGATGCTGGAAATTGCATGATAGAATTTTGCATGGCCAATGTCTTCTTCATTGCAAATATATTTTTTAAACAACATAAAAGATGAACATGAGCAATATCATTGCTGTTGTCCAATGGATCTTGGATGAAGCAGAGAATACAAGAAAGATGTTTACCTGTGCTTTACTGACTATGCAAAGAGTTTCGATTGTGTGGATCATGAGAAGCTATGGACAACATTGAGAAGTATGAATATTCCAGAATATTTAATTTTGCTTATGAGAAACCTGTACATAGACAAAGACACATTTGTTCAAACAGAACATGGGAACACTGAATGGTTTAAAATTAAGAATGGTGTGCAACAAGGTTGTATTCTTTCACCATACTTATTCAACCTGTATGTTGGGCAAATAATCCAAGAAGCTGGGTTATAGGAAGAAAATTGTGTTATCAGGATCGGAGGAAGACTCATTAACAACCTGTGATATGCAGATGATACACCCTTGCTTGTTGAAAATGAATAGGACTTAAATACTTACTGATGAAGACAAAAGACCACAGACTTCAGTATGGATTACATCTCAATGTAAAGAAAATAAAAATCCCCACCATTGGACCAATAAACAGCATTCTTATGAATGGAAAAAAGATTGAAGTTGTCAAGAACTTCAATCTTCTTGGATCAACTATCAATACTCCTGGAAGCAGCAGTCAAGAAATCAAATAACATATTTCATTAGGCAAATCTGCTGCACAAGACCTTTTAAAGTGTTGAAGAGCAAAGATGTCAGCTTAAGGACTAATGTGCGCCTGCCCCAAGCCATGGTATTTTTAAAAATCTCATATACATATGAAAGCTGGACAGTGAATAAGGAAGACCATAGAAGAATTGATGCTTTTGAGTTATGTTGTTGCAGGAGAATACTGAAAGTGCCATCGGTTGCCAAAAGAACCAACAGATCTGTGTTGGAAGAAGTGCAGCCAGAGTGTTCCTTGGAGGCCAAGATGGCCAAATTTCGTCTCTCATACTTTGTCCAGGGAGACCAGTCGCTGGAGAAGGATATCATGTTTGGTAACGTGGAGGGTTAGAGAAAAAGAGGACGACATCCAGCGAGATGGAATGGCAAAATGGCAGCATCAATGGGCTCAAGCGTGGCAATAATTGTCAGATTGTCCCAGGATCAGGCAGTGTTTCCTTCTACTGTGATTGGATCGCTATGAGTTGGTACTAACAACAACAACATACATATGAATATCACAAGATGGAATACACAAAAATCAAATTGAATACATCTTGGGAAAGAGATGAAGGAAAGATTCTTACCATCATCCAAAATAAGGCCAGGGACAGACTGTGAAAGAGACCATCAATTACTCATATGCAAATTCAGGCTGAGGCTGAAGAAAATTAAAAGAAGTCCACAAGAGGCAAAATATGACAGTCCCAGAGGTTTAAATTTAAAATAAAGTAAGGGGAAATAGTTTCAGGGGCCTACTGGTGGAGAAATCCGATGGAGTGATAAGAAATGTGATGATTTCTAAATCAATCTTGACTCTGCCTTAGGCCTACACACAGTCTGTGCAGAGATCAAAGGGTGAGGCTGCAGCCAGCCATCTACAGCACGAAAGCCACCCAATGACTTATGGAAAAAGAGGTGTGACTTTTTCTTTTTCTTATTTTCTTCCTCTCTTGTGCTTTCCCCTGTTAAAGCCTCTCTGCCCAGCCCAGGTATCTTCATGTGGGTGGGAGGGCACCTCCCTCCCCCCGCAAAAGTGTCCAGAATTGCACCCACAGGGCACAATTTTATCATTGCACAGAAGAAGTAAATGAAAGCCTCAGTTGGCTCCAGAGGCTAAATCTCTAGGGGGTTCTTATGACATCTGACTTTTGGATTTAGCCCTGAAGTTGGCTCTCCTACTTGGGTGAGAGCTTTTTTATTCTGCCTTATCTAACAATGGACAGAAGGTCTGGCTATACATCCAAGCCATATTTGCACCCTGTAAAACTCCAACATAAAAGACAAAGGCCAACACCAACAACTATATACAAGACAGTGTGTAAAGCCAACACCTGTTAAAAACACACTAAAGGGAAAGTGTTGTCATCTTGAGAAGGACACTGTGAATAGGCAGAAACCTAACCGATCATCAGAGATAAAAGTATGAAAAATCTTTCTTGAACTCATTTCTCACTCTCTGCATGTTCACTTCCACTGCAGGGAATAAAGAGGGTGCCTGAGCAAGTGGAAACCCCCACCCACCCCTGAAAGCTACTAATATGCAAACACAGTGACCTGCTCAGCAAAGGCTACTAGACTAGTTTGCTACAGGTTTTTTTTTTGCTTTTACTTAGTTTCAGTTTATTGTCTTTTTGGTCCTACTTTTTTCCTTGTAGTGACAACTTTCTTTTCCTATGTTATCCAAGAATAAACAGCAATAGTGGCCACATATTTAAGCTACAAACATACCCTATAATATTTCACCATCTGGGCAGGAGCCAATACAAGTTGTTACACATTACATAGATAGCCAACCCTTGGGAATATTACTCATAGTTGAGTAATAAGGGACGTTAAAAGGGAATCCTAACTCTAGATCATATCTACCGGGAGGCACTCAATAAGCTTAATAATACAGTCACATACTTTCATTAAATTATTGAAAACACATTTAACTATTGAAAATATCCAAGAAACAACAAAAGATCTCTGCACATGTCCTGAAACAAAAAAAAAGAGTAATGGAGACAAAGGAACTGGAGGTATACCCACACTTCCCACGTAAAGGAGAGCTAGCTTTGGAACCGCCTGAAATGGGTTCAAATAGAATGATACTGAGTTATAGCCAAATGTTCCACAGAGGGGTGAAGGAAGATAAGGAAGAAGTCAGGAAAGTGCTACAGGAACAATCATATATAACATAGAAAACAATACAAAACCTGCAAAAAGAGATCTAAACAATTAATAATAAAATATCAGAAATGGACAATACACTGAATGGGCAAAGTAGTAGTATTGAAGAGATGGAAGCCAGAACCAGTGCGCTGGGAGACAAATCTCTTAATACTGCTAAGATAGAAGAACAAGCAGAAAAAAAGCTTTAAAAATCTGAAGAAAAGTCTAAGATTCATGTTAGACAACATGAAGAGGAATAACTTAAGACTACCTGGCATTCTGGAACAGGAAGAATCTCACAAGTCCACAGAGGAGATAGTCGAATAGCTACTGGTAGAAAATTTCCTTAGCATCTTTAAGGATGAGAAGATAAGCATTCAAGAAGCTGAAACCTAGGAAGGATAGACCCCAAAAGAAAATCACCAAGGCATAATCAACCTCTCCAAAATCAAAGACAAGGAGAGAATCCGAAAAGCAGCCAGGGAAAACAAAAGTGTTACTTACAAAGGCAAGCAAATCAGATTAAGCTCTGATCTCTCAGCAGAAACCATACAGGCAAGAAGGTGATGGGGAAACATACATAAAACTCAAAACTCAAAAAAAAAAAAAAAACACCTGCCAACCAAGACTTGTCTCCCCATCAAAACTGTCAATGAAATACAATGGCGCAACCAAAACAGTCCAGGATAAATAGAAACTATGAGACATTCTCAAAGTCAACCCAGTGCTTCAAAACATCCTAAAGGGTGTTATTTGTACTGGAAACCAACAACAACAGAAAACAAGCAGAAACTGACTCAAGTGGAAACACCACACAGAACTCAGTGGACAGACAGAAGAGTCCGTAACAGAACAAAATTACAACAACAAATTCAGAGGACCTGGAAGGTCAGTCAAAGATCAAAATAATTAAAATGTCAAAGAAGGATAAAACATAGGAACAGGGATCCAGGTGGTGAGGATGTTAAGTAGATTACAGGATAAAATAGATTGTCTTTAATGGAGGGAAAACTTAGTAAATTATATGGTAACCTCAAAGAAAATTAATACTTCACAGCATACCAAGATAGTGAAGATCCAAGAAGAATGTGGAAACATTAAAACTAAGTAGAAACTCACAAGAAAGAGCACAAAAAAATGAACTCAGCACAGGAAGGGAAGCAGAACAAAGGAACCAGCATTACCACAAAAAACTAACATAATAACAGAAATTAATTCATACCTATTGAAAATTACTCTCAATGTAAATGGATTAAATACACCAGTTAAGAGACAAAGAGTGGCAGAATGGATAAGAGAACAAAACCCTTCAATATGCTGCCTGCAGGAGACACACCTTACACACAAAGACAAAAACAGACTAAAAGTTAAAGGATGGAAAAAATATACCAAGGTAATTACAATAAACAATAAGCATGAATGACAATACTAATCTCTGATCAAATAAATTTTAAGGCAAAAACCAACATAAGAGATAATGATTAAAGGGTCAAATGAACAGGGAGGCATTGACATAATAAATATCTATGTTACCAATGAAAGAGAACCAAGATATATAAAGCAGACCCTACAAGAATTGAAGAAAGAAATAGACAAATCAACAATAATAGTGGTAGATTTTAATACACCACTTTCAAAAAAATGGATACAACAACTAGAAAGAGACTTGAAAAAGATACAGAGGAACTAAATAACACAATCAATTTGACCTCATAGAGGTGTACAGAACATTCAACCCAACAACAGCACAATATACATTCTTCTCCAATACACATGGAACATTGTCCAGAATAGACCATGATTTAGGCCACAAACCAAGCCTCCATACATTTACAAATATCAAAATAGTACAAAGCATCTTCTCAGACCACAAATCTATCAAATTAGAAATCAACAATAGGAAGACCATTGAAATAAATTCAAATACATGGAAACTGAATAACACCCTGCTGAAAAGCTACTGGGTAGTAGAAGAAATAAAACATGAACTCACAAAGTTCCAAAATTAACACATTAACACAGCATGTCTATAATTAGAAATAGTCCAACAAAGCGAGCCTATAGTCATCAGAAGAAAATAAATAATAAAGATTGTTGTTGTTGTTATGTGCCGTGGAGTCAGTTCCGACTCATAGCGACCCTGTACAGGGTTTCCGAGGCTGTAAATCTTTTTTCTCAAGCGGAACAGCTGGTAGTTTTGAACTGCTGACCTTGCGGTTTGCAGCCCAATTAGTAATCACTACGCTACCAGAGATTAGAGCAGAATAAGTAAGATAGAAAACAGAAAAGCTATAGAAAGAATCAAAAGGATTGCAAAATGATCCAACCAATCTGAAAAACAGTACGGCACTTCCTCAGAAAGTTGGAAATAGAAATACCTCAATCTCCAGCAATTCCTCTACTTGGTATATACCCACAAGAAATATAAGCCATAACATGAGTACATATATGCGCACAAATGTTCATGGCAGCACTATTACGCAATAGCAAAAATATGAAGACAGCCTAAGTGTCAATCAATGGATAAACGGATAAGCAAACTTTAGTACATACACACAATGAAATATTATGCTACCTTGAAGAATAACAAGGAAGCTGCAAGCCACCACATAACATGGATGAACCTTGAGACATTATTCTGAGTGAAATTAGCCAGTCATGAAAGGAGAAATATTACATAAAACCATTATTGTAAAACCTTAAGAAAAGATACCCACACTAAAAAGGGGAAAAAATTGTTGTTGTTGTTGTTAGTTACCAGGGGGAAGAGAGAGGGAGGAGACGGCACAGCACAGGGTAGGGAATATACACATCATAATTCTGGTGTTGGGTTGGGCAATATACAAGAAAGGGGAAGGGGATGGAAGATCAAAGTACATAGGAGAACACTAAGGCAGATTTGCATATGCTTAATGGTACCGAGGAAATAGTGACATATGCTCAACCTTGGAACAACTGGGATCTGTGATACAGGCATTGAGGTGTAGACCAAATGGGTTGTTGTTGTTGTTGTAATGTGCCATGGAGTCAGTTCCGACTCATAGCGACCCTGTACAGGGTTTCCGAGGCTGTAAATGGAAATAATGTTAAGATGAATGATTGTCTTATGAAATTGGTTTCCCTTGCCTACTATTGTAAAATAGACAGTTGAAGGGGCTATAAAGGAATATCTGGAAATGTGTTTACAGAATGTTTGTAAGCCCATATTCAGTTTATAACTGACTAGAATACCTAAAAGGTGTGCTAAAGCTTGCCCAATGAAATAGTCTTCTTGTGGAACCTTTGTAGTGTATAAGACCTTAGGTAGAATCCTAAGCTGCATCCAGGACCTTCTGAGGTGGGAAATTCCCAGTTGAAAAGACAAGCAGATCAGCCTGGAGGAACTAGAGGAAAAGAAGATACTTCTTGAAAGAAAGATCAGGAGGAAAAATAAAAAACAAAAATGGCAGTCTGATTGGCTGCCACAAGAACAAGCAAGTTGTTCACTGGGAAGTCACCAATTCAAACAATCCAGTCCCTTCAGAACAAACCCCCTTCCAAGACTGAAACTCAAAGGGAACACTTCCAAGACTGAAACTCAAAGGGAACAAGTTTGCTGGAAACCATGTTAGTCTCCTTGTTAGTAGAAGTGGGGGAAAGCAGCAATGAAGATATAGGCTGAGTCCTACCATGTTATATAGACTCCCATTAACCTGAAGTATGGTGAGATTTGGTTGACCCGAAGTATGATGGGACCTGGGGACTCCTGAGCCCATGGACAAGGACATAGCTACAGATGGCTAGAGCTGAGAGTGAAGCATCCAGCTGATATGAAGTGAGAGGGGATGCACGAGAACACCCATACTTGCATAGTACTCATTTGACCTAACTTCAATGGCTGGATGATCATAACTCTACTAGAAGAAGATTAGAGAAAAAAAAAAATTGATAAAGAAAACAAGTATAAATCACTGCAATTTGATGAACTTGACCTGTATTATGGATGGTGTTGCTGCTGTTGTTGTTATGTGCTGTGGAGTTGGTTCAGACTCATAGTAACCCTTTACAGAGTTTCCAAGGTTGTAAATCTTTATGGGAGCAGAAAGCCTCACGGAACAGTTGGTAATTTTGAACTGCTGACTGTAAGATTAGCAGCCCAATTCATAACCACTTTGCTACCAGAGATCCTTATTATTATGGATGTAGTAGCTTAAAATATCAATAAAGAAGGAAGAAATCTTCACAGCAAGAATTATTCCCATCCCCTCTGTACACAGGTTTGATAAGGATGGGCAACTTACACATTGGCTACCTAAAATGGTAGTGGGGAGGGAACAGCTATATAGGAACAAAGTGACTGGCTTACAAGTTTTCAAGAGGGAGTTTGGTTTCAGAGTGTGCAGGGGAAGGTATAATCCCTACTGAATGGGTCTAGATGGGTCTAGTGAAAGGATATGGGGATAAGATTCTTATGATTCAATAGTGAGTAATTATTATCATGACTAATTGCAATTGTTGCAACTGTAAAGGTAGAAATTTTGTATGAAAAAGCTGGGAGTGGTTGATCTTGCAGTCCAGGAATGGAGGACCCTGGGACCATCAAGAGAGAAGGGTGGGAGCAGAGTGTGGGATCCTATTCAGAGAAGCAGTGATTACAGAGATGGAGGTAGAGAAGATGACTTGGAGAGATGGAGCAGCTGAGGACTCTAAATTCATGGAGCAAGAGGGGCTATGTGCTGGCAGCTGGGGGCCCGGCTTGCAGGGTGTGCCCTTTGGTTGTTTGAATGTTTATACACCCCTGAATGTTTTGGTGTACATAAAAAAAAAAAAAAGTGTTTTAAAATAAAACAGAGGGAATAGAAGCAGATACCCTTGAATGGTGATACATGGAGGGGATTGTAATCATTGCAATGAAATGAAATACAATAGGATGAGTGTAAAACTGATGTTCTCATATGTAAACTATCATTCAATTCACAATGAAATTTAAAACAAAACAAAACAAAAAAACTGATGAAGCATTGGAGGCAAACACTCATCCTTGCCATGAAATTTGGAAGACAAATACTTGACCAACTGACTAGAAGAGATCCATATGTGTGCCCATTCCAAAGAGATGCGACCCAAATTAATGAGTAAGCCATTGAACAACATCATTAATATGTAATACAAGTAAAATTTTGTTAAAGATAATTCCAAAACGGTTGCAAACGTACAATTACAGAGAACTGCCAGAGGTTTTAAACGGATCCAGATGAGGATATGGAATGAGGGATGGTCTTGCTTATATCAGATGGATCCACGTTGAAAGCAAACAATATGAGAAAGATGTTGACCTGTTCGTTATTGACTTCACAAAGACTTTCAGTTGTGTGGATCATGACAAACTATGCACAACATTGAAGAGAATGAGTATTCCATTATTAATTGTGTTTATGAGGAACTTGTACCTAGACCAAGAGACAGTTGTTCGAACAGAATAATGGAACATTGAATGGTTTAAAACTGGCAAATTTGTGTGCCAGGGTTGTATTCTTTCATGATACACATTCAATCTTTATGATGAGTACATAATCTGAGAAACTAGATTATATGAAGACAAATGTGGCATCAGGATTGGAGGAAGACTAATTAATAACCTGAAATGGGCAGATGATACAACCTTGCTTACTGAATGTGAAGAGGATTTAAAATAATTACTGATGAAGATCAAAGACCACAGTCTTCAGTAGGGGTTGCATCTCAATGTAAAGAAGACAAAATCTTCACCACTGGATCAAAAAACAGCATCCATACAAATGGAGAAAAGATTGAATTTGTCAAAGACTTCATTTTGCTTAGATCAACTAGATCTAAGATCATGGAAGCAGCAGTCGAGAAATTAAATGATGTATTACATTAGAGAAACCTGCTGAACAAGACTTCTTTTAAACTGTTGAAGAGCAAAGATATCTCTTTGAGGACTAAACTGTGCCTGACACAAGCCATGCCATTTTCAATAACCTCATATGCATGCAAAAGTTGAACAATGAATAAGGAAAACCATGAAAGAATTTATGCATGTGAATTATGGTGTTGGAGTAGAATATTAAGTGTCATGGACTGACAAAAGAACAAACCAATCTGTGTGGAAGTACATCCAGAATACTCCTTGGAAGTCAGGATGGCCAGATTGTCTCTCATATTTCGGACATATTGTCAGGAAGGACCAGTCTCTGAAGAAGGATATCATGCTAGGTAAAGCAGAGAGTTGGTGAAAAAGAGGAAGATTTCCCCATCTAGATGGATTGACACAGTGGCAGCAGCAACAGGCCCCAAAGCAGCAACAATTATGAAGTTGGACCTGGATTGGGCAGCATTTCATTCTATTGTGCATCGGGTCACTATGAGTCAGTACCAACTTGATGGCACCTAAAACAAGAATAACAAAAATAAAGATTGTAGAGAACATTGCAACACAAAAAGTCCCTTGGTTAAATTATGTCTTGAGTTAGGTCTTGTGTGTTTAAATTTGATTTTAACTCAATCAAACTTTGATTCTATGTGTGATGGTTTTTAGAACCTTTTCAAACAAAAAGAATAATGCCAAGCATATTTCCATTATATGTATCAGTTTCACTTATAGGAATAGAGAAAATATAATATGATATAAAAATTGATATACAGCCAGTCTTCCCCAATATTAAGATCATCAAATTATTTCATCAGAAAGTGCATTACTGAATTGATTAATTCAATAGCTCAAGTTACTTATAACAAATGAATTATCACAGAAATATTAAAGCAGCATAAATAATGTTTTTAAATAACATATGTCATTTTCTAATTAATTTAGATCATTCAACTATTGAAGGCAAATTGAAAATAGAAAGAGGATTTATTAGTGCACATATATGGATGGTATAGGAACAGGGATAAATTTTGAATATGTCTGATTTATTATTTGAATATTTCAACAATGTCTCATTGTCCTTTGATTTCTCTTTTCTGCTTTTTATATGGATGGCTTCATGGTACGGTTGTCTTCAAATAAAGTATCTATAGTGATTTCCTAATATATCTTGCCAAAGAATATAGTAATTGATGCTGAGCACTCAGAACAAGTAACAATTTTTCTATAATATTATGGGTCAAGTACAATCACTACATTAGTTTAAACTTGGAACACCCCTCAAAATTACTATACCATATTTAGGATTATTAAGTTTCACCCTTGAGGTATGATGTGGGTAGGATCAACCTTACCAAACATGACATTCTTCTCCAGTGACTG
>NW_006408611.1:7796170-7806343 GCF_000296735.1 Chrysochloris asiatica
TAGGATATACCCTTTGGTTGGTTGATGATGCATGGAGGGGACTGGAACCATGGCAATATGGCAATGAGATGATATACGATGGAATGAATATAAAACTAAAGTTCTCTCATGTAAACGATCATATAATTCACAATAAAATATTTAAAAAAAAAAAAGGAATGTAACTCAAGATCTCTGTCAAGTAGAATTTCTGTCCCAAATTCCATGTTTTGGTGGAGAGTATTTTCAAACAGTTATTTAAACCAGAAACTGAAGTCAATTTGACACTTCTCTTGCTCCTATGCCTAATGTCTAACCCATTACTGAATTCCAACTTTTCTTCTTGTAAATTAAGATTTAATTCTTCTCCCTTGTGAATATATGTATATATACATACATTCCACTGGACAGAGACCTTCAGTTAAGGTCTTGAACCTGAGATATTTATGAAGCATCTCAGAGAGATGGAAAAGGGATGTAGATAGAAAAGGATACTTGAATAAATATTCTTAATAATTAAGATCTTTATGAAGAGACCTAAAATTAACCAAAAGAGAAATCTAAATACATTACTACTAAAAAAACTGTCTCTAGCTATTTTCAAGTGAAACTTCCATTCACTCATTTTTTTTAATGAATATTGCTTGGAAATGTTAGTATTTTTAGCAATTTTGCAGCACATTATATTTTCTATGCTAACATTGTAGAGAATTGTTTCTTCTTTCTCATAAATGATAATTTAGTAGTCATCTAAAAGTAAGATTCTAGTTTCTCCTTATAATTTTGTGTATATTGTGTTATTAACTGAATGTATTGGTACAAAAGAGATATTCATAGATTATGTTGACTTTCATTTTGTTAAAAAAAAAAAAAGTTCTACCGGCAAATTTTGAAGACATTTTCTAGTTTACATATACATGTATGAAAAACATTGATTTGTGATACCATCTTTTATGTTAGAATTAAAAAGTTTGATGCCATTCAGCTTAGAATAGCATGAAATTTTTAGTGTAAAATTTCTGATTTATTTTTAAATTTAAGAAGATTTCTTTAATATTTGTTCCAAGACCAATTTTTAAAATATTTTTGGGCATAGTTCACTTTAAATATTTGAAAACTGTTCCCTGTGTTCCTTATTTCCTCTCTCTATATAAAAAAAAATTCTTAAAATAAAAATGCTCTATATTGCTAAGGATTTCAGTGTTAATAGGTTTAATTTTTCTAATGTAGTTTAGCTTCTATGGCTTTTGTTTCACTATTTTTTACTCTATATATTCTTTTTAATAAAGTATATTGTAGTACTGGCTTTTATGAAACAAAATTATTTTTGAACGAAATATTTTAGAATTAGTTTTGAATCTTAAAAGTTTAAAACGTCTTTTGATATAATGAATAATTTTTCATTGATCCAAAACTGCTATAACTTTTTGTTCAGTTTAGACTCATATGATAACTGCTATTATACCTGCTAAGGAGCTCTGGTAGCGTAGTGGTTACGAATTGGGCTGCGAACCTTAAGGTCAGCGGTTCGAAACTACCAGCCGCTCCGCGGGAGAAAGATGAGGCTTTCTACTCCCGTAAAGATTTACACCCTCGGAAACCCTGTACAGGGTCGCTATGGGTCGGACCCGACTCGATGGCACTTAACAACAACAACATTATACCTGCTGACTTTGAATTCCTCATTGTGCATCTTCTCTTTTCTAAAAAAAAAAAAAGAAAATGCTAATAAGATTATTCTGGCCCCTGAGAGAAGGCTGCTCCAAGGAAATGAGCCATCCCAGCTTCATCATGTGCCAAGCACTGATAGGTGGATATGGTTAAGAATTTAAATGTTCATGTAATGCAAATTCCTTTTGGGAGTTTGTCCCCCAAATTTTAGAAATGAGGGAGGATTGGTACAAAGTTATGGAAGTGAAGCAAGTTAAGTGTACTTTTTCACAGCTGCAAAGCTAAGATAGAAGACAGGGTGCAACACAGAGCCTCATATAAGAGACAATGGGAAGTAAGACAAGGGGGGGGTGTATTGATATCTAGTTTATTCTCTGTTAATTGGAATAGTCCCACATCTCTGCTGATTTCAATACTTTTGACTTTCAATGGAGTAGTGACTACAAACACATACAGATGTGTCCCAGATTCGTACTTTCTCCTATACTCTGTTTGTGATTTGAGGACTCATTAAAGATGTGTTCTTATCTGAAATATGATTCTTACTTCTATGCTAATCTAAATTAGAGATTTAAATGGAAGACTGGTATAAATTATTTACCCCAGTAAACAAAGAAGAAAAAAGAAGACAATACTGAAATAATTTTAAATAACTACAAGAAAAATAACAGTGCTAATATCCTAAAACCTTTAGAGAAGGCTTCGTTAGAAATGCTCTCAAAATAATTGAATTTGATAAACTCTTATCACCAGTCAGTTTGACCAGTTTCAGCAACATGAATTATGGGACATAATTCACATTTTTGGAAGTAAACAGAATTGGAGCCCAATACCAAAATTAGTAAGAAGAACAAAATCTGCCACTCCCTACCTCTTTTGTATACTGAAGATTCTCTAGTTGTCTAATTGTACAAGTAGGCTATATCTCAATCCAGTTTTACATGAAATTGTACCTAGATGGTCCTGCTCTGCACCAGTGCAGGACTGTGTCGCTATTGTTGTTGTTGTTGTTAGGTGCCATCAAGTCGGCACCAACTCATAGCGACGTTATGCACAGCAGAACGAAACAATGTCTGATCCTGGGCCAACCTCACTACTGTTGCCACACTTGAGTCTATTGATGCTGTCACCTGGCCAATCCATCTCATTGGGGGGCTTCCTCTTTTTCTCTGACCCTCCACCTTATCAAGCATGATATTATTCTCTAGCAACTGTTCCCTCCTGACAATATGTCCAAAGTATGAGACATATACTTTGTCACTATGTCGCAAATACTAGTATTTGTGACACATACTATGTCATTAGTAGTCTAGATGAAAACACATCCTTGACCCTAACTTTCTAATGAACAAGTGTGGTTCAGGGTAGAATCCCTGCCTTCCATTTGGGACTCTTAGGTGAAATTATTGGCCTATGCACTTTAAGTGCAGTCAACTCCTGCTGTCATTGGAGGTGTGAACGTTTCTATGATACTAGACAGGTTTCACACATGTATCTAGACTAAAACAAGTAGAAATAAAGGCTTACTGATATACTTATGAAAATCAGTCAGTGAAAACCTAGTAGATCATATATCCCCCATGAGTTGAGGGTAGACTTGAGGGTAACTCACCACCACAACACATCTCTGGCAGCCATGGATAGAACTTTACCTTCCTGAATAACTTAAGCTGATAGAGCAGAATTCATGCATTCATCCCAGGGCTTACATCTATACTCAAATCATTCTTATCTTTAGATCTGATCATACAACCAACTCACCACTCAGCTTCCAAGGGCTACATTTCTATTCTCTTCGAACTGCAGCTTCCAACAGACTTCTGAAATCCATTAAGTGCTGTTTTCTCTTTAAGAATAGTCTATGCTTATGATCTATCACAAAATTAATGGCACTTCTTCTGGGTAAAAACATTACTAATTGTATCAGAATCCAGATGATATATATAATTCTATTCATTGATTGACATACACATTTTAAATACTTTGAGTAAAAGGAATAATCACTAAGCATGTTTCCATTGATAAATTTCAACCAATATATAGATTGTTGTTGTTGTTATTGTTGCTGAGTTGGTTCCAACCCATAGTGACCCTCTATAGAGTTTCAGAGGAGTGGCTGGTGAACTTGAACTGCCAACCTTGCAGTCCAGCACAGTAACCCACAGTGTCACACCAGGACTCCATAGATAGGTTATATAAAAATATTTTAGATAAAGTTTTAAATATCATATGCAAATGTAGAATAAAGTGTGTACATAAATATTTTTAAATCAATTTATTAAAATTTATGATGTTGGGAATTCAATTAAATTAAGTTGAATACATCCTTATGGTTCCAAATAATAATGTTAATCTATTTGGAGTCCTGGTGTGATGCTTTTGCATACGCACTTGGCTGCAAGCCATGAGGATGGTAATCCAAACCACCAGCCACTCCTTGAAAACCCTACACAGAGTTGCTATGAGTCAGAACCGAATGGACACCACTTAACAAAACAACAAAAATAATGTATATGCAAGGTAATAATTTTGAAAATTTAAAAATATAAACCTATGAATAGAAAGAAAGGTAAGGAGGAACAGGCCATTGCATTAACAAGATAACAGTGACTGTCTTACAAACTTTCATTGGCGTGTTTAGTTTCAGAATATGGGGATGCAGTAGAATCCCCACTGACTAGTATTCCTCTTTTGAAGGTGGATCTAGTGAAAGAGGGTGGGGAATTATATTGATAGGATTTTAAGATTCAGTTGGGAGTAATTGTTATTAGGATTAATTGTGATTCTCAAAATTAATTGTAGAAAATGTGTAGCTAAAACGGAGGAGTAGTTAAATCTTTTATTTTTGAAACAGATGAACTGAGGACCATCATGAAGGAAGAGAATGAATGCAGTGTGATCCCAGCCTGGAAAGTAGTGACGGCAGAGATGACAGTAAAAACGATGTCATGGAGAGTCCGAGCAGCTTCGCACTCAAGGCCCATTAACTGAATAAGGCTGTGTGCCTATGGGCAGGAGGCTGGCTTGCACAATGTACCCTTTGTACATTTAGATGCATATATTTTAGTTTGTTTTATATTTACTTTATTAGTTTGTGACATATAAGATGTAAATGGGGCCAGTGTGGTTTTGGTGATGTATGTTTTAGTTATATCATGTTTGGTGCAAGTATGGTTTTACAATTTTCTTTATTTAGAGATGATGCATATAGTTTATAGGTGTCAAGTTAACAACAGTAGTGTATAGTAATTAGGGGGCTGTGTCAACTTGGCTAGGCCAGGATTCTCATGGTTTAGCAGTTAAGATGTCCTTATTCCCATGGTGATGAAACATAATACAGGCATAATTAACTCAATGATGAGTGGCTATGAACAGCCAATCAATGGACAGGATGCTTCTTTGTGGGTGTGGCCTGATCCCAATATAATGGGCACACAGAAAATATTCTCTTACTCTCTTCCACCAGGGAAATGGGAACCTACAATTGTAAGTCATTTCCTTGATAGTAAACTTCACTCTCTCTATATATGCATAATGTACGTTTTACTAAGTTTAGGTTTTGCTTCTTTAAAAAAAACAACTTCTTCATGGTAGAATTACTAATGCCTCTGATATATATATAATTAGCAAGCACTCTGTTCCGCATGGTACATGAGCAAAATTTCTGATGTGTTTGTGTGTGTGTATGCATGCATGTGTAGTATGATATGCATATATGTTCTCTATTAAAAAAAAACAGTTTAGCATTTTGATTAATATCAGTTGAATAAAGGTCTGTCCTGCTCCATTCCACAAAGTTATCACTTAAATTTTAAAACAAATAAAAAATTAGTATTTCTTCTACTATATGAACCATACTACGATAGCTACAGTGAAGAGTTCCATGCCATTCATTCATGTACTTTATTCATTGTGAGTTTAACTAAAAGAAATTAACAATATGTATTTATTAATATGCTGACTTAGTTTAATTTGTTGTTGTTGTACGTGCCGTGGAATCGGTTCCAACTCATAGCAACCCTGTACAGGGTTTCCGAGGCTGTAAATCCGAGGAGCAGAAAGCCTCATCTCCCGCGGAACAGCTGGTAGTTTCGAACTGCTGACCTTGAGGTTCACAGTGTAATTCATAACCACTACGCTACCAGATTTCCTTTAGTTTAATTAGGTGAGTCCAAAATTAGTGGCTCAAGTGACATATATTTAAAAGAAGTTACACACATAACTCTAAAGCTCCTAAGAGGAATAACTCCCTGGGAGACTATACAGATTTTTATTTCCTTAGGGTTGTATGGCAAGTGATGATTACATCAGTCAGAATCCATACTGTTGACTGTATGTGCATTTGATATTTTCATACAAATCACTAAAGGTTTATATTCCTAGAGAATGAAATACAGAATGTGAGAGGGAATCTTCAAATATGTATGCAACATTATGAATGGGAATGAAAATAATATGCTTAAGCATTTATTGAATTCCTACCCTGATTCAGACACACTTTTGAGATCCAGAAACTCAAAGATAAAACACTTCGTTTATGATCTGTAAGCGAAAAGAGAAACACGTTTATTGGAAGTGAAACACAAGAAAGCAGATAGTTAAAGCTAAACTGGAAAAATGTTCAAGATAAATATGAACAAATTTTGTGATAGAACTGAGACAAAAAAAAAAAAAACAACAACAACATAGTTATATCACAAGGAGAAAATCTCTAACTTGATCTCCTGATTGTGAAGGTACATTATAATTTTGCCAAGAAGAGAAGGAATAAGGTAATTTTATGCCATAGGAACAATCCAGTCAAAATATGATACATATAAGGAATAGCCATTAAATTTAGCTAGAACCTACTAGAAAAAGCATGTAGCTAGACTTTCCTGAAATCATGTGTTGTTGACATAGTGTGGGATTGTTTATCTAAAGTTGCACGTGTCTTTTTAAGGAATATAGAGTTCATTAGCTTCTACTTTAAATCACATGAAAATACATGTGAATGTTGGGCAATTAATAAGAAAGATGAAATATAATTGATGCCTTTGAATTATAGTGTTGTTGAAAAAATTTTAATTTATCATTTACTACCAGTAGAATGAACAAATTTGTCTTGGAAGAAGTACAGCCAAAATGTTCCTTAGTAGTGAATATGGTGAGATTTAATCTTAAATACATTGGGCATGTCATCAGGATGGACCAGTCCCTGAAGAAGGACAATGAACTTGGTAAAGAAGAAGGCAGCAAACACGGGGAAGCCCCAGTGGCTGAAACAATGCGATAAACCACAGGAACAATTGTGAGGTGGGCAGGATCAGGCAGTGCTTTATTCTGTTGTATACTAGGTCTGAACCAACTCGATGGCACCCATTTGTCATGGTGTGGTGCTGCATGATAAACACTAAACTGCTAACCACAAGGTCAGTGATTCAAACTCACTAACTGCTCCTCGGAAACCTTATACAAGGCCAGAACCAACTCAAAGGACTTAACAAGAATAACTTGGTTCATATTAGTATTATAAGGACACTTGAAAAGACAGAGCTCTTAATTATGTCCACAGGTGCCTGTGAATTTGTTTCTTACCTCCAGGAAACAAATCCTTCATGTACTTGACCATATCAAACACATCTGGAAACTTCTTTATTATGAGACAGCTTTTCACATATAATGAAGGGATATTCCTAATTTCGATATTTTACTAGCTTATTATCTATTCTTGTTCAAGGTCTTTTGGTCTGAACTGTCTTTAAATATTACTATGACCACAAGCTGGTCTGTATCTCTCTCCATATCTTTATTTTGCCTCGACCCTGGCTTCAGGATTTAAACACTGCTCTGTCAGCTTAGTCTTTGACACCATGAATGGGCTTCAGATAGGCCTGCCATCAAAAATTTCTTACTATTTGGATGGTCTGATACTGCTAGCCAAAACAGTACATTTTATTTTACCACATTTGTTTGTTACATAAACCGTATTTCTTCAATGGCCCCAACTGATTTTGTCAGCCTTTTGTAGAATTCCTGGATGTCAAAATCATTAAAGTAATTTATTACTAATCAAAACATTGGTGGTTCAAACTCTCCCAGAGATATGTCACAAGAAAGGACTGACAATCTGCTTCTGAAAGGTCACAGTCTACTTCAAGGCAATTATTGTTTGCTTTTTGTCACTTGTAATCAATTGCTAACAGACTAGCAGCTTCAAATAACACTAAGATAAACATACTTGTCTCCATTACTGCATTGAGTTCTCAGTATACGTATCCATGATCTACTGTAGAATATTGATTTTTGTAAAGACTGACAGACAAATAAGCTAACAAATACAAAGTGGTATTGTAGTGTCATTCCAGTGTCGGTTCTGACTCCTAGTGACCCTATCATATAACAGAAGGAAACTCTGTCACCCTGTGGCATTTTCATAATAGTTTCCTTTTGTAGGCCTATTGCTGCCTACCATTCTGTTAATCCATCTACCATGCTAATAGATATACATGTGCTATGATGTCATTACTCTTTGATGATAGGAATAAAAACTAGAAGATATAGTGCTTCTGGGGAAATTCACACCTGTATTTCAAAAGTGCTTCTTTGTGAAAGGGCCCTAAAAGGCTGAATCATTTCTATATGGAAGAACTGGTTTAATAGTTTCTCTGCATATGGAAGGAGACTTTTGGGTGGGCCCGGATATTTATAAGGACTCCTGGTGTGGCACTATAGGACTAGATGTGGACTGTGTTTTACAAGGTCAACAGTTGAAATTCACCAACTGTTCCTCAGAAACCCCATACAGGGTCACTATGAGTCAGAATAGACTGGATGGCACTTAACAACAACAGATGGTTATAAGAACAATGATTTTTGTTGTTGTTGTTTTGTTTTATTTTTCTCAATGTAAGTGAGAGTCCAATGACACAAAATAATTAAAGCAGTAAGTGAATTGAGCTCAATGATCCGTATTTTCAGAGCTTACAGTAATGTTAACAGTATTCAACAAAGGAAAGTTATTTCATACATATACATTAACCTCTGAAATCCATGTGGTAGTGAAGGATTATTACTTTATTGACATAGTTAGGACTTCTGCTGTGGTACTATGGCTCAGCACTGGACTGTGAACCACAAGGTCAGCAATTCAAAACCACCAGCTGCTCCTCAGAAATCCTATACAGGGTCGCTATGAGTCAGAACTGACTGAATGGCATTTAACAAGAAGAAGAAGAAGATATAAATGGAACATTTTTAAAAATCTGTCAGACAGATACATTCCAGATACTAACTTTTCATAAGCCACATGTTATTATTTCCCATTTCATTACTCTATTAATAAAACTCTACTAATAAAGACTTTAAAGGAGCTCTGGTAGCGTAGTGGTTATGAATCAGGCTGCAAACCTTAAGGTCAGCAGTTTGAAACTACCAGCTGTTCCGCGAGACAAAGATGAGGCTTTCTGCTCTCGTGAAGATTTACAGCCTCAGAAACCCTGTACATGGTCAGTATGGGTCGGAATCGACTCACTGGCACTTTACAACAACACAATAAACACATTTACATTACCATTTCTCCTTCCAAGCAATTATTCTGAGCATAGTACACTCATAGCTAGGATTTCACTTTATAGTAACCCACTTTAAGACATCCTTTCTGGGCCTGCTTTGCATCCAAACAGAATATTAAGAAACAGCATAACCAGGATATCAAGAACTCCGGTGTGGTGCTGTAGAATAAGAACTGTCTGCTAACTACAAGACCGGCAATTCAAGCCCATCAGCTGCTCCTTGGAAGCCCTGTACAGTGTCACTATGAGTCACAACTGACTCGTTAGCACTTTACATTGAGTCAGGGAAGGTAGCTTTAAAATGTCAATTCATGCTTCTCTTGTAATCTCCTTCCCTTTCCCTTCCCAGTTTCTTCCCTGTTAGCGAGCTCATTTATTCTTATTTTAGGCTTTAAGTTCTCAGTTGCAAAATACCTAATTTTTCTTCCAGTGTACCACCTTGGTTGAAAACCTGACATCCAAGTGTTAGTGTAACCCATGCCCAGCATCTATATCTGTACTACTTCTATTATGATATCAAATTTCAGCCATTATAAACTTAAAATTTATGTCATCAAATTTTTAAAGAATCTACAATACAAGGAAAAAGGTCTCTCCAATGTAATGTGTAGGACTCAACAGCTCACCATTGATTATAGTGTGCCCCACTCCAAAAACAAAACAAAACAAATCAGATATGTTGACATTCTAGCTCCTGGTATCAGTGAATGTGGACTTGTTTGAAAATAGGGTCTTTGTTAATATTTTTAAATTATCATGAGGTCATACTAGAGTAGGGTGAAGCCTAACTCAATTGAGTGGTGTCATTGTAAAAGAGAAAGACTAAGAGACAGAGGAAAGAAATCTATCTGCCAAAGAACACCTAGGATGACAGAAGGTTGAAAGGAACAGGAAGGGTCTTCCCTATAGAATTGGAAGAGAGTATGACCAAGTCAGGAGTCATGGTCTACAAGGTCTGTTTGAACTATAA
>NW_006408611.1:7808473-7810654 GCF_000296735.1 Chrysochloris asiatica
CACACACACACACACACAAATACACACAGATATAAAGATAGAGTAAAAAAAAATCCAGGATATTATCCCTAATGCAAGTCATGTATTTGAGGGAAGCTGTTCAAGCCAAGGATTTAGTTGAAATAATGCCCATTAAATGTTCAGAGTCTAGTTAGATAAACAAAAGGAAAAAGCCACACTATATTAAAAATACAATGATATTGATAAACAAATTAGGGCACATTTCTATTTCTCATACATTTGAATTATAATGTCATATGCTGGTAATAAGAGATCAATAACCACATTGAAATATTGTTATAAAGTCAGAGAAATGCTATTTATAGCATTACCAGTTGCCATCAAGTTGATTTCAACTCCTGGTAACAGCAAAAAACACTGACACCAGCTATTACCTTACAGCATTCTCTACTTTTTATCTGTGTTTGACTGTTCACTGCATTGACCACACACAACTCAAAATCAGTAAAGTTATGGGTTTATGAGGGAAGTTACCAGGTTGCAATGCATCATGAGAAAATGCACGCAGCACAACTGTTCTAGTCAGCAGCTGATAAATGCCCACAGGACACACCACTTAATGGGCAGGTGTCTTGGAATCCAAAGAATGAGCTCCACTCCCGATTCTTCTTTTTTGATGGTGGTAAGATCCCCATTGCCAGCTTTCAATGTGGTTCATTTTATACCCATGATAGAGTTTCAAGTTTTCACAATTACAATGAACTCTGCTAACATCCACAGCTAAATCATGTCATCTTACCAGGATCTTCTCCTAGCTTTCCTTATCCAGACCAAGCAGAGCAAAAACATAGTTTGCTGAGAGATACAGACCATGAATGGTTGAGATATTATATAATTCACTAAATCCAGTACCCCCACCCCCAGCCCTTCTAGCCACTGACCCTTTCACACATGATGGATTAACTTTCCCCATGGCATTTTAGCTGCAAGCATACCCATGAATGTGTGTAAGACAGCCACTTCAAGCCTTTTTCTTCCCCCATTTTATATATCCGATGTCTAAATTGCCCATTCCTACCAACTCATGCATGTTCCTCTATGTAAAGAATCTTTTATTCTTGTAGACAATTTTGGCATATGCATTCATAACAATATTCCATAGCAAGTCATCAAATTTTCAGCAATTTTATACTAGCTTAGCCATCTCTTTACTCAGTTAAGTTCTAGTCAATTCAGCCTTCGGTATCCTTGGTAGGTCAAGTGGGTACAATCTACAAGCTGGGAAATTCACATACCCTCACTGTACTTCATATCATTTGACCTTGTCATTCACTCTCACTCAGCCCTAGTCTCCCATGGGCTACATCAGTGCCCATAGGCTCAGGACTCCTTATCTTTCAAGCCAGCCAGTCCCATCCTCTTCTCTCTTTCAACTCATTTCTTCATTGTTGTATTCTGCCCTACTTCTACTCATCAAGTGGACCCAGCTAGTCAGCAGTAAGCATCAAGCTGTCTGCTTTTTGGCTTTCTTTAACTTTCAGTCCAAGAATGGGGTTTTCTGCCTTGAGGGCATGGGTGCTTATTCCACTTCTGACACCAAAGTTACAAAAATATGGCACCAACTTTCTCTCCCATGAAACTCTCTGCTTCTCTAACTGGTTTGAAAATCCATTGCAAAGGCCACACAGAACTCAGATCACATACTTTTAGGGTTTTCTCTGATGGCCATGGGTGTTTCCTCCCTCAGTGCACCCAATGGAAAAGTGCTTGTTCAAAGTTCAAAATGCTAGCCATTTTTTTTTCTTTTTTTCTTTTTTTCTTTTTTTCTTTCTACAAGTCTTTGCTTCAAAAGTCCATCTGCAGCTACTCTCTCAACAGTTCTAGGTGGGCTTAGGTTTCCACCTAAGCCCCTTACTCTATACACAGGCTACTAACTTAAAATAAAGTTTTTGTCTTTCAGGCAATTCCTAGCTTCCTTTTTAGTATAATCAATCACATTATCAGCTGAAGGTGGGATTGCAATATATCTGCAATTACAATGTCCAATAACTATTTTCCATCACATACATGTATATGGCCTTTGCACTGTGGCTGGCAAATGAAGTAGGACCTGGCCCCATATCAGTCATCTTGGCTAATCGTTCAAGCTTTTGTCTGAAGTGGATTCGAGTGGCATGCTTTTATCTCAACAACTATATTATAACATCTCTTACATTTCTT